>NW_020664440.1:18152580-18192821 GCF_002925995.2 Terrapene triunguis
AATAGTGTGCTGTGACACTTTAGTATTTTTATGTCCGATTTTGTAAGTAAGTCGTTTTTAAGTGAGGTGAAAGACAGTACAGACTCCTGAAAGGGGTACTGTACAGTAGTCTGGAAAGGTTCAGAGCCACTGCTTTAACACACAGCTTTAAAATCTGCCTAAGAAATACTCCCATTTTGGATTAACTCCTTCCCTCCCTGAGAGTGAGCTTTTTGGCATATCTGTTCAAATAGCCACAGGACCAGCTCTGCACTTTGTCTCTTTCAGATAGATAGATCAAGTTATATTTCTGTCTCTCTCTCTTTTGGGAGAGAGAGAAAAAACTGAGGTCCCATCTGCTCTAGTCTGCTTGGCCATTAAGGATGCCGTGGCCTTTCGTGTAAGACTGGGGGTTGTCCACTGGTACTTATGGATGCTCAACATCTGTCAGGAATCTGGCTGTTTTTAAAGGTTGGCAATACCGTACAACCTGAATTAGTGGAATGTCATGAAGGGGTGGAGTGGCGGGGCAGTAGATGGAGAATAAGTTTGAATAATCAAGGTTTTTAGATAACTGAAGGAATTTTCGATGTAATTAGTAATGTTGGGAGACATAAAGTTGTTTCATATGACAAGACATTTGGGGTAGTCTAGGTTCTGCTATATATACAGCATTTTATTATTGTATTATTTCCACAAAGCCCAAGTGTCATAGTTGTGGGGAATACAAATAGTTTTTTCCTTTTTTGATTCTGACATTGCCATCCTTGTGGCAAACCCATACACAAAGCATGAGCCAAGGCTTTATGGCCAGGGGTTGTAACAAACTTGTATCCTCTGTGGATCAGCACAGAGGGGAACCTGTAATGCACATTCACCTGTGGATTATAATCTCTCTGAGCTGTGATGAGTAAGGGATCTGATACCCAATACATTGTGTATTTAGGGTTCCAGCTATAACCCATGGAAGTCAAATGGGTTCTTTCCATTGACTTAGTGGTTTTTGGATCAGGCCCAGAGTGGACAGACCTAGAAATGGACATAGCAGGAGGAAAGGAAGAACAACTCTGATAGTTCTCAGTCGGCTTGATTCCAATTTCCTTATTTGTGTTGAGTCGCTCCTTACTCCACTCATGTTCCCACTGAAGAAGTGGGACCATTTGTGGCAGCAGATGTTACTCCGTGTGAGTAGAGGAATAGGAATTTGTCCCAGTGTTAGAAAAGGAACGTTGAAATCTCATTACAGTGGAACAAGAAAAGTAAGATACTAGAACGTTGTGGCCTTTATTATGTATGACAGTTGTCATTAAACATTACGTCTAGAATTTAATTTTGATGTCGCCAACATTTGTGTTTGGATCTGGGAATTTGGTTCAGGCCCATATCTATTTAAGTGTATTTAGATGCATTTGTGGGAAAAATCAATAACTCGTTCTATTTTTAGATACTTGGGAATTTAATACAGTATGTCTGTATTCTAAGAGATAAGTGAATAAACATGGAATTCTGAAAGAGCAAATTGAATAAAGCTGACTGGACTCACTTATGGTTCATTAACAGAAAACTAAAGTTGCAGGGACAGAAGCAGAAAATTATGGCCATAATATCATCTGCAAAGTTGGCCTCCTTCAGGCTGTGGGGGAGGATGAAAAGTGAGCATTGCTGGAAAATAGGGAAAAAACAGTTCTCTTCTCCCCCCGCCCCCCCATTTCAGTAAAATATAACTGCTACAAATCACACCAGGACATGCATATACATGCACCCCACCCACAGTCAAATTGTTAAAGATAAATTGCCCTTAACCTGAACCGAGTGCAGGTTCTGACTTTTTAGTAACCTATCCATCTCCCCACATCTTTTCTGGAATGGGGAATTCTCCACTTGAGATCCCCTAACTCTTGCAGCGCAATGCATCACTTACATAGAAGTCCTCACTTGCAGGTGCCATTCTCATGCAAACTTCTAAGCCTTACATAACTATTTTAGGAAAGGAGCTACAGAAGAACTGTATCCAGGTGAAACTGCAGGAGGAATTTTAGTAGTTACCTAAAATGGAATTTTGGCCAGGACTCCAGTGCTCACACATCTGCTCTTGCAAAAAGTGTAGTGGAATCTTCAATACTGGGAGTGGGAAAGGCCTTGGTTTCCCATCTCTGCAATATGTTGTGGAGCAAGTCAATCAATTTCATTCTTTTATACTGTATAATTTATGGACTCAAGCTATGAGATAACCATTAGCCAGCATTCCCTTCCTCAATTAACATCAGGAAGACCAACAGGCAGTAATGAAAACTTACGCAGATATGTGATTTTTGAGCTCACAATGGCTGCAGGATTGGTCTGCACACAAGCGCTGTTTTAGGTGTGTGATTCATTGCTCTGTAGTGTGCATTCAGACAGATGATTTAAAAAGCACTCTATAAATGTCAATTCAATAGTGCCATTCTTGCTGTCTAAGAACTGACAAGTTTTTACACATGGTTTCATCAAGAAGGCTTGATGTTAACCCCAACCTACTGGGGACTGTCTGAGTTTAGTCTCTGGCAAGGGTTTTCACGTGTATATGGCGGTTGTGGGCACCGGGGGGGACTAAAATAAGAACAGCTCTGTGAACTTTTGTGAAGCAAAACCAGATGAACCGGATTAATTTAAAAAAAAAGTGATTAATTTTTCAAATTCAAAATTTAGCTGTCTTCTTCACACTTCTGAAAAGAAATTCTATGTTAAGTCTAAATAAACTAGCTTTTATAACCTAAGACTGTTTGATGGCCATGAATCCCTTAGGAATAATTGATTCAGTATGTCTCATTAGTATGCTGTTCATTTTAGCATAAAAGAGGCCTAATTGTGTTTACTTCCACGTAGCTGCATCAACACAGTAGCTTGTTTATTATTTTTGGTGAAGATAATGCTCATAGTGGATCACATTAAAGGAAATTTAAAAATAGTCAGTGGGAGCTAAGGAGTTTCAGCACCTTGCAGGATTCGACCCAGAATCCTGCGCTATCTTAAAATTGGCCATATGCAAAGTTAGGATTTTTTTGTATCAACTAAAATTAGACTGTGGTGTTTAAAAAAAATAAGTTGTAATTTTGATGGATTTTGAGACTGATGCTTATACCATAGCCGCTAGGAACAGTGAAGCCTCAAAATACAATAAAATCTATTTTGCATCTTTGTTTTAAAAAAACATGCTAAAGATTCAAGTTACGGACAGGTAACAAACACACACTTTATAAACCCAAGGTCTCTGGTCTGGCACACCACCTTCTCCCACAACATCTCATCTCATGTACCATACACAACTTCTTTTAGGTGAGAGAAATTCCTCATGGAATTTTGAAGCTTTTTCCATTCATGTTCAAGTTGCTCTTAGGAAGCAATCTGCGCCACGTCAACATGCACCTTTTAAAAGTGGGTATGACCCTCCAAGGTGCAATCCAGACCAGTGAGGGGCTGTGTCCCCACTTGCCCTGCAACCTGGGGTGCCTCCCTATGCTTTGCTGTATCTCCCACCCTGGGCTCCTCATGATCAGCTTAACAGCATGGAGGTCACACCCTGAGTTCTGTATAGCCACAGCTCTGACTCCAGCAGCCTGTCAACAAACACCAGCCGCACTCTGGCTTCCGGCAGCCTTCGTTACTACTTACAGGGTGAGCCCAAACCACTCCCAGTCCCGGACTTCCCCCCCAGAAGCCTGTGTTTTGCACTGTCCAGCTTTCTCCTGGACAGTGCAGATATTAGGTCCGTTGCCCCTTTAAGGAGATCAACATACAATAGTCTGCTACCTTAAAGGAAGTTACCCAAACAATTCAGAACACTAGATTAGTTTCAATTAAAGAAAAGTTTATTTAACTACAGAGAGCTAGATTTTAAGTGAATACAAGTAAGGAGGCATTAAAGTCAGAAATGTTTACAAGAAAAATGAAGATAAAAAACTTAAACTAGCTTTGGTTCAGAGTGAAGGCCATTACCACGTTTTCAGTACATTACTGACCAAACTCTCAGGCCAGGATCTCCTCCCAAAGTCTCTTAGTCTTCTTAGGAGACAAAGAGAGATGGGTACGGAGTGATAATTTGGCATATTTTTGCCCCTCACATTTATAGTTCAGTCACCCTTTGAAATGCATTTTCCTGAGAGTGACCCCTAGATAAGAGTAATGAGACATGGGGTGTGGTGGGGGAGAGGTTTTTTGCTGTTTGCTAAGATTCAGATCCGTTTGTTCCTGCTCCCTTCCTTGCCAAAGAATGGCCACTTGATAGGTGACGGTCCATCAGCTTTGACATCTGGCTAGAGGCGTCAACTTGTCCTTTGTCTTTGAGAAGCAGTTTACCCACTCCCAGGGTATGTCTACACTACGAGAGTAGTTTGATTTTAGTTAAATCGAATATGTGCAATCGATATTAGAAAGTCGAACGTGTGTGTCCACACTAAGGACAGTAATTCGACTTTGTCAGTCCACACTACCAGGGAAAGCGTCGACATTGGAAGCAGTGCACTGTGGGCAGCTATCCCACAGTTCCCGCAGTCCACGCTGCCCATTGGAATTCTGGGTCGAGCCCCCAATGCCTTCTGGGTAAAAAAATGTGGCGAGGGTGCTTTTGGGTAACTGTCGTCATCCGTCAGTCACTACCGCCCTGCCTCCCTCCCTGAAAGCGCCGGCGGGAAATCAGTTCGCGCACTTTTTGATCAGTGACAGCGCGGACGCCACAGCACTGCGATCATGGATCCCGCTGCGACCATCGCTGCAGTTGTGGCCGTTCTCAACACCTCGCAGCTTATCATACACCTTTCCCAGAGGCAGATGCAGAGAAATCAGGCGAGGAGGCTACGGCACCGCCGTGAGGGCCTGAAGTCGGAGAGTAGCACAGAGCTGTCAGAAACCACGAGCCCCAGCGCCCAGGACATCACGGTGGCAATGGGGCATGTGGATTTTGTTGAACGGCGATTCTGGGCCCGGGAAACAAGCACGGACTGGTGGGACCGCATAGTGCTTCAGGTCTGGGATGAATCCCAGTGGCTGCGAAACTTTCGCATGCGGAAGGGGACTTTCCTGGAACTTTGTGACTTGCTGTCCCCTGCCCTGAAGCGCAAGGACACCCGCATGCGAGCAGCCCTGACTGTCCAGAAGCGAGTGGCCATAGCACTCTGGAAGCTTGCAACGCCGGACAGCTACCGGTCAGTAGCGAACCACTTTGGCGTGGGCAAATCTACCGTGGGGGTTGTTGTCCTGCAAGTAGCCAAGGCAATCGTCAAGGTACTGCTGTCAAAGGTAGTGACCCTGGGAAACGCGCAGGCCATCATAGATGGCTTCGCTGCGATGGGATTCCCAAACTGCGGTGGGGCTATAGATGGGACTCACATCCCTATCCTGGGACCGGGCCACCAGGCCAGCCAGTACATCAATAGAAAGGGCTACTTTTCAATGGTGCTGCAAGCACTGGTGGACCATCGGGGACGGTTTACAAACATCTACGTCGGATGGCCGGGCAAGGTTCATGACGCTCGCGTGTTCAGGAACTCTGGTCTGTTTAGACGGCTGCAGGAAGGTATTTACTTCCCGGACCACAAGATAACTCTTGGGGATGTGGAGATGCCTACAGTGATCCTCGGGGACCCAGCCTACCCGCTAATGCCCTGGCTCATGAAGCCCTATACTGGCGCCCTGGACACTGAAAAAGAACTCTTCAACTACCGGCTGAGCAAGTGCAGAATGGTGGTGGAATGTGCTTTTGGCCGTCTCAAGGGGAGATGGAGAAGCTTACTCACTCGCTGTGATCTCAGCGAAACCAATATCCCCATCGTTATTGCAGCTTGCTGTGTGCTCCACAATCTGTGTGAGAGCAAGGGGGAGACCTTTATGGCGGGGTGGGAGGTTGAGGCAAATAGCCTGGCTGCTGATTACGCCCAGCCAGACAGCCGGGCGATTAGAAGAGCCCAGCGGGACGCGCTGTGCATCCGGGAGGCTTTGAAAGCCAGTTTCAAGGCTGAGCAGGGTACCCAATGACTTTTAAGTTTGTGGACACAGAAGCAGAACTTGCCCCCGTTTCTTTACCCAGTTGCCGTCGACTATCCTCTCCAATCACATACCCCCTTCACCCCCTTCCCAAAAAATAAAATCTGTTCTGTTTTGTTAATGGACACCATTGTCTTTATTACTGTTTTCGCGGGAATGTTTTAAACCTGGGACGCAGACTGTGGCGGGGGGCGGGTTTAGTGTTGTGATGCAAATGATGCTTCTAAACTCCAGGAATAACAGGCTCCGCGGTGGTGGACTGGTTGTTTCAACGGAGCCTGCCAGCCCTCCTGGCCGGGACTGCGTGTATGTGTCGGCTATGTGACTGTCTTGCAGGGGGAGGAGGGTTACAGATCCCCTGCTGCGCGGCTCTGTGATCCAGGGTAAGGACCGCTGCATAAGATCTGTAACTGCCCTCCCCCGCCACCAAGTCAGAGCAACACCACCCCCCCTACCACACAGAACATGAAAACCACCTCCCAGACTGACCAGGATAACTAGTCACTGCACTGTATATGTGCTCTGCTGCTGCACCTGCCCCCTGCTAAAGGTGACTGTCCTGTCCAATGACCAAGCCCCTTCCCCCCCCCTTCAGACAGACTCCCCTCCAAAAGAAGAGGATGGAAACAGAAATGAACAGAAACGTATTCTTTATTAACAACCGCACATGGAACGGGGGGGTGAAACTTGGACGGGGTCTTGTGTGAGGCGGGTAGGAAAGGACTTTTCAAATTTTGGGGAATGAGAGCCTTCTAGTGGTAGAGCAGTCCGCAGGGGTGGAGTGAAATTTTTCACGGCCCCTTCCACCCCTCCGTGTTTGGACTTTGGGTGAGGGGGGTATGGGACTTGGTGGCGGGGCAGGGCAGTTACAGAGAGACTGCAGCGGGGCTCTCTCCTCCTGCCTCCGGTCCTGCAGAACATCCACAAGGCGGCGGAGCGTGTCCGTTTGCTCCCTCATTAGTCCAAGCAGCGTTTGAGTAGCCTGCCTGTCCTCCTGTCACCACCTCTCCTCCCGTTCAATGTTTGCCCGGTGCATTTGGGACAAGTTCTCCCTCCACTGTGTCTGCTGGGCTGCCTGTGCTCGGGAGCATCCCATTAGTTCAGCAAACATGTCTTCCCGTGTCCTCTTCTTCCTCCTCCTAATGTGCGCTAGCCTCTGGGCAGATGTGGCTGTGGGAATTGGAAAAAGGGAGTGAATTCCTGAGACAGAGCAATGTATCTGTGAACAGAGAACATAGTCTTTCTCTGTGAACAAGACCATGCAGAGCACCTATCACACGCGCACTGAGGACAAGGTCGAATTTTCGGCCCTCGCCTACCGTGCCTGTGGTCTTGCTGTGGCGAGCTGAGGAGCAGGGCTGGACACCGGACTTTGTCTAGCTGGCAAACATGGTAAGCCGTAGACTTGTGGCCGCTTAAAACTTTAAGAGTGGCACTGGCCTCCTTTCACATAGAAAGCAATGCGAGTCTCTGCTGGCAGCAATCCTGCAAGCATGAACTCTGGCCCTGTCCCACCCCCTCGCGGCTGTAAACCGCGTGGCTGTAAACCGGCGGTTGCAGTTCTGTAAAGGGACGGGCAAGCAGTCCCAATACTAACTTTCCCCTATCTAATTCACAGCAGGGAGTCATGCCAGACATCACCCTCCTGAAGGTCTCGGAGAGCCAGAAGGAGAAGATGCTCCGGGACAGCCTGCAGAAACCGGGGCCATTTGCTGCACTGCTCTGCAAGGCCATGATCCCGGAGTACCTGCTGGCGTTGTGGCAGGGAAACGTGTCCTACCACGGGGGGCCTAATAAGCTCTCCCTGCCCAGGAACCTGCTGATGAGGCTGGAAAAACACCTGCAGGAGGTGTATGAGGAGTTCTCCCCGGAGGATGTCGCCTCTATCCCCGGTTACATTGACCAGTTCTTGGCTTAGGTGCCCTTGGAGGGACAAATGACTGCAGGGTTTTGGGCACTATAATCATGAAGCGGACATTGTGCAATTTTTTGAAAATGGTTCGGACTATATATTGAGGCGCCCAAAGACAGACTAATCATGATACACTTTGCACTGATTCCCCTTTTGTTTGACTTTCCTGTTTACATGTTTTGAAGCACTTTACCCACTGTTAATATTTTCAATCTTCCTGTTTTGTTGCAAATAAATGTTTACATGTTTTAAAGCACTTTAGCTACTGTTATTTTAAATATGCCAGTTATGTTGTAAATAAATGTTTAGATATTTAAAACACTTACTGCTTGATCCTTCCCCTGAATCTGTGTCTGGGGTAACGGCGGGGGACGGTTGGTAGGGGATCTCTGTCAGGGTGATGAAGAGCTCCTGGCTGTCGGGGAAATCAGCGGTGCCAGCGCTGTCGACTGCCTCGTCCTCCTCATCTCCTTCTTCATCTTCCCCGTCCGCTAACATGTCGGAGGAACCGGCCGCGGACAATATCCCATCCTCAGAGTCCACGGTCAGGGGTGGGGTAGTGGTGGCGGCCGCACCTAGGATGGAATGCAGTGCCTCGTAGAAACGGGATGTGTGGGGCTGGGATCCAGAGCGTCCGTTTGCCTCTTTGGTCTTCTGGTAGCCTTGTCTCAGCTCCTTGATTTTCACGCGGCACTGCGTTGCATCCCGGCTGTAGCCTCTCTCTGCCATGGCTTTAGAGATCTTCTCATAGGTCTTTGCATTCCGTCTTTTGGAGCGCAGCTCGGAAAGCACGGACTCATCTCCCCACACAGCGATGAGATCCAAGACTTCCCGATCCGTCCATGCTGGGGCCCTCTTTCTATTGGATTGCACGGCCATCTCTGCTGGAGAGCTCTGCATCGTTGCCACTGCTGCTGAGCTCGCCACGGTGTCCAAACAGAAACTGCGCTTCAAACTGCCCAGACAGGAAAAGGAATTCAAATTTTCCCGGGGTGTGGCTGGTCAGAGCATCCGAGCTCGGACTGCTGTCCAGAGCGTCAACAGGGTGGTGCACTGTGGGATAGCTCCCGGAGCTATTAGCGTCGATTTCCATCCACACCTAGCCTAATTCGATATGGCCATTTCGAATTTAGAGCTACTCCTCTCGTTGGGGAGGATTACAGAAATCGATTTAAAGAGAGCTCTATGTCGAACTAAATGGCTTCCTGGTGTGGACGGGTGCAGGGTTAATTCGATATAACGGCGCTAAATTCGACATAAAAGCCTAGTGTAGACCAGGCCTTTGAGAAGCAGTTTACCCACTCCCAGACTTGTCTGGTAAACACACTTCAGTCATGATTTCAGCATAGGTTAATAACTGTCTAATGTTGCTAATATACTTCACCATGACATTAATGACCAAGTTGTTGTTTTTCAAATGATACCTTACAAGGCATATTTTGTACAAAGATTATTACAATAGTGTGTTGGGTGTGAATACAGGGGTGCATTTCGTCACAGTGGGGCACAAGAGTTTTCCCACTTTCTACTGACAGTCTCTCTATACAACCAAAGGCAACCACAGCTCATTTTTAAGAAGGCTTTGTGGTAGTCCCATAGATTAAAGAAAATCATGGCACAAATAGAGTTCTAACTTGTTCTGTATCTCATGATTCCACGCTAGTTCCTAATCAATATTTTTAGTGAATTTTATGTTGTAGAAACTGCCAAATTGCTACATGTTGCTAATGTGCTTTGCCCATTACACTGCATTTGAACTAGAAGTGGTCTTCTAGTTGTACTGAATACATTTGGGGATGCATTAGGGTAGTCTTTGAAGACCGGAGGTTTTCTAATAAGATGGTCTCTTGAGGCTTGATCCTGCTTCTGTTGAAGTCATTGGGAGTTTTGCCATTGACTTCAGTGGAAGCAGAATTAGACCTTATTCATATCTGATTGTATTTGGATAGATTGCCACCATCATAGCAAAGGGAGAGAAGGAAGAGCAATTGGATTACAAAGCGAAGAATGAGCAGGGCTGCCCAGAGCAATTTGCCCCGGGCCCCACAGGGTCCCCCACGAGAATATAGTATTCTATGGTATTGCAACTTTTTTTTTATGGAAGGGGCCCCTGAAATCCTCTGGGTGACCCTGAGAATGAGGTTCACAACACATCAAAGGAAGTAACTACATTTGCTCCCCCAAACCTACAAATCTCTGTACTTCACCTGAAGTAGAATCTGGAGCTCTGGATTGTAGCGTTGTGGTTGTGGCAATGTCAAGAATGTCTCCAGTAAAAATTAAGCTGTCCCCTTCACTGGTCAAAACTGCATCTGCAGATTAGAAGTAAGGTGGGATGGATGTTCATTTAATAAAGAATGTCTTTTTTTTTTTTTTATTAAAAGACATTTTATTTTCAGTTTGATACAATCATCCGTAGATGGACATGGGTTCTGAATGAGAATGACTTTGTTTATTATACACTACTACTTTTGTTGTCTGAGTCTAGGTAGAAAGTCAAAACCTCTGTTCAGGAGTAGCACATAAGCACTGTGTGTCTGTAATTTCTCCCTGATAGATAAGTGCCTGCCTGAACCTTCAGCACTAGGGTAAAAGGATGCTGCTATGGAATCCTTTAGCTTCTTTCTGCTCGTAGACTATTTGGAGAGCAGACAAGACAAGTATGTTATAGTTCCCAAGTTGTTTAGTTCTAAATTGAAATGAGCTGTCTTAACTAGCCTTGAACTCTCTAGTTTAAAAAAAAAAAAAAAAAACCTGCATTTTACATACAAGTTTATAATGCACTTAGTTAAGACAACCACAGTGTATGTCCTAAGTTTGTCTATCTCTACATATGAGAGAGGGCAACTTTTTATCCAGAAGGACCCTGAAGCACTTTATAAAATACATAGAAGTGAACTGTATTTCTCCATCACTGCAACGCCGCTAGAAAGCAACAGTTTAACAGTGTGCAACAATTTTGATAGGAAATGAGAATACCACATAGAATAAAAACCGGAGGAGGAATGTAATTCAATTGTAATTTTTCTATTAAACTTGTGTTGATATCCTTAATCTTCTTTTATTTTTAATAAAATTTTTTGGTGGGTTCTTTGGTGAACATGGGAATATTGACCTCTACTTAAAACACTTAAGCATGTTTTTTAAGTCTCATTGGAGTCAAAGGTCCTTAACTTTAAGCCTGGGCTTATGTCCACGCTTAAGTATTTTCATCCCCTGGGCCCTGAAGAAGCAGGGGAAAATATCACAGTACACAGCTATATATTTTGTTTTAAAATTAGATTAAACACTTTTCACCCCACTGATAAGCATTCTCTAAGCCATTCAAATATTTTGTATCATGTACCCCTTTATTCTGCCATTATCAGTGACTTTTGTACCACAGGAAATAAAGGTTCACCTGCCCTTTAAGGAACTGCTCAACTTCTTGAAACTTGCCGGTCCATCCGTCCTTCCTCTCTCCAGCCATCTTTTCTTTTGCTTTGGACAGGTGAAGTTGCTCCATCCCCGCAGCAAAATTTGGTCTGGGTGCTTCACAATCAGGTTTTCACATACATCAGAGAATTTTCATGCCTTTGCAAGCACTGATGGAACTGCCTGCACATAAATGTCTAGCCCTATAAATGAAGCTGGATTTCCAATTCCAGCTGCACATCTACAAGCCACTTTACAGACTTGCAGTTCTCTGTCTCTCCTGCACTGGGATGCCAGGCTGGAGGAAAAGCCGCCGCCTTTAGCTGCAGAGAATGCAGCATGGAGGTAAGGCTGGAGAGGAATACTACCGACTAAGTGGAGATTCTAATGCTTTGTAATCTTGGGGCAGCAATGGGAAAAGAGGATCCAGTGTTGCCTTTTTTTTTAATCATCCATGGATGATTCAGCCAACTCCAAATCTCTCTTCCAAAGCCTTTGCCTACTGAGTATTAAAAACATAATTCTGATTGAGCTTTCTTAACAAACAAACAAAAAAAATGGGAGCAGCACAACATTTCTTCCAATCAAATTATCTTTCCAAAGAAATCCTTGGTGAAGCCCAATTCCAATCTCTGTTACACTGGTAGAGTTCCTCTGGATTTACAACTCCTGTTATACCAGTGTCCCTAAAATCAGAACCTGGCCTAAAAATGTAGCTTTACACTGTTGAAGTGTAGATGTTAAGTGGCAGCTACAGGATGATCTCAAATGGCTTGAAACTTTAAAAGAAAATCAGATCATGATTGATGATGATCTTCGTTAAAGAAATCTTTGGAATACTGATTGTGGCAGGCAGCAAAGCACATGCTGCTTTTCACTGTGGATGTTTCTTTCCAAAGATGCTGTTTTCTCACTTCAAAGTTTAAACCCTGTTATTTTACATTCCTCCAGTGACATCCTCAGGGTGATGTTACCAGCTGTATCTATAGCACTGGCACTGCCTGTGACATGATTCTGTTTCTATCCCACTGTGATTGATAGAATTATTTTTATACCAGAAGGTTCATGGCAGCATGTCCACAAGGTGGCAGGAATATGGGTCCTATAGAATGTTCCTTGGCCTCTTTCAATGGAACACTATTAGGAATTTACTAGCCCTAGTACAATGCCTCTGAACTGCTATTAGGGCATTAAAAATATAAATAGCTGAGAAGTGATAAATATATATTGAACCTGAAATGGGTACATGGGCAAGATTGCAGTGAACTGAAAAGTAGCAGATTCTGTTCTGGAAATCTGAGCAAACTAGCCTGAGGTTGTCTTTTGCTTTTGAGGCTGGAAATTCCTTTTAAAATTACATGCAGTGCACTTAAAAAAAACCCTACTTAAAATGTTTTTTCTGTTGCCATGTCAGTTATATCAACAATTGTTGACATGGGCTTTGATGGCTAGTGCATAAAGCCAAGTATTCTGCACAATTTCTGCTTACGGAGGGTTTAGTTCTTGATGCTCAGTAAAGAGGAGGTGGACTGGCCTAATTAATCAGACTGTGGCTCCACATTTGTGATGTGATTCCTTGATGCATGGAAGTGATTAAATCAGGGTATTTGCCAGAGAAATACCATGCCCACAGGATTATCTATCTTGCTACCCATGGTAGCAAGAATGGCTAACTGTCAACTATTATTTGGTTCAAGAACTTGCTGTTAACCTGTATATGTTTCTACATTAGAAAACATTTTAGAAATGTAGGACTTTTCATAGTGGATCAAATCATTGGTCAGTCTAGTTTAGGATCATCTCTACATCAGAGGTAAATAGCTGATCACTTAGAAGAACATGCCCCTTTGTCTCCCCCTTCCCTTCCAACATCCATGCACCTTGAAATTTAAAGTGGCTAGGTATATTGTTTGAGTCTTGATCTGCTCATTTATTATAGCCTATGTAAACATTTTCTCAATTAGTAATTTTATAGCACATTGTGAGAAGGGGGAGGAATTAGTTTTTTGTTTTGTTTTTGTTTTTTTTAGACTCCAAACATATCAGCTGCTTTAACACCTAGTGTTGAGATTATCTAATAAATAAAGTAAAACTTACCTAGAAAAAAGGGGTCTACCTGTTGTGAAGAAAAAGGGCCAGCTGTAGGTGGTCAAAGGCTCATTCCTGGTTTCCATCTGCAGCAACAGCATGGAGGTTAATCACTCCCTTTGGTAACTTGCTCTCTCTCAGTACAGTAGATGGCAGTACAGGCCTATTAGATCCACACAGCACAGCACTCTTAGCAGAATTTACTCTACATAAATGAGAACATCTCTACCTCCCCATAGCCCATCTTCTCTCAAACTGCTACATTATGAGAAATAAATGGTGTTGATCTTTTATTTCCATAGTACTCTAGAAATAAAATAATGCTGGAAGTATGGCAAGAGAAGAACTCAAAAATGTGAGAGGGACTAACTAGTTCGGATGATGGGCTACAGTGCCTTTACTATAGGTTGCCACTACCAATTCAGCATGGGTCAACAGGGGCTAAAAGTCATTACCCCCTGGTGGTGGTTTGGTAGCCTATGTGAAATGAGCCAGTGATCGGAAGACAAGTGCTTACATCTCCAATCACCCCCATAATTGGCAGCAATTGACACCCATGTCACTATCACAACTGACACTGGCAGTCTCTGCAGCAAGGCTAAGGACCAAAGAGACATGGAGACTGAATTTCTCTCTCCCCCCAGGAGTAACCCCTCTAGAGCAGAATTGAGGCACATCAGTGAGACAGTTTGTGGGAAGCTAGCTCTGCTCCTGCCTGAGATATTCCGTTTCTGTCATTGGATTGGAGTGCTCCAATCCCCAGGACTGTCACTCCAGCACTAAATTGGCTTAAAATAAAAACCCAGAAGACACAAAAATGTGTCTGTGTGGCTGGCTGGCAAAAGAAATTCGCAGTAGGATTTATTAATACTCTCGTAGGAATTGAAGTGAGGAACGAAACTGACCCAGGCTCTACGCCCCTGGGGAGCTTACAAGTGTATGTTGCATGCTATCACCGGTCCAATACAGAGGAGCAGAATGAGACAGAATTGTCATATTTCAGAGGGGATGAAAATTACATTGGGTTAAGGTCCATGCTGGATCAATGCCAAGAAATGACTCTACAAAGACTTTAAAGTCCAATATTCTGCAGAACATCAGAGCAAGATATTATGTGAGTGTCAGTAGAAGGCTGGGGGTAACCTCAGTTCTCTCACTCCATCATAACACTTTGTTTTCACTCCAGTTGGGTTGAGGTATTAGAACATGAAATCACATCATCCTGATTACTGTTTTGCTTCCCATCCCCTCCAGACATACACACCACTTCCAATATGATTTTAGTCATTCTCTTGAGAACTAACTTCAAGCTCCCCCCCCCCGCCTTTTTGAAATGGTTTGATATGTTCATATAAAATTCTAACCATTAGTGAGATACTGAGAGCTAAAATCTATGTCAGAATGAAAGGGGTGCAGAAGTACTGACGGATCAGTGCATATAGTTTCCAGACTAGTACATTTGTCTAACCACTTCTGGACTGGCAATCAGAAAAAGAAAAGTACTTTAGTGGATTGGGGTATAGGTGCCTAAACCCCAGGCTACAGAGTGTCTCTCTCTCTCTCTCTCTCTCTCTCTCTCACTGGCCTAATGACTATTTACCCACAGTGGAACAGTCAGTGGATGCATGCACATGAGAGAGACTCTGTAGCCTGGTGGTAAGAGCACCTGCCTGGGAGATAGAAGACCTAGGGTCCAGCCCCCTGAGCCAATCATTCTTGAATTATTTCAGAGTAGCAGCTGTGTTAGTCTGTATCCGCAAAAAGAACAGGAGTACTTGTGGCACCTTAGAGACTAACAAATTTATTTGAGCATAAGCTTATATATAACCTTCAAGTCAGTGGCACTGCTGTGGGTACCCGCATGGCCCCACAGTATGCCAACATTTTTATGTTAGGGGACGAGAGCTAAGGAAGCGTTGTTCTAACGCCCCTACTCTACTTGCGCTACATTGATGACATCTTCATCATCTGGACCCATGGAAAAGACGCCATCAAGGAATTCCACCATGATTTTAACAATTTCCATCCCACCATCAACCTCAGCCTAGACCAATCCACACAAGCGGTCCATTTCCTAGACACTACTGTGCTAATAAGCAATGGTCACATAAACACCACCCTATACAGGAAACCTACTGACCACTATACTTACCTACATGCCTCCAGCTTCCATCCAGGACACACCACACGATCCATTGTCTACAGCCAAGCTCTAAGATACAACCGCATTTGCTCCAATCCCTCAGACAGAGGTAAACATCTACAAGATGTCCATCAAGCATTCTTAAAACTACAAATACCCACCTGCTGAAGTGAAAAAACAGATTGACAGAGCCAGAAGAGTACCCAGAAGTCACCTACTACAGGACAGGCCCAACAAAGAAAATAACAGAACGCCACTAGCCGTCACCTTCAGCCCCCAACTAAAAGCTCTCCAGCGCATCATCAAAGCTCTACAACCTATCCTGAAAGATGATCCCTCACTCTCACGGATTTTGGGAGACAGGCGAGTCCTCGCTTATAGACAGCCTCCCAACCTGAAGCAAATACTCACCAGCAACTGCACACCATACAACATAAACACTAACCCAGGAACCTATCCTTGCAACAAAGCCCGATGCCAACTCTGTCCACATATCTATTCAAGGGACACCATCATAGGACCTAATCACATCAGCCACACCATCAGGGGCTCGTTCACCTGCACATCTACCAACGTGATATATGCCATCATGTGCCAGCAATGCCCCTCTGCCATATAAATTGGCGAAACCGGACAATCTCTACGCAAAAGAATAAATGGACACAAATCTGACATCAGGAATCATAACATTCAAAAACAAGTGGGAGAACACTTCAACCTCTCTAACCACTCAGTGACAGACTTGAAGGTGGCAATTTTGCAACAAAAAAACTTCAAAAACAGACTCCAAAGAGAGACTGCTGAACTTGAATTAATATGCAAATTAGATACAATTAACTTAGGTTTGAACAGAGACTGAGAATGGTTGGGTCATTACACTAATTGAATCTATTTCCCCATGTTAAGTATCCTCACACCTTCTATGGGTCATCTTGATTATCACTTCAAAAGGTTTTTTTTGTTTTTTGTTTTTTTTCTCCTGCTGATGATAGCTCATCTCAATTGATTGGCCTCTTACAGTTGGCCTGGCTACTTCCACCTTTTCATGTTCTCCGTATGTATAAATATCTTCTTTCTGTGTATTCCATTCTATGCTTCCGATGAAGTAGGTTGTAGCCCATGAAAGCTTATGCTCAAATACATTTGTTAGTCTCTAAGGTGCCACAAGTACTCCTATTCTTGAATTAATCATCCACAGTGGAACAGCTTCAACAGAAGCGTCTCTGAGAGCCCCACATCAGAATATCCCACAGGACAGTGGTTAAAGCACTCTCCTGAGAGAGGATTTGAGCAGGGTCTCCCACCTTTCTCCCACTCGGGCAGGAGGGGAAATTAACCCGGCTCTCCCTCATCCCAGGTGAGCACTCGAGCCACTGGGCTAAAAGTTATAAGGTGGGTGGCACCATCTCCTTCTCCTGCCGTTGTGCGCAGATGCCGAAACTCATTTGTACAAGCCATTTCTGAGGCACTTGAGCCCCCTGACTCCAGGAGACAGGTGCCTGTTCGTGGATACCTAGGCAGAGAGAGGTGCCTCCCTGCAGCCCTGGCTCAGGTGCTTATCTCCAAGAGAGGGGTGAGGCTTAAGACACTATTCTCTTGTCAGCATCTCCCATGGCTAGCTTAGGCAGTTCCTTGTCTAGTGTGGTGGCTTTTGTGGATTGCATTCTAAGGCCCCATCTCTCTCTGTTCTTTATATAGGGAGGCTAAGCGCTTAACTCCGGCTTTGGGGATCACAGTGGTGTGCCTGTGATTCTTCTTCAGCGTTGTGACGCCTATGTCCTTTTGTGGATCGGAGACAAAATGTTTTAATATCCGCTGTTCATGGAGGTGGCTGCCTTTATATAAGATACAAGATCTGACGTTGCTTACTGTGAAATGTATGGTAAATACACCAATCATTATCACTCCAATAGCTCAGTAGGCAGAGTGGCGAAGGTGTCCATTGTCCTCCTCACTGAGTTTTTAATGACGTCTCAGGAAGGAATCTGTATGTTCTCAGCATGGCAGGCCTGGCTGTTGTTAGTAAGGAGGCCTAGGAGCAGCTGCGAATTGTGTCACCATGTGGAAGTGTCACAGGCATTAGAATGCTCCCAGAAGATGATAGAGATCCAGCTGAGGAACTTCTTTACTTGCAGGGCTGGCAGCCAAGAGACACGTGCCAATTGGGAGAGTGGCTCAGCAGGTGTAGAACAGACGTACTCAGCAAGGGCTTATTCCCCCTCAAGTGAAAATGTTTATAAAGCTGAGATCAAACGAAAAAAATCACGTACTAACGGGAAACTTTCCCAGACTGGGGTTCAGCCAAGTCATAGAGCTGAAGGCCAGAAGGGCCCACCAGATCATCTAGTGTGACCTCCTGTATATCACAAGCTACCAACACCATTCGGCACCTACTCACTAAACCCAACAACCTATGATCTGAGTGTGGAGTGCTGACTTCTCATATGCAATGCTCCTCACTTTTGCAATTAGCTGATTTATGGAACTTCCCCTGAGCACCTGTCCAAGGGGAAGCTGAGTTGAGGTGAAACCCTTATGTACTAGGTAGCCGTTAATGCCGCTGAACCTTGTAAAAATCTGTATCGCTGGAGGGAATGCTGTATAATTGTACAGGGAGCTTGACAACTGTGGTAAACCCATTTTTAGTTGTATGTTTTACAATGGATATAATTGCACCCATCAGCAAGGGCCAAATGTGGACTGATGTAAGCAGGTGCAACTTCTTTCCTGTCCCCATGTCTGAATGTGAGGTTGAAGGTGGATGGAGGAGAGAGAGAAGGAGATAGGAGGAGTTAATAGAGAAGAAGGAAGGAAAAGAAGGGGGATATTGAAAGGATTGCGTGAGGAAGATGTCGACTGGCAACCTTGTGACTGTTCCAAACAGAAAAACAACTGGACCAGTAGCTGTTGTCCCCTACGTTATATAATTACAAGCAAACGTTAATGGTGTTAAGCAATTGTGTCAGCAACTAGTGCTTCAAGCGCTTTGCTGACTACTTGGAATAGGAGACTTTATAGACTAACATGGTCAGTCACCTCAGTGTATTGAATTACTAGAATCTGCCTCAGCAGACCTGAAATCAATACACAGCAGCTGCATTGGAGCTGTGTGCACAACACTATTATAAACAATACAGTGTTAGCAGGAAAAAAGACAGTCCTCTCTGGCTTGCTTAAACACTGATGTTTTCGAGTAAGCATTGACCAAGACACAGGCTCCTCTGGCTCTGCCTTGCTCTCCGCCATAGTCCTACAGGCCCATAACCTTTAGTGTCAGTGAATAATTGGAAGTAAGACGTGTGGAACTTCTGCAATGCTGTACTGCAGTCGTCCGCTGTCGGGGGCAAGATTACATTGAAGTGGGAAACAGCATTGCAGAACAAATCCTGTTAAGACTCTCTAATAGATCCCAGGGTGTTATCCTGATGGAATGGCTCAGCAGAATCCAAACAGCTCTGCTGCTGTAAGGTCTGTAGTGTAGACATAGCATGTCTGTAGACATGTTTGAAGACACCATCAGCCCTGGCCACAAGTGCTGATCGACTACAGACAGGCCGTGTGATAATGAGAAGAGGCTGAGCTGACAGTGTTTTTCAGAAATAAGCAAAGATATCTGTGTGTGGTTGGTTGGTTGGTTAAAAACAACAACAAAAACAAATCAACCCACTCTGACTTTCACTCTGTTTTGACACTGGCTGGCAGGCAGCCTTCTTGCTTCAACAGCAAGAACCTTTTTGGGTTCTTATCTTGCAAGACCCTCATGGTATGGACGCACTGGAGAGTACCCATGAACTGATCTTAGCCCTTTGCTGCTCATGCTGTAGTTCTCATGTACAGTGGGGATGGTGCTGTGTGTGTGCGTGAAATAACTTACGTCTTGCTGAAGGCAACTTAATTGTTGCTGTGCCCTCTGGAAACACAGCAGGCAAATGGATATGTTTCCACTTCCATCCTGTAGGAACAAAGGGTGATGATGATTATATCCTGATTCAATTGCTTGGGGACACATTTCTTGAACCCATAGTGGTTTCCTATGGTTTGTTGTGGGTGCTTGTGAACAAAGCTTATACTTCTGCATAAACTCTTGGTAATGTAAGATGATTCTGTACTTTACACAAGTATCTTGGATGGATAAGGTTTTCTCAGCCACAGTTGAAAGGCACAAAATGTAGATTTGGTTTAGAGGGGGGGGGAAAAAAAGCTTCAATAGGAATGTCTTCATGAAACTACTCTTTAAAATTCCAGCGAACCCTGTATGCATTCCCCAGCAGTGTTTGCAACCCAAGCATTGCAGCAGTGTGATTGTGTATGAGAACCTAACAATGAAACATAGGCTTTGTCTACACTTCAAACTTACACCAGCATAGCTCTGTTGGTCAGGGGTGTGAAAAATCCTCACTCCCTACTGACACAGCTATGCCAACAAAACCCCCAGTGTACATGCAGCTATGTTGACAGAAGACTCAGGGAGGTAGTGTTCCTACACTGGCAGCAAAGCTCCCTCACTCGGTGTAAACTGCCTCTATACTGGGGGGCTCCGCCGGAACAGGGTCTGCAGCATAGACATAGCCCCACTCTACACAAATGTGAAACTGACTAGTGTATTATTGTCCATGCTGAGTGAAGTGCAAAATGTAAATAAGCTGCACCAGTAAGTAAATTTTGTATCAATCTTGCATGTTGTCAGTAACAAAATGAAGGTGATTTGATATTTATAGTGATTTTTAGCTGGTAGTATTTACCTTTCAAGGTATGTGATTTACACAGCAAATGTGAATCACTGCTTTAGATGAACCAGTTGGTTTTTTTCAAGGCACAGCCCCACATAGGAGGGAGTTGTAACAGTAGCCACTGAAATAAATTGATTCTGACCCCCTGTTCTGTAACAAGGGTATTAACCTTTTGTAACCATGACCCTTTAACATATACACAGAATTTATTCTGAGACAAGCCTTGGAAGGTTTTGACAAAGAGGAAGGAGCTGGGAATTCCACTGTGGTGCCTCTTACCTGACCTCATATATGCTGATGACATAATACTCTTTGCTACCACCACTGATGCAATGCAACAAATGTTGTAGTCTTTGAAAACAGTTAGCGAGGAATATGGACTATTTCTGAATGCAACAAAACAAAATGCACGTATGGTGACATGACTAACAAAAATGAGATGCATGCAGACATCACGATTAATGGACAAGCTGTAGAGGCAGTACATGAATTTAATTATCTGGATCATATATATCCAATCACGGAAGCTGGGTTCCAAAGAAATCAGAAGAAGTAGGGATGACTTCTCAGATATGGCCTCCTTTAAGAAAGTGTGTGGGGGGGAAATGTGGCATCTTGAAATTGGTGAAAAGCCTAATTTTTTTCCATAGTGATTTATGGATTTGAATCATGGGACGTTAATGCTGCTGACAAGAAGAAAACTGAAGCTTTTGAAATGTGGTGCTGGTGAAGACTCCTGCATATCTCCTGGACAGAAAAATATATGAATGCTGATGTTTGAAATATTATGGGAAAGAAGCAGACCCTGATGTTGGAGATCAACAGATGCAAACTTTTGTCACGTTATGTGTAGAAATAGAAATAACCTTGTGAAAGTTTATTATCGAAGGAGTGGTAGAGGGTCATTGTAGTAGGGAATGACCAGCAAGGAGATGGACGGATCATTTGCAGATCACTGGAAGGTCAGTTGCTGAGTGCTCGAAGTTAGCAATCGTGAAGGCTTCTGAAAATTCTGCTGTGATGTTACCAATATTTGGACTTACTTACTTTTAACAAGGACTCATTTCACGTGGCTGGGGCCTGGAAATAAACATTTTCTTAATACAGCAGAGTGGAGGCAGATTGCTGCATGACAAACTTCTGGAGAGATCCTGCTTTACTCAGACACAAAGCTTCCTGGAGTTCTGGGGAACATGACTAATCCATCACTCTGTAAAGATGCAGGGTGCACTTCCTGTCCATCCCCACCCAGGACCAGCCGAACTAGCCAATGAAGGAGTAGCCTCATCTGACTGAGCCTCTCCTGGTGAGATTTTCACTCAAATTTTTCAAATGAGATTGTCTTGGGGGATAACAATCCAAACTCCATGGAGCTTATCTGAAATGAAGCTTTGATTGTGTCCTTCTGTCAGCCTCAGCGCCATGAACTTGGCTATAACTGTCTACGCAGGCCTTCCAGCTGCACAGCACAAGCTCCCAATGCCATGCACAAAGAACAGCCCTTCTCAGCAAAACAGCTTGTACCACTATGAGGACTTCCTGGCTTTTATGCTGTGTCTTGCGGTCTGCCTGGGTCCTCCTTTAGCAAGGAGGGGAGCACCAGGCATGCGTGAAGGCACACGAGGACATATTCAGTACCATCAGCAGCTGACATGAACTAGTCACCAGGTCCCGGTGCATGTCATCCAGGAGAAATCATTTGTCTGACAACAACCCTTGCAGTATGTTGTACCCAGCTGTAGCGTGCACTTACAAGTTAATGCCACCTGTTAGGCTTATGTCAGTGTCATCGCAGTACCCAGGCCGACCTTATTCTTTCAGCTAGGTATTCTAAAAATGCAGCACTGATTCTAGAGGCCATGTGGGCAGAACACAGCTCAAGAGATGTATCCAATCAGCACTTCTCAAAATTTCCATTTGCCTGAAAAATCCCTCTGTGACCAGTTGGTGGTGGTTGCCAGTGAAAGGATAGAACCTTCTACCACCAGGCTGGGGCACTGATTCAGTACTGACTCAGAGGGAAGATTTTTGAGGAAAAGCCAGAATGCAGCAAAAATGTTAGTGGCTCAATAGGTAGCAGTTTCCTATTCAAGCACTGACACATTGATTTCAGGGGAACAGTGTTACACTCACATTGGACGCGTTTGAAAATCCCAGCCTAGTAGCATTGGTACTTTAGTTGTAATGACTAGAGCACCTACAATTGTAAAACTCATAAGGCAATACTTTCAACTAGTACTCTGCCTCTTGTATCTGTACAGTATTTATTTCCTTGGCACTCAACTGTTTTAAAAGGTAGACACTTGTCATCTTCATGTTCACCCTTTCAAACAGCACATTTCTGAAAACTCTCATTGACTTCAGAGGGAGCAGAGTTGGGCCACCATGGACCATTTTTGAAAATCCTTTCCTAATACTGCACTTTTCCTGTGAATATTTTTGAGCAGCTCATAAATGCTGAATAAGCCTCACAACAGCCCTGTGAGGTAAGTAAGTATCGTACCCAATTAACAGATGGAGAGACTAAGGCACCAAAAGGTTAAAGCACTTGCCTAGGTCACTAGTGGAGCCAGAATATAACGCCACAGTTCAGAACTCCACTTCCATGTTTTAACTACTAGAAAACATGGTCTCTTTTCATTAGCATTTATTTTGGCGTGATACTGGTCTTTCTAACCTTTTTGTTGTCAGCTAGAACACTTGGTGTGCATCTGCAAGTTAGGGTGACATTCACTGATCAAATTCAGCGAAAGAATTCTGATTTACTGTAGCTCCCCAAGTTATCACGTACTTTTGCACCCAAACTACGGAGGATTGTTAAAAGCAAACTGCTGCACACTGTCACATTCACTGTAAAGAAGCCAAGAGATTTCTGCATGTCAGATTTCCAGCTGGTGACAAGAGGGGGATTCATCGCTACAGTATAATTCCAGTTATCTGAATCCTTTATCCAGAAATCCTAATTATCTGTAGAACTCACAGATGTGGATACCCAAAGACCATTTTTTGCAGATCGCGGCTGCATGCGGATCCAAATTTTATACCCAAAGCACTGCAAATCTGCGGATCATTGTTGCAGATCACAGACCGGATACAAAATTTGTAGGGCTCTAATTATCTGAATCCACAGTGTGTTCCTTTGTAGCACTATGTTAGGTTACAGCCCTTCCATGCATCCGAACGCCTGGTTAGCGAAAAGTTTCCACTTTTCCCCCCCCCCCCCAGTACATTTGGATAAACAGGAGTTTACTGTATTGGGGTTGCAGTCTAGCTATTCCTCCAGTAGCAGGTCAGACAAGAAATGTACCCCTCCCCTTCATCATCTGTAGTTCCACATAACCACCCCATCCTCTGTAATCTTCGCTGCTGTGCTGCCACTAGTGGATGTGCCAGAGTTTGAGAGATAGCGGTGCTGTTGCTGCCAGCTGATGTTCATCATGAAATGACCCTTAGAACTGGCTACGGTGAAAAAGAGAGGCAAGCTGCACACCTTTGCTTACAGACTATATACTAGCTGATTTTCTAAAATATATATCTTCAGTTGCCAGCATCTAGATATATTTCCCACTTGGGGATGTTGGATAGCTCCAGGAGTTAGAAATTATTGGCAAAGGGAGCAATGTTTGTGGTAATTCACTGCATCACCATGTTGGGAACTCGGGTTCAGTTCCTGGGCTTGACTGCTTACTGCCTAAGGCCTCAGTCCCGCAACCATTTACGCATGTGCTTAACTTTAGACATGTGAGTAGTCCTATTGAATTCAATAGGATTACTCATGTGAGTAAAATTAAGCATGTGCTTAAATGTTTGCAGGATCAAGGCCTAAGTCTGCAGGAACTGATGATGTCACTCTTCTTTGAAAAGAGGGGGACAGTCTTGTGTTCACCACCACTCGCTCCTCAGGCCCATCCAGGTGTGACAGTCAAAAGGAATCCTCTTCAGCCAGGGGATGGTAGCTGCAGCACTGGTTCCTTGAGGAGGCAGGGGGATTAAAGTGTCTGTGTGTGAAAGTCCTTCACATTTCACAAGGATGCAGAGGAATGTTGCTAATCGGTTTGGCAGTGGGCTATGTTATCCATCCACCTTATGTTGCCCTTAAAACAATTGGCTTCTACGCTACACATTATAAACATTGCTCAGCTCCGAGATCTAACCCAACGATGGTGGGTGAAGTTACTGCTACCTCAGCAGCAATCATGGGTCTCCTAGCTGCAGACTTGGATCACTTGATGATTACCTGTTCTGTTCTTTCCCTCAGGCATTGGCCACTGTCAGAAGACAGGATACTAGGCTAGATGGACCTTTGATCTGACCCAGTATGGCTGTTCTTATGTTCTCTTTTCCCTTTCTTACCCAAAGGGAAAACAAAACTGCAATTCCCTTTTCCTACCTCCCTCCAGCTAAGCTGAAACAGACAGACACCCTAGGTTACTGTGTCCCCGTAGTGCTGCAGCTGTCCCAACCATCCAAAGTGGGCCAGATGGGACAGTTCTCTGTAACACAAACTGGCTGATCTACTGCACCCTACCTTCTGGGGTCTGAGGGAGAATTTGGTCCATAATCTTATAAGGTTACAACTGCCATTACACACATTCAAATAGCTACCACCGTGAAGGCAGAGATATACATGAAGGCCTACCAGTGCTTGTAAAAGGCCTGACAAAGAACAAAAAGCCTGCCAGTCACTACTAAGAAATGTTGCCCTCAGGAAATTAAAAACATGAACATCGTGGCATACGCAATAAATGTCTCCTTTGTAACTGCATATTCAAGAATGAACGAAACTCTGGCATCCTTAAAAAAATAAAAATAAATAAATAAATCAGAGGTGGTTTTCAACCACCCCCCGATTTTTTTAAATACTTGTGAATAGTCATTACAATTGGAAAAAAATATATAAACGTTGGTCCAAGTCATGCAACTTTACATAAGTAGTTTCAAATATGTAGTCCTACTCACATGAGCAAAGTGTTACATACAGGCATGTTAGCAGGATTGGGACATAGGTGCAGAATCAGGACTTCAGAGACAATTTTTGGATATGTCTTCACTGCAAAGTGAAGGTGTTACTGTAGCACAGGTACAATTTAGTTATTTATCAAACTTCTTTCCCTATGTTACTAATAACTTCTTAGTTTATGAGGTGAAAGAATTCTGAGTGTCCTATTTACTGGTCACTCTTTGTGCTCCTCATTTACTCTTTGAATTTCGTTCAGCTCGGACAGTGAAAATCGACGTTTCACTTTTTGTTTATAGACCGTTTCACTTTCAGGGTTTGAGTTTCAGACATGCTAGGAAATGCTTATGTTCAAAATCAATTATATTAATTAATCATGCAAATATTTCTCTTGGTCTCAGGTTTTCATTATAAAATGTAAATGTTGAACAATATTTAAAGGGACACCATCAACTTAAAATCAGTTTGATTTGTAACCTACCATTGTTACAAGTAATGCCTCAGATTAGAGAAAAAGAGAACAGAAAAATATTTCCCTTTAAAAGATCTGTTTACATTGTGCATTTGATAACACATGGTAAAATAGACAGTCCCCTGTTGTTTATGTGGGTTTTCACACTGCAGCAGGGGAGAGAAAATAATGGAGAAAAAATAAGAAAATGTGGAGGTAAAGCCAGGAAAATTAGCAGGAGCGAACTAAGAAGCAGGTGTAGTTCCTTTAACTACTTTTAACTCACTTATTCAGACAGACTAGATTGCAAGCTGACAGTGTCCAGTGAAATGGTTTGATCAGAGAGAAAATACCTAATTAAAATAGCGTGTGATGGGGTTTTGTTTTTCGGTCTGACACCTCTGGAATCGCGGGGGGGGGGGGCTGAATAATCTGCAACGTGCGCTCTTCTACGACCTGATGACACACACCTGCGATGGGGCTGAGGCGGCAGCAGCCTCATTTGTGCTCAGCAGATTGGGTAGCTGGGTATGTTTTCCCTCTCCCAGTTGACAAACAAACCAGGCGATGATACAGGTATCAAAGGCAACACTCAGAGGCATCGCTCCCTATAATCTTGCGAGCTGCGCCCGGTGTAATCAGCTCAGTCTAGCCTCTCTGGCAGCGGAGACAGTGGTTTCAGGCCCTCAGTCGCAGCTCCCGTTTAGACACAAATGGTCCAGGCGCTTCCCACTGCGAGACCAAAGCGCTCTTTGTCTCTTCCTCCCTCCCCCGGCTCCCCTTGGAATTCTCCGGGGTGCACCCTCCTGCGATGCACAGGGCTCCCCCAATGAACCCCCCCTGCACGGGGCAGAAGAAAATCACGCCCAACCCTGGGGGAAAGGCTCATCCGGCTGCTCTTACCTGCTCAGCTGTGGGAAACAGAGTGACTCGGATACAGCCTGGAGCCGGACTGTACTACCTCGGGCACCTCCTGCCGGGAACCGCAGCCCCGGCGGCACGCAGCTAGGATCTCCCCGCAGGACAGCCCCCGCACTCCCCCCCGGGGGCCCGGTAGCAGCTCGTGCGCCCCTAGCCAGAGGCTTCGCGAAGGGAGGAAGGAAATTAACTATTGTGTCGCTCCCCTGGCGTCTCCTGCCACTTAGTACGATCCCCACCCCCACGCTGGGAACCGCAGCTCCCGTGGCTACACTAAGGGCAGTAAAAAGCCTCAGCAGAGCCACAGTCCCATGCCATGGGCCAGGAGGGGAGCGTCTGAAGCAGCGCGAGCCAGCGGCACGGCGAGGGGGTTCATTTGCTCCCCCGGTTCCTCCTGCCCCCCCGCTCTCACGGCACCCCCCTCCCCATCCTTGTTCCTGCACAAGCACTGATGGAGCACATTGCACATCAATGTCTAGCCTTGTGAAGCCCTCGGTCTCGCCGCTGCTCGCTGCGCTGTACCCACAGCACTTCTGGAGTGGGGGCGGGGGCCCCGTCCAGACTTGCAGAAGAAGGAAAAAACAGGCCCCCTCGCCGCCTCAGCAGGTTGCTCCGGTGCCGGGATGCCAGGCTGGAGGAAGAATCTGACCCTGTGTCTGCAGAGAATGCAGGAGGAAGGTAAGGCTGGCTACAGCACGAGGGGGGAACGCTACGGGGGTGGGGGGATGTTGCACTGCACTGAGAAACTGCCTTGGAGTTTTTCATGGGGTCGTAAGGGGGGGGGGGGTTGTCTGTTTCTTTGTCTCTGGAGGGATGCTTGAAAATGCAGCCTCTCTTTTGAGGCCCCTGTTTGAACTGCGTGTTTACAATTGTTCTGGTAGGGACCCCCCCCCCAAAGAATACAAATCACTTTGAGCCCTGTTTGGTGATTACCTGTTTGCGAGGAACAGCAGCAGCATAAATCAGATGTCTGATGCACTGGCTGAGGGGGTGAAATATACCAAATGCCAATAAACTTTGAAGCAGCCCCTCTGTCCTCCATCCATCATTCTGGGTGTAAGATTGGAGGTGGTGCGCATTTACTTGTGTTTTGAGTGTTGGGAGAAGAGATGAGAGAGGGGAAATTGAATATTTATTTTTGGCAGCAGAGTAGCATGCAGCATCTTGCATGTAACTTTCTAAAGCTGCTGCTGCTTCCAAATGGCAATTATTCTCAGTGCTTAACTTCAAACAGGGATGTGGGTCTTGTGAATTTCACTGTGGTCCTGCAGGCTTACTACTACTCATATTATCTTTCATACTATTACTCACAGCATCTGGGAATTATGTTCTACAGTGTGATGTTAAATTAATGTTGGATCTGCAGCTCATAAAAGTTGGAAGGAAACTCCCACAAGGTGGCAGAACCTAAAGAATGTTTAAAATCTTACACACCAGTTTATTTTGGTTCATGGGGAGTACGTATGAATGGGGATGATAGTGTTGAGGACAGTACCTATGTCAGAAATGGAGTATAATTCTGTCTCGAGCCCATGACAGTGGTTTCAGGGAGTTAACCTGAGACAAGCTTTTAGGATCAGAGATGAGTGGGAATTCCTTTTCTGGTTGCCTTTGCAGCTTCTCCTTTCAATGCCGCCCCTCAGCTTCTTTGCTACAGTTGGTTAGCAGTGAGTTGTGTTGCAATGCCAAGCAGGGCTCAAGAATGATTTAAAGCATTACAGTGGCACCAAGTGAGTAATGCAAAAAGACTTTTCAACCCTGTTGGTTACCAGACATAGAAACAAATTTCACTGTTACCTGCTTTGTGACGTGTCAGGTTTGAATAGTTAAACTGATATATTTAGTGAGTCTTTTTTCTGGTGCTACTTATCTCTTTCTTTCACTCTGTTTCAAGATAACAGCGTATTGTTTTTAACCTCTTGAGTCCACTGCTTCCACTTACTTGGACTCCAGGCTCATTAAACTGAGAACTTAAATTCTGCTGAAAATCAGAGATTTTATTCTGTTAAAAAGCATCTTTTTCAACAAATCCATAGTGTCTCCAAACTAGTCCTTTAATGCAGTCACCATGGGATACAGTGCTATGTAACACTGGTCTGCAGTAATACATAGGGGTGCTCTTGCACCAATGGAGGTTTGGAGGCCAGTAATTCTTCAACAGTATTTACAGTATTGAGCTCCTGAAGTACTAGCTGCATTGTTTTAACGTGACTGGATTTATTACTTTCTATGACTTTCACAGATATTTAATGGTTCTTCCTTCCTGTGTCTTTGAAATTGACTTCTCCCTCATTTGCCCCCCCCTCCTCTGACACACAGCACTGCAGTGGGTTTCTTACCTGAGTATGCTGGTACATTATCCATATTCTTATAGGCTGTTTACCAGATTCCCCTGTAACATCATCCTTAGTTCCTTGCACAGCTCAAGAGCAGTTTGTCTTTGGACGTTAAGACTTAACTACTGTCTGATTAACCATCTGAAAGAAGAAATCTTGCAGGATAGGGAGCATGACAAGCTGGTTTGATGTGTAGAGGACAAGCTATATGTATGGCAATGGACTAGCGGTGAGGGCATGCAGGGAAGAGATCTTCTTCCCTTTTCTACCAGGTATTTTCTTTTTTTACAATGCTAAGTAGTCAGCTGTTCATATTTCAGTGTGAGACTCTGTTGCCCTTCTCTGGGGAAAACAGATATGGGCCCAGTTAAAATTTTGTAGTACTAATATTTTAACAGACACAGTACAATGTATAACTAAGCTCCAGAGAAAGTTTCACATCTCGTCTTGTATAACAGCATCCTGAAAACAGGATTTTGTTCAGATTTTTTTTTTTTTTTGGTCAAGCCAAACTCCAATCATCCTTTTAATAATATTATTTTCTAGTTATCCTTTTTCTGAACAAATTATCTCTGCCTGTTGTCTCTTTGTGATTGTTCAAATGTGGCATTTTCAGTTCAGCCATCCCACGACTAGGAGCAACAGCACTGCAAGAGCAACACACACTCACCACGCAGTGTGTAAATTTTGCACGTCGCCTGTAGCCCTGAGTTTCCAAACTAAATGTTCTGCTAGTCATCTAAAGGAGTATATTTAAATCTATGAAAATGAGTGGTACGTTTTGGTTACTCCATTTTGCTGCAATGGGCATCACTTGCTACTTCCAGCCATTCTCTACAAGAGTGGGAGCTTCATTAATCGAGAACGGTGTTCAAAGGGTCAAGCGCATTAAGTAACATAGTTAAAATACATAAAATTCAAACGGGCTGTGTGGAAATGTAGCATTCATTCATATTTTAAGCAAAAACCAACCACGGGTATTTTCTTTATACACTTGTTTTGCTGTAAAAAGGCCATAGTTTGGCGTGTATGATCCCAGGAGAAAGCACAAAACGGCTGTGATCGTGAATAAATTCTCATTCTCCATCAAAAAAGAGTTCCATGGTATGTACAATTGTTGGTTGTTTTTTTTTAATTCGGAGGAAGAATTGACATTAATGACTTTAAAAAAAGTTGAATGTTGCCAGTAAGATTCCACGTTACCCCCAACACACATGCTATGTAAACAGCCTTGTTCTTTCCAAGTCAAGGACTAGTTCCTGTGACTACTTCCTTATTCACATGAAAAGGTCCATCAATGTGCTTTGGATCTGGCCCATAATGGCGCTGAAGTCAATGGAAAGACTCCCATTAACTTCAGTGGCTTTGGGTCAAGCCATATTGCATAAGTACTGCTCAGCTGACTGTTTGCAGGATCTGGCTTGAAGACTGGAAATTCCCTGGTAAGGCAGCCACACAAACAAATCTACCTTGCCTGCATGCTTTATAATCATGTCCTTAATTACACACTTTGTACTCACGCTTTATAATCATGTCCTTAATTACAGTATCACACAGTAAGATACAATTCCCTTATTATAGTTTATTATATTGGATTATTTGCCAAATAGTACCATATAAATTATAGACTGATAAAGGTTGGAGCAATATTATGTGTCGCTGAGTTTCTAATAATCATGATAACTCAAGAACGGCAGAACGAAATATATCGTGTTCATTCTACTCATCACTGGTTAGTTGTCAGGCCACTTCTTGCAGTCCTGTTGGAGAAAACTATCCTGCTGATTTCAGTGGCTTGTGAATGAAGCCTATGCGAAGACTGCAGGTTATGGCCCACAATGCTTGTAAGCAAGATTTAACTACCCGATGCTGCAGTTCTTAATGGGAATTTAGCTTGAGTAAGGACTGCCGGACTGGGCCCTTATTCATGGTTTTCTCAGCATGTCAGTAGTGGAAAAAATAAAGGCCACATTCTGATTTCAGGGTTGTGCATACATATGGGTGGGTGGGAGAGTTCCCATTGATTGCTTACAGGTACTGAAATCAAGGGCAGAGTGTGGCCATATAGACATAGCCCTAAGTCTTATCTACTGAATAAGACATTTTTGTCATAACAAGTATGAGCAATATAATATCTACCTATGTAGTCACTCTCATATCTAGACACCATTACACAATCCTTAGATGTGATTCATATACTACTGGGGACAAGTATAGGGTTTGATTATAAAGGTGTAGGTCACTAATATAGGACCAAATCATGAAATCTTTACTGGGGAAAAACTCCCACCGACTTCAATGACATTTTGTTTGAGGAAGGACTTCAAGGTTTGGCCTTTAATTTGTACATTACAAAGCCCAGTGTGGTAATTTCCCCCTCCCCCTTGGAATACTACATGAGGAGTGATACAGGGGGATTATAAGATCTAAAGTGAGTTACTGACTCCTCACATGTGAATCGATTGGGGAAGATAAAAGAATAAATTTGTAACAAGTTAAAACTGTTCTTGAAAAGTCAAAATGTTACAGGATTATGTCGCTGCTGTTTATTTCCATCCACTGCATCCAGTCAGTTTATGTAGCTCCATGCTGGTTACCTAGGAAACAGCTGTAGCCGTGTACGATGTAATTTTATTGGCTGTGTGGTCACGCTGATTGCTAGGGTTGTGGGCAGAGGTTTCCCATGGTAGATCCGTGCATGTGCAGCCCAGGAAGAGGAAATGCTCGATGATGTGTTTTGATTTGTAAAATGAAAGAAAAAACATGGAAATTATGGGATAAAATTTTACTTACATACCTTGCAGTGGATAATCCATGCTAAATATCAATGGGTTAAACTTGACACAGTAAGTGGGGAATCTGGAAGTAGTCTTCGACTGTTTACAAGGGGTGTTTTTCATGATTTTGATGGAAGTGTTTAAATTTACATTTGAAATGTAACAGCATCTATAGGTTGAAGATCTCAGCTGCTGCTGCTGTGCTATAAAAATCTAGTCCAGATTCTGCCCTCAGTTACATCCATAAATGATGGCAATTTTTTTCAGAACTGTGAAATGATACGATCCTGTCTAGAACTGGGGTTCTATCTATGTACGCTAACATCTCAAAGTGCAGTGCCCCAGTAAGTCAAGGACGGGGAATTTGTGAATCTCACAATTAACTTGTCAGAAAATACACAGATTTTTGAGGGACTTCATAAAAATGGCATCTGTATATAAATATGTAGTACATGAGACTGTAAAAACAGAATAAAATATAAAAAGAATCCTGCAAATGGAAAAGAACTTGCATTATTTTTTAATGTGCTTGTTCACTTACCCCTGAAGGCCCCAATACTGCGAACTCTTACACACGTGCTTAACTTGAAATCAGTTGTACTATTCGCCTGTTTAAATTAGTGTGGGTAGGATCAGGACCTAACTCAGTAACTCACAATACATCTCCTACTTATTAAAGAGAATTAGCAAGGTTTTACTATAATTGCATTTAAATAGCAGGCTGATGCCATGCAGTTTTAGCATGGTGTCTTGCTTTGAAGAATCCCCGTGTTTGAACCTACAGCAATGTGGTTTAATATCTTATTGGCACCTTTTTAATAAAGAAGTTCTGCTGGATTGCAGTAGTTACAAATAGTAAGTGTTTGGGTGCTGAAAGGCTGAAAAGCCTTTACGGCTGTCTGTATATACAGTGTGTCTCCTAATATATTTCTAGATACCAGCACCTGACTTTACAGTGCATCTAAGCTTTGCTAGAGATGAGGAGCTGCACACATGGTGCTTAGAAATTTATGGGCCGCAGTTTGTTGGCAATACTAATTATACAGGCCACTGCTTTTAAACAAAATGTTCAAATAGAGGTTCTGACCTCCAACAACGTATGGTAGGGAATTAGAATGGGCTTTAAGTCTGTGGTAGTAATGCTTAAAGAACAATGTTCATTCATCAAACTGATAGGGCAGGCAGAGCAAATCCTACTAGACCGTGATGGGTTCTTTTTCTTTCATTAAAATGTTGATGTGGATTCGGCACCACTTAAAATTAGGGACAAACAGCTGTGACATCAGTGTGTTTTGGGTAAGCGCGTCCTGGGACCCCTCCTCCAACTCTCTGTCACCCTGTGCCTGTTTCAGGTGTGGTGTTTGGTTCCTGACTTTGCCATAACAGTCAACCCTTATGGAAAAGTCTTCAATTTAATAGGGATGAAACATGGGATTCTGAAAAATGGCTCTAAAAACCTATAGAATTTGATTTAAAAAAATAGTTTATAACTGTCTTTTTGAACAAGGCTACAGAATTCTCCAACATGGCTATAATTTTGTATTCACTTGGATGGGCTATTATTATATAGGTCTTTCCAGAAAAGAGGCTTTTCATGAGTAGTGATAAAATGTTAATACTGGCACAATACTATGTGCAGTGGCATAGTGCTGGCTGCAATGACTTGGCACCATCTGACATCAGAGACCTCCTCTCTGCTTGTGCCATACTGCGGCAGTTGCAATCAGTGGAGACACTCAAGCTGGTTCAACCTTCATCTCAAAGAGAGGAAGCTGGGGGAAGAGTACTCTCCATGAGGGTCCTTCAGCTTTGGAAACTACTCTCCCTGCTCTTGGGTTCGGGAATAGCCTGGGTCTGTTGGCACTCAGAGCACGCTGCAAGGAGGGTAAAACTCTGAAAAAGCTTATGGGGAGTGAGGGGCTTCTTGATGGGGGCTGAGAATTTTGTGGGATTGGGGAATTTTGTTAGTGGGAAATGGTGGGGGGGTGGATTGAACATTGTTTATATAATTTATATCAGAGTTTCCAGTAGTTGCCTTTTTATAAATAGAAATTAATAACAGTAATCTAGCGTGGGTGCTCTGCAAATATGCCACGCTTTCAGCTGTTGGCACCCTGCCTTTTCCATTCCTGGGCTTGTTCTGAGAGGCTGCTGGTGATCATGCCAAATTACCAAAAAGTTGTGGGCAGCTTATATGATGTGGCCTAATATCCAGATGGGCCCGAGAGGAGGTTCAGTGCTAATTTTCACCGGCAAGCTAGTGATGTCCAAACCTGCTCTTGGAGGGAAGGATGACTCGCAGGATAGAGTCCTGTCCCTAGTGCCATTCACTTGTAGCTCAGAGTTTCAAATTCAGATCAGCATGTTAGTGACAAAACCACCTGAAGGCTGTCTGTGGCCTTAGTTCTTTAAGTCTGGTTCTCAGTGGAGAGGCCACTGGGGTGGGAAAAAACAGGCACTGCCATTCATTGCTCATATTATACTTGTTTTGTGGGTGGATAGAGCCCTTCAGTTCCCAAGGGCTTAGAATAATAGAATCTCAGGGTTGGAAGGGACCTCAGGAGGTCATCTAGTCCAACCCCCTGCTCAAAGCAGGACCAATTCCCAACTAAATCGTCCCAGCCAGGGCTTTGTCAAGCCTGACCTTAAAAACCGCTAAGGAAGGATATTCCACCACCTCCCTAGGTAACCCATTCCAGTGCTTCAGCACCTCCTAGTGAAAAAGTTTTTCCTAATATCCAACCTAAACCTCCCCCACTGCAACTTGAGACCGTTACTCCTTGTTCTGTCATCTGGTACCACTGAGAACAGTCTAGATCCACCCTCTTTGGAACCCCCTTTCAGATAGTTGAAAGCAGCTATCAAATCCCCCCTCATTCTTCTCTTCTGCAGACTAAACAATCCCAGTTCCCTCAGCCTCTCCTCATAAGTCATGTGCTCCAGCCCCCTAATCATTTTTGTTGCTATCCGCTGGAGAGCAATTTTTCCACATCCTTCTTGTAGTGTGGGGCCCAGAACTGGACATAGTACTCCAGATGAGGCCTCACCAATGTCGAATAGAGGGGAATGATCACGTTCCTCGATCTGCTGGCAGTGCCCCTACTTATACAGCCCAAAATGCCGTTAGCCTTCTTGGCAACAAGGGCACACTGTCGACTCATATCCAACTTCTTGCCCACTGTAACCCCTGGGTCCTTTTCTGCAGAACTGCTTCCTAGCCATTCGGTACCTAGTCTGTAGCAGTGCATGGGATTCTTCCGTCCTAAGTGCAGGACTCTGCACTTGTCCTTGTTGAACCTCATCAGATTTCTTTTGGCCTAATCCTCTAATTTGTCTAGGTACCTCTGTATCCTATCCCTACCCTCCAGCATATCTACCACTCCTCCCAGTTTAGTGTAATCTGCAAAGTTGCTGAGGGTGCAGTCCACGCCATCCTCCAGATCATTAATGAAGATACTGAACAAAATCGGCCCCAGGACCGACCCTTGGGGCACTCCGCTTGATACCGGCTGCCAACTAGACATGGAGCCATTGATCACTACCCGTTGAGCCCGACGATCTAGCCAGCTTTCTATCCACCTTACAGTCCATTCATCCAGCCCATACTTCTTTAACTTGCCAGTAAGAATACCGTGGGAAACCATATCAAAAGCTTTGCTAAAGTCAAGGAATAACATGTCCACTGCTTTCCCCTCATCAACAGAGCCAGGTATCTCATCATAGAAGGCAATTAGGTTAGTCAGGCATGACTTACCCTTGGTGAATCCATGCTGACTGTTCCTGATCACTTTTGTCTCCTCTAAGTGGTTCAGAATTGATTCCTTGAGGACTTTCTCCATGATTTCTCCAGGGACTGAGGTGAAGCTGACTGGCCTGTAGTTCCCCAGATCCTCCTCCTTCCCTTTTTAAAAGATGGGCACTACATTAGCCTTTTTGCAGTCATCCGGGACCTCCTTACCTACATGGGGAAATTTCCTGGCATAGCTATACTATAATAGCTATAATAAAGCAGAGTATTTATATTGAAATAAAGTCACTTTTTTATTCTAGTATTGAGTGTCCACACAGAGACTCATACTAGTATAACTATAATGGGATAATTATTCTGGTGTAGCTATGCCAGGGAACTTCCCCTTATAGACAAGTCCTAAGACTGTCAACCAGGCAGGTTTTAGAGCACTAAATTCACTTAAACAGAGCCCTGGTCTTTAGAGGTTAAAGTCCAGTACGATAACTCATGACTCCAGTCCTAGTTCTTGAGCGTTAAAGGTTCCCATATCACACGTTATGTTAGGAAAGGTACATAAAGCATGACTTGGCATGTCCAGCAAACCATTGGGTTGGTTGCAGGGGAAGGAAAACTTATTTACTATAATCTTCCCTTAGTGGGTACAAACAACTGGCATGAATGTAATGGGAAATGGGAGAATGTGCTGAAGGGGAGGATAACCCCTGAATCATTAAGGGCCATTTTTTTCATATGAACTGAGCAACTCCAGTTCCCACTGACTTCCACTGGAGTTGCAGACACTAAGGCCATGTCTACACTACCAGCTAAATCAGCACTGCTGCGATCAATGCAGCAGTATCGATTTAGCAGGTCTTCTGATAACACGCTAAGTCGATGGCTGAGCACTCTCCCATTGACGTCTGTACGCCACCTCTCCGAGAGGCAGAAGCTATGTCGATGGGAAAGTGTCTCCCGTCTACATAGTGCGGTATAGACACCGCTTTCTGTAAGTCAACCTAATTTACATCGACTTCAGTTATGTAACGGAACTAGCGTATCTTAGATCAACTTACACTAAGGGCTGGTCTACACTAATGCTGTAACCCATGCCTGCTGGGTGTGGTGCTCTGTCCCCCTCTAGTGGCACCTAAACCACCTAAAGATTGATGAGTTTGCTACAGCCTTGGCTAAGAGGCCTGTGGCTTTTAGCTCATACAGTAGAAGCTCATGCATTAGCTCCAGAGGTCCCAGGTTCAATCTTGCCCATCAACAACCGCTGTCTGTTGGCGTTACATTAACACTTCTGAAAATCAGGCCTTGGTTGTCTATAGACTGTGCTTCTCTCTCACCAACAGAAGTTGATCCAATAAAAGATATTACCTCACTCACTTTGTTTCTCTAATATCTTGGGACCACCATGGTTACAACACCGCATATGCTTCTTAGACCCACATGCTGGGGAAGAATACAGATCTTATTACACCCAGGTAAATCAGGAATAACTTTCCTGAAATTAATATAGCTATTGTGGATTTACACCAGTATAACTGAAATCAGAGTGAGTCCCAGCCTTGACTGAGGGTTATGATGAGAAACATTGTAAGGGAATAGATTCCACACTGTGCCCTGGTCCTTATAGAGGATGATAGGTTCTCTTCTTTCCAGCGCTTAAGTCAGCTGAATCTCACGCTGTGATAAAACAGTTTCTATTCAAAGGGTTTGCATTTTGTCCAGTTATTTTTGATGTTCCTGTGGACTTGTTCTATAGAAAGAAAGAGTAATGAAGCTTTTTGTTTTAGAATTCATGTGTAATAATTTTTCCAGTCATCTTGCTTTGTCAGGGGAGTGAGCTACCTCCCCTATCCTTTTATTCCTGGAATATGAAGTAGTTTATATAGAACAAAAGAAACATACACAGTTTGTAAGTTCATAATTATTTCCATTTTATCTATTTTTTTTCTCCCCTCATTAATGTTAGATATTCTTGGCATCCGGTAACTACTGGCTCTGATTTTCCAGCCAGAATTGTCTTTGGCTCAAACTAAATTCACTGATTCCAATGACAGTGTTGAAAATGTTGCCTTCCAGCAGCGAATTCATTCAATCGAACATGCTTTCCGCTGACATGTTCAGCGTCAGGTGAGCCTGCACTGCATTGAAGCAGAAGGGGCTACTACGTGCTGTTTGAGTTAAAAGGAACGTTAGGGATCAGGATGCGATTAAATCCATGCATTACGTGGAAGATGTCATTGACCCTGCCAACTTAATTGCTCCCTTCTGGTGAGCAGAGGGCAAAGATAATACAGCAGAAGACACTCTCCGAAGCTGCAAAATAAATTCAGTTGCACAGTCTTCAAGTTGTTGTGTTGTCCTGTTAAATAATGTACATTTTCTGTCAAACTATTCTATTGCTATAGTGACCAAAGTGTTACAGAGCTTCATTTTAGCAGTTATATTAACCTTGGTGTGCTCTTGGTTGCAGACGTTAGAAGATACTCTATATATTTATTTGGATTATAGGTGCTGTCACCTTCTCTGCTAATGTGATGCTTTTAGTCATTTGAGTGACACTTCATTTCATCTGCACAAGGAAATAAGGGTCTCCGCTAATGTCTGAACACTGCCTGTGTAATGAAAAGGGGAGGAACTGCTCCCTACATGGAATAATTAATTAGAATCGTAGGACTGGAAGGGACCTCGAGAGGTCATCTAGTCCAGTCCCCTGCACTCATGGCAGGACTAAGTATTATTTTAGACTATCCCTGACAGGTGTTTGTCTAACCTGCTCTTAAAAATCTACAATGACGGAGATCCTACAACCTCCCTAGGCAATTTATTCCAGTGCTTAACCACCCTGATAGTTAGGAAGTTTTTCCTAATGTCCAACCTAAACCGCCCTTGCTGCAATTTATGCCCATTGCTTCTTATCCTATCCTCAGAGGTTAACGAGAACAATTTATCTCCCTCCTCCTTGTAACAACCTTTAATGTATTTGAAAACTGTTATCATGTCCCCTCTCAGTCTTCTCTTCTCCAGACTAAAAAAAACCCATTTTTTTTCAATCTCTCCTCATAGGTCATGTTTTCTAGACCTTTAATCATTTTTGTTGCTCTTCTCTGGACTTTCTCCAATTTGTCCACATCTTTCCTGAAATGTGGCACCCAGAACTGGACACAATACTCCAGCTGAGGTCTAATTAGCACAGAGTAGAGTGGAAGAATTACTTCTCATGTCTTGCTTACAACACTCCTGCTGATAGATCCCAGAATTATCCTTGTTTTTTGGCAACACTGTTGACTCATATATTTAACTTGTGACCCCCAGATCCCTTTCTGCAGTACTCCTTCCTAGGCAGTCATTTCCCATTTTGTATGTCAGCTTTTGGAGATCCGTGGGAGATTTCAACTTGGATCCTATGTGAGATGAGTTGGGTGGGGGGGAGAAGGGAGAGGGGCTCAGCACAGTTTCCCAGATCTCTGTCAACATTTGTCCACACTGACTCTTTGGAGCAAGGAGGACTATATGATTATGCAGCATCTAGTGCAATGAGGCCCCTATTTGGGTTGAGGCCTCTTCCACAATACGGATAGAGAATAATAATCATTGCAACACCACATAGTTTAGCACTATTGGCAGCGTCTGCCCAGGAAAATCCCAGCAGTGGAAGATTAGAATGTTGTATGATATGGGGGAAGGCAGAATGGTAGAGTGGGATGTGGGGAATCTTGTGGAGGGCTTTCCTCTGGGCCTGTCTGTCTCTAGTAAAGCTTTAGCAAAACTATTGAGCAAAAAGGGGTAAAAGATAAAGCGCAACGAGAGAGCGAAACAAGGTGTCAGTGAGTGCAGCAAGTGTCATTGGAGATGGAGAGTTCCTATTGGGTACTTTGGGTGTGTCTGCATTGCAAAACCCTTCCCCCTGGGGCAGCAAGTTTCAGAGCCCTGGTCAACTGACTCGGGCTTGTGGGGCTTGCACTACAGGGCTAAAAATAGCGGTGTAGTTGTTCCCGCTCAGGCTCTGAGACCTACCCCATCTTGACAGGTTTCAGAGCCCGGGCTCCAGCCCATGTGGGAGCATTTACACTGCTGTTTTCAGCTGTGTAACATGAGGCCTGTGAGCCTGTAACGATGCTGCCCGGGGGAGCCGGCTGAGATCACTCAATCAGGGTGAACTGCAAACAAAATGGGGCAGACAAACCCCAAACACTGGTGGATATTTCAATACTTAGATTTACCAAGCCAGCACAAAACAGCTTCTATATTACCTCACTGGTTGCTCAGAAGTCCAAATAATGCAGTTCCCTTAAAGTGCCCAGCCTCAGGCCCAGGGCCGGCTCCAAGTTTTTTGCCGCCCTAAGCAAAACAATTTTCCCGCTCCTCCCCGGCCCCACCCCAACTCCACCCCTTCCCCGCCCCATTCCAACCCCTTCCCCAAATCCCCGGCCCCCGCCTCTTCCCCCAGGTGCGCCGCGTTTCCCCTCCTCCCCCTAGAAGCGAAGCAGCGGTGCGCTCGGGGGAGGAGGCGGAGGTGAGCTGAGGAGGGAGCGGTTCCTCTGCCCCCCCCGGGTTACTCCCCGTGCCCACCACCGCTGCAGCTCACCTCCGCTCCGCCTGCTCCCCTGATCGCGCCGCCGCCGCTCCGCTTCTCCCCCCTCCCTCCCAGGCTTGCCGCAAAACAGCTGATTCGCGCGGCAAGCCTGGGAGGGAGGGGGGAGAAGTGGAGCATCGGCGGCGCGCTCAGGGGAGCAGGCGGAGTGGAGGTGAGCTGCGGCGGTGGGGGGCGTGGGGAGG
>NW_020664440.1:18193221-18314965 GCF_002925995.2 Terrapene triunguis
GCCCTGAGGGTAGCTATGAACAAAAAAAGGTACTCCTTGATTTTCCAAGCTGTGTAGAACCCACATCTCCCATTGAAATTAGTGGGAACTGGCGGCAACTCTGAGAATCAGTTCACTAACCTTTTTCTGCCTCAATTTTCTCATCTGTTAAAGAGGGATAATGGCAGTCTTTGAAAAGTACTTTGATCACAGCGGATATATAAGTGCAGTGTATTATTAAGGGTGTAATTTCATTATTGCATTTCATCTCTGTGTACAAAATGCTTGTAGCTGCATTGAACTTTTAGAAAAGAGTGGCCAGAGTGCAGTAGATAGTGGGTTACCGTTATTGGGGTAACAAATATTTTAGAATAACTACATGAGTTGCAGGAGTGGGAGCAAGCAGGTCCTTCTCCAGGTGTTCAGCAATTTTGATGCTATCTTTATTAAATCAATAAAACACTTTTAGAACCCATTGAATAAAAAGAGCAGAGTTTGATCGTACCATAGGGCCAAGTTTTGCCAACACATTCACACAACTTTTACTGTCTCCGGTGGAAATTACACATGGGGATGTGAAGGGCAGAACTTGGCCCATAGACACTATGGTCTAATAGTTCTCTTTGATTCTCTCTCTTTCTCCACCTCACTCCCCATCCTGCCTGTGTAGGATTGAGACACCCCATTGTGCCCAGAGTTTGCAGTTTGTATTTTTCTTTTTCAGAAGGTCCTGAGAACAAAGGGCCACCTTGTCTATCATTTTACTGAGTAAACAATTTTTTAGTGCCCTAAAAGTTGCAATCGATGTCACCAATTTACACTCTAAGTGTCTGTATTTTGGGCTCCTGACACATATATCCCATTTCCGACGATTCTGCCAAGCAATCAACTCCTGACAAATCAGGGGCTGTTAACAACTCTTCTGACCAACCCATAACTCTAGTTGCACAACTGCCTGGGGGTTTAAATTTGTCTTCTGCAGTGCTTTCTCTTTGCCTGTACTATCTGAGTTTCAGACATCCAGTGCAAGGATGATCAGTTGTTTCTTATTTATGTTGCTTTCTTTCCTCCCCCACTCCAATGTGCTGTCAAGGATGCTCAGTATTTATGGAGATGTTTTTTGAATGTCCATTATAATTTTGCTTTTGACACTCCCTGTCCCACTTTGATTGCATTGTCTGTTCGCTACTCCAACATCACCATATTTATGAGGGGAGTTGGCAGGGAGCCGAGCCCAGAGTGGGAAGATAAGATCTACATTGTAGAAATTAGGCAGTAGCTGGAGCTCTCCTCCTTGCTTCCTAGGACTCACTAGTGGGTTGTAGTTCAAAGGTTTATCCATTGAAATATTTCCCTTGCAGCCCCCACTAGGAGCATAGCTGCCAGAAGTGGGCATACCATGGTCTCTTAAATAAAATCTGAGCATACTCCATGGGCCTGCATATAAATCTCCCTTGCTCTGCCACTCCAGATGCCACCCTAACAGAGAAAGCAGTTTACGGTGGCGTGCCTGGGCAGTGAGTTTAGCTCAGGCACTGCACAGTAGTAATTCAGGGCAGACAAAACTGCAGCAAATGGCATCCACTTTATGGCTTTAAATAATTAAAAGAAGAAATTGTGCCTTCAGCAAGGGAGCAATTTGTGCCATTCTTTGCTATCCATCTGCTCCCCCAAATGCTAACTCCCATACAACATTGTTGTCCAGAGCAGCTGTGGTCTGTCATATATGGGGACTGGGCTGGCAAGAGTAAGAAGCACAATAAAAGGAGTGTTGCCTAGTGGTTTGATTATGAGTCAGGCAATCTGAGTTCTGATCCCAGCTCTGCCACTGACTTGCTGTGTGACCTTGGGCAAGTCATCTGTGTGGAACCTCTCTGGGCCTCTTTTCCAATCTGTAAAACGTGATGCGAGGTTTGTGAGCTTTGAGCTCCTTGGGTGAAAGATGGCAGATAAATACAAAGCACAGTGTTGTTAACTATTGCCTGACTGCACAAAACCCATGCACTGTTGGAGGAGAGCAGGGAAATAGAACGTGATAAAGAACAGATTGGGAAGGGAGGGGGCAAATAGGACCCAGCTTTTCAGGAAGAGTGGAGCTCCAGCAGTGCTCTGTTATGCCAGTTATTTCCTATTTGAGGCTGCTGACTCGATGGGAACTGGGCATCTCGCTCCCTGCGACTCCTTTGGAAATCCCAACATTAAACTATTCAGCAGTGGGCAATAGGTGCCATTCCACTACTTGTGTGAATGAGCTCTGCTGAATTACCCTGCTAGGAGGTCATTTGTGCTCCGGTACTAGAATGATCAGGTGTTTATAACATGTCCGTCTAATTAGAAATGGGAGACCGACCTCTTCAGCCAGTCAGTGTCAGACTTACATTAAAAGGGACCAGGGGAAAGATGGCCTCCTTTGCTAAGGAACTCCCTTGTTTTAGTAAATGTAATTCTGGATTAAATTAGACCTGGCAGCAGAGGTCCTCTCCATATCCAGAGAGCAAGTGTGTTGGGCAGCAGCAGTGCACGTTTCTCCCATGCTGTTGCCTGGTAATGTGGCCTCAAACCTGATCAGGAGACTTTTGGAGGATGGTTCAGCCTTCAGGACCAACTCAGTCCTTGTTGCCATGGCTCATGATGGTACCAGTTAATGGCAGTTATGACAGTGGCTTTTTCTGTGATGTGGACTCTTCTCCACTAGGAACTGTGTTTTCAGACCATCAGTTAATTTCACTTAGGCCACAAAACAGCTCCCAGGTAGTCATGTGTTTTGGTTGCTACAGATTTGGGCTACATTTGAACCAGTGACTAAGGGCAAGTCTACACTACAAAATTAAGTTGACTTGAGTTATGTCGATGCACAGCCACTGCAGTAATTAAATCGGTTTTGCATGTCCACACTAGCTTCTTCTGTTGGCGGTGCATGTCCTCACCAGGAATGCTTGCACCAATTTAACGGTCAGTGTGGGAAATCCCGCCCCACCCCCGGGGGGAGCTGACAGCCAAAACAGGTTGATGTAAGCAACACAGTGTCTACATTGACACTGCTTCGACCTAACTGCATTGACCTAAGTGCTACGCCTCTCACAGAGGTGGTTATTACGTCGGCATAGTGGGTGACTTACATCAGTGGGAGCAACGTTGTAGTGTAGACACTTACAGAGTTAGGTTGACGTAAGGCGGCTTATACCGACCCAACTCTGTAGTGTAGACCAGGCCTAAGAAGTGAAAGATTCTGTGTCCTATTGCCAAACTGCTAAACCCCCTCCTCCTTCTCTGCCAGGAATTCCCCTTGTTAAAGATTTCAGAGTGGTAGCCGTGTTAGTCTGTATCAGCAAAAACAATGAGGAGTCCTTGTAAAGCAACCCCCATCCTTTCATGTATTTATACCTGCTCTGTATTTTTCACTCCATGCATCTGATGAAGTGGGTTCTAGCCCACGAAAGCTTATGCCCAAATACATTTGTTAGTCTCTAAGGTGCCACAAGGACTCCTCGTTGTTTTTCCTTGTTAAAGATTTACCATATGAGCGCTGCAGATTATCCTGTGATAAAATACTCCACAGAGCTGATCTGACAGACAGTTTATGAAGCCTGCTTTCTAGCAGCCTGTCACCTTGTAAACCTGCTGCTAGCCAGCTTAGTTCATTAGCCAAGGGCAAGATATTAAAATATTAGACAGTTCCGACATACTGTGTTAGCCAGGGCTGCATGTTGGAGGTAAAATAGCTCCTATTATGTAGCATAAATACCTTGATCTGTGGTATGTTGTGGTGTTGACACAAGGTGGGTGAGGTAGTATCTTTTATTGGACCAACTTCTGTTGGTGAGAGAGACAAGTTGTCGAGCTGCACAGAGCTCTTCTTCAGGTGTGGGCAAGGTGCTCAGAATGTTAAAGCTAAATACAAGGTGGAACAGATTGTTTAGAGTAAGCAGTTAGAATATGTGTTAACAGACCATTCAAGGGGAAGTGGCCCATAAATGCCTCTACAGGGGGTTAGTGGGTTACAGATTGTATCAAGCCATATCTACAGCATCTTTATTAAGACCATGATTTTTAATGTCTAGCAAAGTTTATGAATTTATGCTCCTACGCTTGTTTTTGAAGGTGTTGTGTAGGTTTCCTTTGAGGATGAGGACTGAAATATCAGATGTTGCGTCTGACGAAGTGGGTATTCACCTAACGAAAGCTTATGCTCCAATACTTCGGTTAGTTTATAAGGTGCCACAGGACTCTGTCGCTTTTTACAGATATTGAGTGAGCACTGTGTGAAAAGTGTTCACCCACAGGTGATATGGTGTTTTTGTCATCTATCAGTTTTCTGTGTGAGTTTATTCAAGAGCGTCGTGATTGTTTCTTGATCTCTGTCATGTGAGGAATTGGTCCCTAGGAGCATGTGGACAAGCATTAACTGAGCAAAAGGGCAGAATAACTTTTTGGGGTGGGGGGGAATTGGTGGGATTTAAAAAATGTTTTCTCTGTTTTTTACTAATTGGATTTCTGGATGTATTGGAGTTTGTTGAGTTTAGAGTGGTGAATCAAAACAGTTTCGCAGCTAAATGTGACATGTTTGAAATTGTGACTGCTTTGTCTGAATGTGAAATTGCCATATTTGTTATGTAAAATTCAGCTTGGCTCCAGTCAGAGTTATTCCCATTTTGCAGAGGAGGGAAATAAGAAGCAGTGAGGCAAAGTGACTTGCCGAGAGGCAAAGTGACTTGCCCAAGGTCACAAAATAAGTCAGTGGCAGGGTCAGGGAAAGAGTCAGGTGTCCTGAATCCCAGCCCTTTGCATAACTCACAGCTGTCTCCCACTGGCGCTTAAGTCCACTCTTGTGTCTGATCACAGGTGAGCGAGCACCATAGAGGAGCCTAACCTGGTGTGTGCTTTCAGTGTCAGGAAGATGGTAAAACACCACCCTGCTGGGATAATGTTATTTCAGGGGCTCATTGATTTCTTTTAGTAGGGGAAAGTGGGTTAAAATAAGGAGCTGTTGGAAAAGGAACAACCCCCTTGCGCTGTCATTAAATGCTAGTGATGGATTAACCTGAATGAAGGCTGCTGAAAGGGGAATTAGAGATGCTCCTTCACGCCAGCCATTGCTCTTGACGAGTGGTTCTCAACCTCGGCCCACAATGTGTTATGTGGGCCACAGGTTGAGAACCATAGTGCTCCCCTCCCCCCCAAGCTCCCCACAGTCCCTATGCCCAGTGCCCCACACTCAGAGACCCTTCCACAGAGTGGGGCTAGGAGCAGAGCCCTGGGCATGGGACCGGGCAGCTGGGACCCGCATCCTGCACTGCAGGGCTGGACCCCGCACCACGGGCTCAGGCAGCCAGGACCTGCCGCGTGGGGCCGAGCAGCCTAAAACCTTGGTGAGCTGCAGCACCACCACAAACCCCTAGTTCCCAGCATGCCCCACCCCCTCACTGCCCAGAGTGCGTCCCCTCCCCACAAACCTGCCCAGAGACCCACTCTCCTGCCCCCCTGCGACAGTCACCAGCCCCCTGCTGGCAGGAGCGCTCCAGCAGGCTGCCAGACGCTGTCTCCTCCTCAGCCAGCCCCGCCCCCTTTCAGATCAGAGCCGCACATTTTGAATTTTATTTTTTAGCACACAGCCAGGCCGCAGCTGTGTGCTAATTGGGCCATGGCTTGAGAACTGCTGCTCTTGACTGTGTGCCATGCTTCTATCTACTGTACTCTGGGCAGAAGCAGGCGGCTTCAAGAGTCATCAGCATCAAGGAAACAAATCCCGATGCCGCTATATGGCTGGGAGGCAAAACTGAGGATAGACGCTCTATATTTAGGGCTCATCGCAGCCCTTCTCTAGAACAGCTGTCTCCCACGCCGCGCTGAGCGCTCTTTCTGTACAGAGTCTTTGTAATGAAGAACAGGCAGCCAGGGCAAAGCCCTGGTACTGGGGAGGTCCCACCAGTGCGCTACTTGTCTGGGAATGTTTGAATTACCCAACGGCCATGGTTTTAATTTGACAAATCCCTCTGTCTCCAACTTATGCCCTTGCCCTTCTGCTCCTCTCCACCATGGTATCCGTGCTGGGTGCCCGACTGCGTTCAGAGCATGGAGTGAGCACGAAGAGTGCTCAAGCAAGAAGGGAGAGAGTGGAGGTGGAGGGGTGCTGGTAATTCTGGGAAGCCTCCGAAGGCTGGTGCAGAAGCACTTACCAGCAGCACGAGGCCTGAGAGGAGCAGTAATTGAAAGCTGGGCAAAAGGTTAATGTCAGAGTTTATTAATAAAAATGGAGATGAGGCAGATTCCTAATGGGCAAAGGGATCTCCAGTGACTATGCAAATAGGACTCAATTGCGAGGATCCTGTCCTGTGGAAGACGCAGACATCCAAGAAGAGCTCAGACAGGCTTGTTGCGCAGAGAAACCACATTCTTACTGCTTCCCAGGGGCTATGTTTTTTCTCAAATTAATGCAGCGTAAGGTTCCCTCAGCTTCCTTCTCAGGACATAGGGTGTTAGTGTCCTGGTTTCAGGGTTAACTACATTGGGCCATGTCACCCCCTTCACCTCTGCGGGGGGAATTGGAGGAATTCGATTGCTACCTCTGTACCCTAGTCCCCATCTTCCCTCTTCCCCAAGGAAAGTCCCTCTGATGGGGCATCATGGATAGGAAGGAGTGAAAGAGAAGGGGGCAGGTGGACAGCTACTGTCTGGCTTCTTACCCTGTCAAGCTCCCCGGATAACCTGGGGGAACTTTAGCAGGTAAGTTACTGCATGAAATTACCTGATTTCCCCAAATAAGGTGTAGAGCCAATGCAGAGGCACAAGGGATCTGTAGATCTCAGGGAATCCACTGATTTGGTGCTACTAAATGCTTGCTACATCTGCAGGGTGGACCGGGAAATGGCAGAGGGGCCATGGCCCCCATCCCTCTTGGGCAAAGCAAAGTGTTTCCTGTACTTTGAGATGTTCACTTCCTGTCTCAAACTGCTGAGTAGTATAACTGGCACTGCTTCATATAAATGGTAATCAGTTTTACAGCATATTTCCTCTTCAGAGCACTTTGCAGCCTGTTTAAACAGTCGGCATGTAACACCTGTGACAGACCCAGACCAGTTGGGAACAGCAGAGTAGCAGAAGGGAGATATACTGGCCACTGGATAAGTAGTTTTCTGTTCCCTGAGTGACCAGAGCAGGGGCTGCTCCAGGCTAATAGACCACCTGACTCCAATTAACCTGCTAAGAGTCAGGTGAGGCAGTTAAGCACCTGACTCTAATTAAGGCCCCTCTGATGCTATAAAAGGGCTCACTCCAGTCAAGCCAGGGAGCCAGAGGAGAGGAAGTGTGTGAGAGGAACTGGGAGCAAGAGGTGTGCAAGAAGCTGAGAGTGAGTAGGCGTACTGCTGGAGGACTGAGAAGTACAAGCGTTATCAGACATCAGGAGGAAGGTCTGGTGGTGAGGACAAAGAAGGTGTTGGGAGGAGGCCATGGGGAAGTAGCCCAGGGAGTTGTAGGTGTCGTGCAACTGTACCAGGAGGCACTCTAAACAGCTGCAGTCCACAGGGCCCCGGGCTGGAACCCGGAGTAGAGGGCGGGCCCGGGTTCCCCCCATACCTCCCAACTCCTGATCAAACACAGGAGGAATTGACCTGGACTATAGCTTCTACCAGAGGGGAAAGTTTCTGGACTGTTTCCTGACCCACAGGGTGAATCTGTGAAGCGAGCAAATCTGCCAATAAGCGCAGGACCCACGAAGGTAGAGGAGGAACTTTGTCACACACCCCAGACTGGGATACATTATGTAGTGGAAAATGAAGTGATCCACATGCACCAAGGAAATGTTGTCTAGTGGATAGAACAGGAACCTGTGAGGCTGAATCAATATTTTGAGCAGCATCTTGTGATATTTATTTGAATTGAAAACGCTCTGTAAATGTGAATCATTATTATTAATCGGTTTGTAAAATGCTCTGGGATCCTTTTCTATGAGAAGTGCTAAATAAATGTAAATCAGTGTGAGATAAAAGTGAGCACATTTAAATAATTCAGACCAGTTCCCGTGGTTTGGGATTAATATTCATCCTGTGCTTATTTGCTGCTGTTCTACATTTTATCTCGCGGTTAAAATCCTAAACCATCTTGCACCTTCATCACTGTCACCTTCTCCTGCCTCTAGATTCCTGATCTTGATAACCAAGGAGGAGTCTGCTCCCAGAGAATCCTTCATAGGTTCTCCACGCTGAGCCCAGTGCATGCTGGGATAGGACTTTGGGAGATCAGTCAGTGCTGTAGTTTATGTACATGCCCATGAAGTGTAGATATGATCAATAAAGCTTATAGTTTATTTACTTTGCCGCTGAGTCTCAGTGCCTTGATTTAAGGAGTTCCCCAATAACTAGGGAAATAATGTGATTAATTGAGTTAATTAAAGTGTAAGATCTTTGGAATGGGGATTCTGTCTTTCTGTGTGTGTTCTCTAGCATCTAGAACACATTTGGTCACAATAAAATAAGCATGTTTCTTGCTTATACACATAATCTGTTTTATTCCCATTTTCAATATAAATGCTTAGTTGCTTTACAGCCGATGTGCACCAATTTCTACATAGAGGCTACAGGAGCATGACATTTCCTGGAGTTTTAAAACTTTAGGCGATAGAAATGAAAAGCGCATTATTAGTATTTCAAGGGCTTAGCTGGCTGCTCTTGATGTATTCCAGATCCCTATGTTGTTTTCTAACAGGTTCTTGCTAAACGGTTATTGTATACTTAGCAAAAAGTCTGTCACGCTGGCCTAAGAGTTTAGTTAATAGTAATTACATTTCCGCTTGCCATCCAGCAAGGTACTCTAGGAAATAATATATTGTACTCTCAATAAATCCATTCCATGGCATCCATTTTTTAGCAAAATAAGTAAACAGCTCTACCCCATCTACAATGGTAATTTATTCTGAGTGTATAAAGTGAAATCTAGCAAGGAGGTATTCCTCTGGAGCATGTATTTCTTCTAATTTATTGCTTCGCTTCTGTTCCAAGTGAACTGGAGACTTAAACCTTCCATTATGGGTCTGTAATTTATGTTTTCAGAATTTTACAATTGTTATCTTTTAGTGGTTTTATGAAGCCCTGCCGTGGAGGTGCTTGGATAAGGTTGTATTTTAAATGTTGGTCACTGGGAATAAAACCGAGGTTATAAATTACCAGAAACACACTCTCTCTCAACATGTTGCTCGTTGTCATGTTAACTATGTGCGCCTGTTTGAGGAATTAAAAGGAACGTGTAGATTAAATCAGAGCCCTTGAAGTTTGGTCTACAACTTGTACAGGCTGTTGAATAAACTGGTGCTACCAGCTTCCCAATTTCCTTCCTGGTTTTAATGGTTACTTTTAAAATGTTGGTACTTCAGTTGTCCTGCTCAGCTTTCTCCGGATGGGGGATGTACATAGCACCTAACGTTGTGTGTGTGGGGGGGAATGTTTGTTTGTTTAAGAAAAGAATCCCAAATAAAATGCAGTTTTTGGATCCAAAGGATCAGAAATGTTCTCATATTGAAGCACTGAGATTTCCATGTGGTGGTTCTAGCCTGCTTCCTAACTATGAAAACCTTTTGATTTTTCTCTCCCCTCCATGGAAATGAAGACCATCGTCTACAACGAAGCACTCACTCTTTCTCAACCTCATGATTAATGTTAACGAGTATCTACTGCGGGTCCCTAATCTTCTTGGCCAAGGATGCTCAGTTTGATCCACTTCCCACCTGACCTAACACCATAAACCCTCATGCTCATTCTTGACCAAAACACACACCTGATCCTTCCTCCCAGATGCCGCAGTCCTCCCCAATACAAAGTCCATCTCAACTCCTTCCTCTGCCACCATGACCAAACACTCACCTTAGCTCTCCCTTTCCAGCTATTGGAAACTCTCCTAAATTCTCTACCCCAGCCAAGGAAGCCTAGCAGATCTGAACCTACCAAATAAAGAAAACTCTGTATCTGAATCTGGTGTTACATAATCCTATTAGTAATGGATAAACCTCTAAAGTTTGGCTCAGGCAAACACCTGAACATTCAGATGCGTCTACAAACCTTCTCCACAATATCCAAACCTCTCAGTTCTACAAAACTGGATTGGAAATCTTGAAAGCTCATCTCTTCTCTGTCTAATTGTGGCTGGAAACAGCAGTTTGTCTCAAGCAATTTAAAAATTAAATTCTGTTTTAATATTGGGTGAAGTCTCAAATATGTTCTTAATTTATCTAAACCAGTTCTATCATCCCATATTGAGATACAGTAGCTATTAGCTTTTCCCTTTTGCTTGACTGTATTTCATTGGTATGGCTGATCAAAAACGGGGAAAAAATTGTTGTGAAAAATTTTAGTATATCCATGTTGTTCCCATTTCTCAGGGTACAACTACCCACTACCCACTTTTTTTTCTGGAAAATGTTGAGCATAAACTTTTTTGATGAAAACATTCTTGAAATTGGCTTCCATAATTTGTTTACCAAAAATCCAGTTTTCAGTCAATTTTTCCTGGAAAAACTTGGTTTTCAGTAAAAGAAAAAATTCAAGAATTTTTTTTTTTTTTTTTTTTTTTTTTTTTTTTTTTAATTTACTAATATTAAAAGTTTTTTCAAAAGGACTCTTTTTTGCAGGGATGAGGGGAGGACCATGTTGTAATTGAAAAAACTTTTCATTGGAAAAATTTGAACCAAGTCTGTTCATTAGAATGTGGAACATAGAGCCTGCCCTTCACGATAGGTATGAAATCTGAAGCATTCCAAAGTTGCCTAACTGGACATAACCAAACTCCATGAAACCAAGTAAGGACCAGGTTTCCTGATCCTGGCTTTGAGTGTCACGCTGTTATAACAAAGAAGCTAGTCTTCGGCTTTTCTGACACATTTGGGGGATTCACCCCATCTACCCATTGATGTCTGCATTTACAGACAACAGCTGCCACTTTTATGTAAGACATTTTCTCCACGTCTACTTTGCATGATGTGTTAGTAATCTTATCACCAACCATGGCAAATTTATGGCACTGAGATTAGACTGAGGGCAGCAGAGTTTGTGCAGGTACTGCGGCCTGACCTTGTAGAGCTGTGTCAGTCCCCTTGAATGGATACAGAATCAATGTGATCTTGTGGAGGAGGAAGAGAGAAGAGGTGGAGGGGCATGGGTGGGATGCAATCATTGATTATTCACAGCGAATGTCAATCATTTTTCACCAGTTTCCTAAGCAGCCAGTGATAGTGGGCTCTCAGTGGTGAGCCAACTGTGCCTATTTCCATGAGGATGTGCAAGCTGAATGTCTGATTCTTTTCCGCCCTCTCCCAGCTTAGAAAGGCCATAGAGGGTGAGGGTCATAGAGATAAGAGTACAGGTGCAAGTACATACATTTCAGGCTCCAATTTAGAACAAACCTCCTTGGTATTTATAGTCTCCCATGGACTTACTCCAGCTACCTTGTCTCTCTAATTTCCTCCCTGGCCATCTAGCTGTGACCTGCACTTCCAGCCCCATCACACATCGCTGATGCTGGTGTGAGAGCTTCTCCTTTAAAGCACTTGCCATCCAGCATAGCCTCCCTGCATCTCTCTGCCTTACCATCGCGTTGCTATTTCAAATGTCAGTTGAAAACCTTTCTCCCTTCCTTATTTCCTTTGCCTCTTAATTTCTATCTCCCTTCTGATTATCCTTTTACCTGTGCAGCTATATGATTTAGCTTCCTAAATGGTGTCAAGATACGGTGTGCTTGACAGATATTACACAAGAGGAAGTTGTATGGGAAGATGTTATCGGACGGCTGGAGCTCAGAGCAGGAGTGGGTGAGCTCAAGACACTTGGAGTGCTAAAAGGCCTATATTTTTGCCTGCTCTAAGGAACCTGTGACCCTTTCAGGCTATAATTTCTGTAGCCCTACAGAGGATATAAAACTATGTTGTACCACAGAGGGAGACCAGAAGCTGTTTTCTAGACCTTAAGAATCACATTCTTCAGATTACACTCTGAGCCTTATGCTAGTGGAATTGAATCAAGCCAGACCTCACAGGATCGCCATATTTGGGGTCGGGAAGGAATTTTCCTCCAGGGCAGATTGGCAGAGGCCCTGGAGGTTTTTCGCCTTCCTCTGCAGCGTGGGGCATGGGTCACTTGCTGGAGAATTCTCTGCACCTTGAGGTCTTTAAACCACGATTTGAGGACTTCAGTAACTCAGGCATAGGTTAGGGGTTTGTTACAGGAGTGGGTGGGTGAGATTCTGTGGCCTGCGTTGTGCAGGAGGTCAGACTAGATGATCATAATGGTCCCTTCTGATCTTAATGTCTATGAGATACTGTGTAATTATCAATTCTCCCCCTGCCCCATTTTTAACAATTGATGGCGTGGAAGTATTTTCAGAAAATAAGTATCCTTTTGTATTTGTCATGAGCCTTTAGCCATATCCATACTTGCATCTGTCTGCTAAAGCGCACACATGCAGTACCTTCATTAGAACGCGGGACGTTCAGCTCAGAGAACACAGGTTTGCCTCACGTGAGCAAAAGGCAAATCTCAATTAGCAATTGATAATATTGGGGCTTACGGCCTCCTGTGATGAATGTGGGGGTGCTCAGTAATGACTATGGATCTGTGCCCCAAAATTTAACGTATAGGATTTCTGAGGTGGTGTGTTGGAATGTCAAGGAAGCAGACCATTCCAGCATGCCCCCCACAGGCAGGAGCCCTGTGACTGCCACAAGCCATTAAGGGTGAGTGGACCTTGGGGAAATGATGGAGCAACACCCACAGGGACATTCTCTGAGATGGCCTAGCTGGCTGACAGGGAGAAACTGGTGTGAGGCAAAAGGAAGACTTCATACCCAGCCCTGTAACAAAAGCCATTGAGCAATATATTAATTGGGCTCAGACAAATACAGGGAGGGTGGGGCTTTGGGAAAAGGGAGTCTTTCCTAGCAGAGGTCAATCAATTGGGAGGTCACACTGTCTGGAAGCAAACTGCACACCTGGCTGGGTCCCAAGAGCTTTGGGGCCTCCTAAAAGAATGTAAGTTGGGAGCATTCTGTTTCTGTGTAACTAGAGAGGGAAACTCATCTAATGTAGCTTGTAGGGAAGCCTAAGATTAGATGAGACTAAATATGTGTGTAAACTGTCTGTTTTGAAACCATTTTCTCTAATGCTTTGTTCTGTTTGCTAATAAACATACCTGTTATAAGAAGGCTGATGGTCACTTCTGTGTCACTGGTCACGGGCTCCCAAGGGGAAGAGACGCAGGTGTCCAAATTGGACCTGCATAGTAATAAGTGATTGGCATACATGGGATGTTGTACCCAGATCCCAGTTTAGGAGTGGGGGAGTTGCACTAAGGCAGGTAAAGGCCCAAGGCCGAACAGCGGAGGGGTGCGTTCAGAGAGACCAGAAAAGGGGCAAAAATGAAATCCGCACACCTCCTTATTAGTTGCCCACCAATAAAAGGTAGTGGTCAGAATTCAGTCGGAATAGAACTTGAGCAGTTCTGTGCCGAGTGGCACAAACACACCAACTAGCATATTCTAGCCTGCTGTACTAAACCAGGCTGTATTCACCAAGCTTTTTGCAGGGTAATCTCAGAAGCCATGTACCTCTGAAAGTGACTAGGAGAGAGAGAGAGAAAATGAATGAGGCTGATTTAGCAGCGCAAATTGTAATGTTGTCTGGATTGACTGGTGGCTTGCTACTGCCCTTTTTTTTTTTTTTTTTTTTTTTTGCATACCCATACGACCAACTGTACCATCCCTCCTCCCACCCCACCACCTCCTTCCAAAGGATCGAAGTGCACTGTGGCCTCTTCTGCCCATAATTCCTCCAACATAATGCAGGCATCCGTTTAATTAGAAATAAAAATTGATTAGTGTGATCCCCAGTGAATCTTTTAGAGTTTTGGCAGCAACGGCATATCATATGCATGCAGCTGTTTACTAAAGGAGAGAGAAAGTGTTCTTCCCTTTAAAGATAGATCAGCGCCATTCCTGGCTATTGATCTATGCAACCTTAACAGGAGGCTGCTACATTAAAAATATATATATATATATAGGCACCTGTATCAAGGAGCAAGTGTGGATGGCAGCCTCTCAGTGCTGCAGAGGAAATAGGTTTGGTGCAGCTGGTTGAATAATTTGGGGGAGGAGTTAAGGTTTGGGTCCCTCCGCCCTTTCTTTCTCTGTCTCTTGTATGATGTGTGTCCTATTTAACATTTATATTGTGGTAGCACTGAGAGGCCTTGTGTAGGTCAGGGCCTCATTGTCCACGCAGATAGTAAATGACAGGCCCTGCCCTACAGTTCTTATGTGTATAGATAAATATAATATCGAGAGAGTGCAATTTTTAAATTATATACTTAATATTCATATTATTCAATAATTCATATTATGCTTATGAAAATATATCTCACACCTCTCCGGCCCAATGTCCCACTGGCCTAGGCAAGCACAATGCCACTGCATTCAGTGACATTGATCTCATTTGCATGTAGACCATTAGGGTCATGGTCAACAGGTTAATCTGAGTCCATACTGGAGCAATGTGAACTCAAGATGACTCAGGAGGTGTTTGCCCTACTCTGTTGTGTTTTATTCTAGGATCTCAACATACTATGCATCTCTCACCCATAACATCTTCAGAGGGTTGGTAAGTCTTTTTATCCCCATTTTACAGATGAGGAAACTGGAGATACAGAAGTAAAGTGACTTGCCTAGGAAAGGGTGTATCTAGGGACTGTATGCCAGATGCTTCCCTCTGGACAGCATGTGATAATGTATAGTATTAGATCTCTACACATCATATGTGGCAGGTGGCTAGGAATGACATAATGATTAATCACCTTCCCTATTTCACATACTTCCCTGGGCTGAAGGTGAGTTTGCCTCTTTCTTTGTAATTAAAGCTGGTTTGTCAGGGATTCAAACCCAAATCTCTCACTTTATAGCAGCATAACCCACTGAGTATGACATGTCCCCTTTCTGTGTCCATTCCAAAGAGGATACAAATGTGTTACAGCCCCAATTAAAGAGCTTTAGCTGAAGCTGGAGTAGCTCATGCTTTCAGCTCTGGAGGTGCCCGAATCAATCCCCAGTGTTGGTCAAGATGGTGGTCATTACAGCACCATGTACAGTGATACATGTGGCATACTATACCTTGGGGGAGCATCTTGTAACCCCCATATTCCTCATTTTTATATAATCATGATCTTACATATAAAGCATGCCTTGTAAGGTATCAGGGGAAAGGTTATGATCTGCTGAAAGTCATTTCTCTATCCATATATGTATATCATTAATGCATATGAACTTATGAGAATTGTGTTGTATGATTGTCACTAAAACATGCTGTAAGTTGGGGAATCAGCCAGATATTAGCTCCCCAGAGGCAAATGCAAGGGGAGCAACCAACACCCAGGTGGAGTGTTAAACAACCCATCAACAGCCATTGTCCAGCAAGGGAACTATAGTTCAATGACTCACCTGCATGAGGCCTCACCAGGGGAATTGCTCAACCTTGCCTGGAGACTCAGCAATGCCCCCCAGACATGCCTGGACTTGTGCTCCTTAAGCACATGGGACTGAGGTTATAAAACAGACACAGTAGCCACATGCGAGGCCTTTCTCCTGCCCCCACCTACGTTGCAAGCAACAAAGACAAAGAAGAAGACTGAAGACTCCAACAGAGGAGACTGGCCCAGATTTAAGGGACAAACCTGTATATTAAGGACTGCAGTATCCAGTGGGGTAAGAAAAACTGCTTAGTCTAGTTGTTGCCCAGTCTAATAGGGTTGAGAGTTTAGACTGCGTGCTTATATTTTATATCTTTTGGTAACTAACTCTGACTTTTTGCCTATCACGCCTATCACTTAATATCACTTAAAATCTATCTTTTATTGTCAATAACTTTGTTTTACTGTTTATCTTTACCAGTGAGTTTGTATGAAGTGTGTGGCAAATCTGCTCAGGTTTTGCAAAGGCTGGTGTATATCCGCTTTCCATTGATGAAGTGGTGAACCAATTAATAAATATGCACTGCCCACCTTGAGCTCTGCAAGACAGTATATTCCCGGGGTACAGTGCTGGGAACTGGGGATCTGGTTGGTGCCTCTCTGTGTGATTCATGAGTGGCTCTGGGAGCATTCATGCCATCTAGCTGGCTGTGGGGCTCCACATGCAGTTGTGCTGAGTGATAACAGAGCCTGGAGGGGCTTGCTGCTGGTCACTAGCAAGGCATTGTCAGAGACAGCCCAGGCTGGAGAGTGTTCACAGGGCACAGCAGTCCCAGGGATCCCGTCACAATACATTAACTTCTTCATTCGAGTGATTGAAACAACCATGACCAGTATTGGAGATAAGTTAGTTGTTTTGTTCAGTATCCATGGCTTTAACCCACCTGAAAATGGGAGAGAATACATTTCTGTTCTACATTGCCAGGGTGGTGGGATGATCAAGATGCCAAAATAGATCTCCAGTTTTAATTTCCTGGGTTTCATGACTTATTTTCCTTGTTTTGAATATACTTGGAGTTTGTTTGGTTTCACCCAAGTCTCAGTAACGTAGTCCTAAATGTCCCTTGGGAGATGATTCAGTAGCCCAAAAGCAAATGTCCCTGAGTAGCACTGAACCATCAGTCTTTAGCTAATAGCTTTGCTAATTGCACAAGACTACACCCTAGTGCTCTTAATGGGGAGGTCAGTAGACAGTGAAGTAGACTCCTGAAGGAAGTGGAAACTCCATTGATTTAGATATTCAACATGTGGCTGGACAAGTAGAGAGGATGGAACAAAGAGCCTTTCCCTTCACCCCCTTAGACAGGTGCTAGCCACAACTTCAGTTCCTGTGTTCTCCTGAGCATAAGGTCTGCTCCCTTCTAGCCACACTGAAATGGGTGAAGGAAGAGATTAGCCCATGGCCCTGCCTCTCCCACTCCGTCACCAAGCAGCATTACTGCCCTGACGCACAGACCCTCTAGGGATTCCCACTGGGTTGATGCAGTTATTAACTGACAACTAGACTCTCTGATTCTGTAGTCAAAGTGATGTAGTGATTTGCCAAAGGTCACAGAGGGATTTGTTGTGCCAGGTCAGACATTTGGTCCATGAATCCCGACATCCTGCAGTATCTAATGTCTGATGTAGCTAATGTTATTATGTCATTATATAAAGCAGTGGTATGCCCTCATCTAGAATCGTGTGTGCAGTGACCCCATCCCCAAAAGGATATTGCAGAATTAGAGAGCATTCAGAGAAGTACAACAAGAATGATGAGAGGTGTGGAAAACCTCTCCTGTGAAGAAAGGTTGAACAGATTGGGAATGTTGACCTTGGAAAGGAGATGAACACCAGTGGGCCTGATAAAAGTATATAAAATAATGTATGATTATCCAGAAAGTAGGTCAGAGCATCTATTCTTCCTGTCACATGACACAAAAACAAGGGGACTGAAAGGTGACAAATTCAAAACTGATTAAAGGGAATAGTTTTTCATTCAACACATAATCAGACTGTTGAACTCACTACCACAGAATGTCATTAAGGCCAAGAACCTAGCAAGATCCCGCTGGGGATCGGATGTTTACCTGGGTAACAAGAATATCCAGAGCTATTAGTACATGCAAACAAAGAATTTTGGAAGGGATAAAAAACCCCTCATGCTTCAGTGCTTAAAACAATCTCAAACTATTAGGGACTAGGGTGAGACCTTTATGGGGGGGGGGCAGATTATCCTGCAGGATACTAACATCTTCCTCTAAAGCATCTGGTGCTGGTAGATACAGGACAGGGGAAAAGGTGGAGCATGGATCTGATCCACTAGGATACCTCGTCTGATGCTTCAGAGGAAGTCAACTCCTTCTGGCCTGATAATGTACCACAGCGAATTGTGTAATGTTGTAATCAGCTGCCACAGGAAAAATTCCTCCGGGATTCTGTCAGGTGATTGGCTTACATCCTGAAGCATGAGATTTGATTTGCCCTAATCACCATAACTAAAACTGTTGTCAGCGAACATAAAATTATCCGTCCAAAGTTACATGATCTCTGACAGTAACAGTCGTTAAGAGCTGCACAAGAGAAGTCGTTTGCAGTGCACAATGACAATGAACTTTAGTGGTGCTACTAATCCATAAACTATGCTGCATATTCTTTAGTGCCACCTGACACATTTTCTATTAACTATTGACACGTAGACACAAAACACTCTTGTAACAGTAGGGACTCTGCAGGTTGACTACCCAGTGCATAAAGTAATGGAGGAGCCTCCTAGATTTTATCTGTAACTAGGAGGTCCCCTGGCCTCTTATTCTTTTTCAGAAGTCAGATAATAGCAAGCCTCTTAGCTTTCATCCCAATTTTTTTCTTCCTGTGAACTGATGTATGACACCAGATAGAGCAGTTTTGATTCTGCACATAGTGATATTGTTCCTTGCTACTCCTGGTCTGGAGCCATTTGCAATAACATCGCTAGGATTGAAAAATGGAGTTGCTCAATGCGGCAACAAAGCAATCCTGTGTATTGTATCTTTTTCTGCCATATACCCATAATGATAAAGGAGATAGAGATCTGGTTTTTAAAATGGAGAGACTAGATGGCTCAAGAGATTAGTAATGGGAAACATGGCCTTCCACCTCTCAGAGCCTGATCAAACTCCCATTAAAGTCAGTGAAAAGACTCTCCCACTGATCTCAATGGGAGTTGGCTCTGGGCCTGGGACACCAGTTCAAATCCGGCCCAGGTGAGAAGTGTCACAGGTTCATCATCTGACAGCTGATTCTTGCTTAGTTCCAAATGGCAACTAGCCATGTATCCAGGCCCCCTTCGCATCACCACAACGGCAGTGAAAAGTCAATGGGCCTGTTCTCTCTCTCTCTCGCTCAGCCGCAGCTACTTTTCCTTCAGCGTGGCAATAAGTCCAACTCAGATGGGGAGAAAGTGACTGGAATTTATGAGGTAGTGGTAGTGGTGGAATTATCATGATCTCAGCTATGTGGCTAATATTGGAAGAGGAATGTCTCTCACAGTCACACACAGAGACTGATGAACCAGCCAGCTGCTGAGTCTTTATATAAAATGATTAAAACAAACTAACAAACAATCCCTCCAGACTTTAGATAATAGTGTGTGTGAGGGTCTTTTTAGGCAGAAATAAAGGAGGGTCATGGAACATTTGAAGTCCAAAAAGCATCCATTGTAAGAGAATTTGGAAATCTGTAAAAATACCAAAACAACCAACCCCTCCCACAACCTTTCATATAAATACAGAATTAAGATAGTTTACAGTATTTGATTATATACAGCCTCTAGACAACACATACTGATACCTAGTACTTATATTGCACTTTGCATCAAAGCTCTTTGCAAAGGTGGGAGCACATTTCACAGATGGGGACACTGAGATGTGAAGTGACTTGCCCAAGGTCACAGAGCAAGTCAATGATGCAGTAGGACTAGAGCCTCAATATTCCGGCTCCCACTCCTATGCCCTATCTACTGGGCCATGCTGCAAGCTCTCTAAACAGAGCAGAGACCCTCTGCAAGTGAAAACTTTGCAATGAAGGATCTGTGGGTTTTCCTACCAAGAGGTTCAGCTTCCTGTGTAGAGGAATCTCCAAGGCTCTGTGGGGAATGTCCAGCAGGAGGCACAGTGTCCTGCAGAGGGGGATCTGATGTAGAATCTCTGTCTCACTTGTTTTGTACCCATCTGCCATAAGGTCTATATACCCCATGGTGGTTTGGCAGCCAAAGGATTAATGCAGCAACTGCCTGATTGCTCAGCCAGAGCTGATTGGCGGCCTCACAGCAGCTGTGAGGTTAAAAGGGCTGCAAAGCAGGAGAGCGGGGCAGCTGCCAGAGCAGCAGAGAGAGGATCCCTTCAGCGGAGTGTGAGAAGCTGCCAGACAAACCAACACTCCAGAGATGGAGAAGCTGGGCAAGACACTGGCGCAGCCTACAGGGGAGGAGAGGTAGAAAGTAGCTCAGGAAGCAGCAAGACATAGAGAAGGACTGGTTCTGGCTGTTCCAAGAAAGGACCCTAAGGTGGGATCCAGTGGAGTGGGTGGGCTTGGGTTCCCCTTCCTAGGCCAGCCAGGGGCTTTTGGAGACACTCCTAAACCCAGGAGACCTAGAGCTGATTAGCCCTTGCCAGAGCCACAGAACTTCTGACTCCCCACCATCCTGAAGGAGTCAGAGGCTATTGAAGATCCAGCCAGGATGGCTCAGGTCATAACAAGGATTTGACAAATGCAGAATTGGTGACATAAGGGGGATGGAGCCAGGTTGGTGTTACTCCCCATCTCGCCACAATGGGGCGCTAACAGACAAAGGCTCCATATTATACCATCACATAATGGCCACTCTCCACATCCTCACGTTCCCCAGCGGTCAGCCTTGAAATGGCTCTTCCCTGGAGGAAAGAGAAGTATTGAGGGTCTGTGGCACCCACATCAGTGCTTAGAAAGCTATACTGGCCAACATAGCACCAGGGAAACCATGCCAGTTTCACCCTTGCTAGCCATAAGCCTGTAAAGTTAGTTTATAGTAAAATAAAAGGTGATGCTAAACTGGGCATAAATCAGTTTGGTTTCTCTGTGTCGGCCTGTTCCAGTTCTGTGGGCAAGGTGCTCAGTCACCAATTCTGCCTCTTCTCTGTGATGTTTAAATACAAGGAGGGAATTCATTTTTCATGGGGTGAGGGTGAGAGGTTGGTGTTAAACCAAAATGGATCAGTTCCAGGCTGACACACCCAATAAAAGCTGAGCTAAGGATTAAGTTGGTAGTTGTCTCAGCCCACTGCTCAGGAGGCTGGCCTCCACTTCACTAAAACCACCATTTTGTTTGACCACCTCATGTTGACACACTCAACAGAGAGGCCAGGGAGTGAATGGGCCATGGAGACTGTGGTTCCTGCCATGTAAAGGACTTCACTTTGTATGGCTGGCGTACACAGATGGGGAGACTGTAGAAGTAGTTTGTATGGATGGCAACCACTGAGCGTGGATAGATAGAAGATTTCAGCCTCTAGTGTTGTCAACTCAGAACCTCACTGTGGCCCCTCCCTTATCTGAGGGGGCGGGCCTTTAGTTCTGTGTGGGCTCCGCCCACCTTTCCAGGATTCTAATAGCTCAGCACCTCTCACTGTGACCCATGGGTGGCACGTGAACTAGTCCCCAGCCCCGCCCCTTCTGCCTGAGGCCCCGCCCCTTCTGCGCCCACCTGCCATAGCCCAGAGGCCCCCACCCCATCTGCCGGCCTCCACCCCAAGCTAGTGTCCCAGCCCCAGAGCACTGGGAGGGTGGGCAGCCAGGGCCATACCACGGGGGGAGCCAGAGAGCAGGAAGCAGGAGGGGGGGGCCTATGGATGGACCGTGGCCGGGGCCACGCCTGGCTTTGGGGAGGCAGAGCCTCCCCCAGCCTATGATGTCCGCCGCCCATGCTGTGGCCCTTCTCTCATCTGAAGGGGGCGAGTCTTTATTTATTTTGGTGGCCTTTGCCCACCAACCCAGAACTGAAATTGGTCAGCACCTCTTACCAGCATGAAATTCACCTGAAATGAACAAAAATGAAATAGCCCTTATCCACCTGCAGAATACAAAAGAGGGAGGAAAATTAAGTTGTTCCCAGCACATAGTTATGATTTAGTATATTTAAAAGACTACTTTGACTATGTGCTATGATGCATATATAAATTCAACACGTGTTAATAACCAGCCTGTATTTACACTTTCTTGCTCGCCACCATTCATACAAAGTGAGGTGCTTCTAGTGCATGTGAAGATGAGTTTTAAATTCATTTCTTCCACTGGAATTGCTGCTGTATGAAAAAGATACACAGTACTGCCCCCTTGCAACAATTGCCTGTGGAAGGCTTGTGTCTTATTGTCTGCAGGCTGTGTGTGTTTCCTCTTGTACTGAAAATTTCACAGTACTAAAAGCCTCCAATTAGAATTACACGTGTATTCAGAGCGGCGAATTAATTTGAGGTCGATTATTTAATGCTCACAAAACCACAGCACTTTTCATCATCCCAATAAATATCAACACTTTTCCAGTTCGGTTTGCAGCTGTGTGGTGCGTGGTTTCTGAAATCATGATCTTCAGCTAGTGTGCCTTGTACCGATCAAAACGAGAAATGTCAATCGCTTTAGCAGTGCTGTTTGGTAAATATTTTTTTAAAACCATGGATAAAACGAATTGTGTGTAAACAAAAAATAAAATAAAACCCCAACCAAGGAGGTAAGTGATAGGGATGGATTCTTGTGTTTGCAAATGGAATTTGAAAAAAATGGAACTTAAAATGCCCAAATGTCCATTTTCTCTTCCCCAGGTGCATTTATGCACACAGACAGTTTTGTTAGTTTAATTGAAAGTGTGGTGTTTTTTTTTTAAAAATTGATTTAGTTGAATTGGTGCAAGACCCAGGTGTGTAAACACTGTTTAAATCAATTTAACCTTGGTTTATATCAATTTAGTTTATGTTAATTCCTTGCCAGTTTAAGATAAATTGATATAAACTAGGGTTAAATTGACTTATGAATCTCCAGGCAGGAGTTGACGCCAGTTTAATTAAATCAACCCACTTGTAGCTGAACTGATTGTAGTTAAATGTGTGCAACTTTGTGAAGATACCCTCTAAAAGTTTCCAGGAAATCCCATCCCATGTTCCCATTAGTGCCTAAAAAAAGAGTCTCTGGTACAAATGTATAGTTGTCTTCTCTGATCCTTGTCCACCAAGCAGAGCTCAGTACTGAGGCATTCTGCGCCTAGTAGTGGGGTTAGTAGGTGCATTAACTCAGCTGTGTGTAGGACACCTCTCCAGTGCAGCCACTAATAGGGTCACCTGCAACAAGTTTAATCAATCTGTCACTTTCCTGGGCATCCAAATCTATCCCATTGTAACCCTCACTCCAAAAAACAACCCACCAGGGACAGACTCTGAAAAGGGAGCAGACTGAAATCGGTGGCTACCTATGCACAGGGGATGTACATGTGTACTTAATACTACTTTGCAATTGCATAGCATCTTTAATCAGAGGCTCTCAAAGCACTCGTCAAAGGAATTTTCACCCCCATTTCACAGATGGGGAAATCAAGGCTCAGACTTGCCCAAGGTGTCCCAGGGAAGCAATGGCAAAAGTGACGTTAGAACTCAGTTCTTCAGAATCCCGAGATGCTGCTTCCTCCTTTTTTTGCATTGACACTAATAGAATAAACGTACATACATTTTACCCATCCTTTCCTACCTCTGCCACTCCTCAAAGGGTTGATAATCCCAGAGAACAACTGAGCTGTAAAAAGAGCAGCTCATCAGAGGTCAGATTTTCTGAATGACTTATCTTTTAGCCTCCTTACAGACCCGCCATCTCTTAGAAAATTAGGAAAAAATGCCATGTAGACACAATTATGCCCCTCATATATTTTATATTTTCAAGTGTCTTAATTTCTTTCGATCGTATCCTGTTCCAAGGACATTTGCATTTAGAATATCTCCCTGGCTTAGGAGCTCATTTGCTCCTCTCATTCTGAAATTCCCTGTTTCAAACTAATCCAAGGTCCGTGGTGACATGGGGCCCGCCTACACAACAAATACTTTGTCAATACAGCTATGCCAGCAAAGCCCCCTAGTGTAGGCACAGTTTATGCCGACAGAAGGAGTTTTTGTGCTGGCATAGCTCATGTCATTCTGGGAGGTGGCTTAGCCATGCCAGTCTAGCATAGTTGTCTACACTCAGGGGTTTTGCTGGTATAGATGGTGCAAAGTATTATTTAAAGGAGGGAAGATCCTGTATTAGCATGAATTTTTCTCGCTGTGAATAACTGGGGAAGGAAGTGCAATAGGAGCTATACAAACCAGAATAATCCCTAACTAGGCAGTTTTGGTTTTCATAGTGTTCCATGAAGCTTCATCGCATCCCCTCAATGATATTGAGGGAAAGAGGGACGCAAAGTTTTTTTCTGATGTAAACATCCCCGAATGTGCAGGGAGGGAGGGGGAAGGGAGGCGCAGTCCAAGTCTGCACAAGCTTTTTGTTTTTTCTCTTTCCAGCTCAATTCACACATTAAGAAAACATTAATAGCCTCTGATGACAGTTTCATGCTCTGTTTGCATTCTTTCTAACGAGCTCCGTTGGCTTTTATGGGAACGTTTTCTCCAAGATCCAAGGTGCCATCTGCAGACGAGCTGCTAAATTACTGCTCAATAAATTAAAACAGAAATGCACAGAGATTCCTGCACAGCCAGTCAAACTCTCTGGGCCTGCTCCTACGTTCCTGGTGCACCTAAAAGCTCCTCAGATTGGGCCCAAAGGTGGTAACCATCGAAACGATCTTCTAACACTACAATGTTGGGGATGATTGGCAGCTCAGCTGGTCACACTTTCTGCTACCATGGCTACATGGCTATATTTAGTGCTCTAGTTTGATGAGAGCTAGTGTGAGTATGTCTCCTTGATAGGGTTGCCAATTTTGGTTGGCCGTATTCCTGGAGGTTTCATCACATGACATAATCTTTAATTAAAGATTAAAACTTTAATTCCTAGAGAGTCCAGGACAATCCTGGGCAGTTGGCAACTCTGGCGAGCTGGGAATCACACCCTCAGCACTAAGTGTACGCATACCCTGAGAGAGTCCTCCGAGATCGGTGCTTAGGGTTTAGAGAGCAGTACAAAGTTCTTAATTGAAGAGCGAGAATTAAATGATATAAAAGGAAAAAGTGGGGAAGAAGATGATTGTCCAGGCAGCTGTGCTAAAGAACACATGTCCTCCATGACCAAGAAGTCAGGGAGCCAACAGGGCCTTTAAGAGAGAGCAAGAGAGGCTCTCTTGACAGATCAGAGAGACAGTGATTAACAAAATAAATAAAAGCAATGGTTTCTTTGCTTTAATGTTCGCCAGAGAGAATGAGGGACAGATGCCAGAACAGATTTTCCAGGGCATGATGGAGTTACTGAAGGAAATTAGGGTCATGCTAAAACAGCTGATCACAAAATCCAAATGTCTGAAGGTTGCAAATCCCTAGATCTCAAAATAAAGTGTCAAAAGAGATAGGGGAGCCTTCAGCAGATGTATTTCAAAACAGCTTTGGAAAGAGGCCAGGCCTGCATAGGCTGGAGTGAAGCTGATGTCTTGCAGCATGGACAAGGATGGTTGGAGTGAAGAGGCAGGGAACTAAAAACCTGCCAGCATGACTTAATGGCCATGCAGAGATGGAGGGAAACACTCACAAAGTAGGGAGAGGAGAGAACTGTGGGAATCCCTGTGAAGGTGGGATATAGGAAAAGAAATACCACTGATTATTTCCTTTCCTTTGGAAGAAATAGCAGGAAAATAACCCACAGAGGGATATAATTCATCTGGGTACTTGACAGAGCTGGTTGGGTTGGTTTTTTTTGGTTGGAAAAATGCCGTTTAAAAAAAAATCCTTGACTCTTCCACCAAACATTGTTAGCCTTTATCAAAATTTTCTCTTTTTTTTACAGGACATTTTTGGTGATCATTTTTATTGTCATGGTAACCAAAATGATTATTGAATTTTTTCGTTTCCCACTTTTAGGTTTTCAGTAAATGGAAAAAATTTGAAAACGACTTTGATTTAATTTTTTTGTCAACAAAAAAAAATCATGGCAAAGTTAACAAAGAACAGAAAATGGTCCATTTTAAACTCTGGAATACGTAAACAACTTAAAATGGGAAAGGAGCACCGTGGCCAAGGGTACAAGGAAGGTGCCATTCAGAGTGACTAAGCTAAGAGCCTGTGCAGCCAGATGAGCACAGGGAAACACCGTGGGGAACACAACTACCGGCTGACTGTAGTGAATTAGAGCTGGTCCGAACTATTTTTCCCCACAGAAATCTTTGAGGAAAACCAACAAAAACTCAATTTTTTTTTTTTAAGTTTTCCACGGAAATGTTGGCGTTTTGGACTGAAAACTCAAAAACTGAAAGATGTTGGCTGGAAATCAAATGTTTTCTTTCTTTGCTTGGCCCAACTATTCTGACCAAAAACCTGAAATTTTCATCTGAAATCAGTTTCGACGGAAAGTTTTCGACCAGCCCTACTAGGGAAGCTCTCCCTCGTTGGTGGGACTGTGCCTTTAAGTAGCCAAGAATGAGATATACCTGCTTGCAAAGGAAAGGCCCAGGGAAGTGAGGGATGGCACTTGGAAGTGAGAGAATGAAATAGATGCTCCCACCTCTTATGGGGGGGGGAGGAGGGATGAGCGAGAGGAAGGGTAAAGGAAAGAAAGGAGAAGGAAAAAAACAAGATAATACACACAGGCCCAAACAGACTTTAGGCTGTACTTATGCTCTCTTACTTTACTGTACTTCCCTGGCAGGTGTCCTATAGCTCTCTACCTTTTGGGGACGAGTGTGTTGGCAGGTTTGAGCACTGCTGTTCATACTGCTGGCAACTCTGGAGTTAAACGATTTAATAAAACGATGGGGGAAAATCACTGTAAATTGACCTGGATGTGCATGCAGCCCCTTGGTGGTCAGGGCCTGGCAACCAGCCAGATCCCCAACTTATGTGGAAAACTGATGATTGGAAACATTTTCAGATGGTGGCAATTCAGTGTTTGGGCTCCACCTCTCTTGTAGCAGAAGAGGTTGGCAGCAGTTAAGATTTCTCTCTACCCCAACCTCACCCCTTTTTTACAAAAGTCAGTTGAGCATGGGGAGAGAAGTCAGCAGCTCGGGTGAGGGGCCCAAAAATTCACCGTGCCTACCCAAAACCGTGAACTCAACCCTGTGCTGCAGTATTCCTCCTGTACAGAGCATGAGCTCATGGCTAAGTGTGAGGGGAAGTTTCAAGTGCTAGTAAATATCTGATGCTTCGGGGATCAGCAAAGCAACACGAAAGAGTCCCAACGGGCAGAAGATTGTCATGCTGCAAATTAAGTATATGCACCAAAAATACCCCCCCCACACACACACACACAGACAAGCAAGTAAGGAAGCATGCAAGCGTGCACGAGCAATTGAGCACCTAGGCTTTTGATGCAATTTTATTCCATTAAACCTAAAGGTTTTCTACTATACCCTCCTCTGCCACAGAGAGACTGTGTAGCAGGCATTTTCGTATTTTGATGCTTGGTAGACTATGAAATGTACTTAGTCACAGTGCTCTGTCCGTGATCACAGAATCATTATAATCTCCCGCTAAGAATATATTTTAGCCCAACGTCTTTATTCCCTCCAGAATATGAACATCCCCCTCTCTCTCTCCAACACAAATCCCTGCAGCTCCTGCACATCCTCTCTGTAGTCCAAGACTCAGATCACTGAATGCGGTTAAAATTTAAGGGGTAGGGGGATGATGAGAACATTGGACTGCTGTATGAAAAGTCCTGGCCTCTCTGTGGACCTTGGGTTGGAGAATGTCATTGAAGTTAAGGTGGTTAAGCACCTCCTATATTGATGCTGACAAATTGGGGGAACTACTGTCACTTTTCCCTCCCCAGAGTCAAGCAACTACCGTGTGAGTCCTTTCCCAAAATGCAGTTGGAAAATAAGGGCTAGGATGAGAGGTTGGCACAGCCCAGCTTCCCCCTGCACACTTCACTTGCATGAAAATCTCTGGCAAACACTCTTCAGCATGGATCCCTGTTCCTGCTTTGGCAACTCCTGCAGTTTTGGAATTCAGGTCTGTTTCTTCCATATGCACATGGCTTTATCCTCTCCTTTAACAGGATTTCTTTCATCTTCAGCGCTGCCCTGTTTTGCCACTGAATTACTATATCTTGGCAATACCCTTCCAGATTCCCAACCAAGAGTAGCTTGCCCCCAGCGGATCCTTTGCAGGTTTGACTGAGAGCACAGTGCGTGCTGGGACAAGATTTTGAGTGGTATAGTCAGTGGTGTGCGAATAGCCATGCAATGCAGACATGATCTATAAAGTTCAAAGTCTCAGTACCTTGATTTAAGGATCTCCCCAGTAATCCATAACACTGCATGATTCTTGTCTGCTGCCTGAGCCAACCCGAGTTAATCTGCAGCATCTGGTACAAACAGAGCGATCTCTGCTAAAGTGGTAGTGGCAGGCTAACTTCAGAAGGCTCACAAGTTCTGTTCACATTAGGACCCAAAATGTAGTACATGAAAGAGATGACACACCACGAGAGGGATATTCTGGCTAATTGGGAAAAAGGAAATCCCCAAAATCTTGTGAGAGAGGCGCTTTCTGTTAAGCTTTGCAAACTCAAGTGGCTCTGTGGGGTCCAGCTAAACAGCCAGACCTTTAGTTTTTAGGCTTATATTATTATCTGAACCAAACATCCAGACCATTACCCAGAAAGGCATGTGCTTATCATTCCTCACCATGGAGGGGGCCTAATGGGATGCATGGCATGCAGATTAATGGCGTGTGGAGTCCCATGTCCTACAGCAAGCAACTGTGATGATACAGTCATTTGCATTAACAGCTGTCGTCTGCCTCTTCAGTCCTGGGAGTGCGGGAGCAGAAAGCTGGGAGCCCTTGCGGCAGACTTCCCCATCTCAAAGTTGACTTTAGAACAGCTAACAGCAGCCATTTAACCTTCAGGCCAGAAACTTAGCCAAGAAGGATGTCTTCCCCCATTGTGGTTGATCCCTCAGGTTTTTAATTTCGCTCCCCACAGAGGTCGTGGAACTGATCAAATAGCATCTGTCGCTCATTCCCTGGGGAATGTAATTACTTTGGAAGAGCAGGTGACAGGGAGAGGAGACGAGGCAGAGGAGAGCAGCAGATAAAGGTGCAGCCTTAGAAGGACTAGTATTTTATTCCTGAATAATTTATCTATCTGCCTCAATCACTGTGGTATCCCCTTCTATCTATCCCAAGGCTGACACCAGAGGATGGAGGGGGAAGAATAAGTTTATTAGGAAATTTCCAATCTATGGCAGCTTTATGTTGTCTAGTTTCCTAAGGGTTTCTTATTTTGCAAAACTGACAGGAGCTTCTATGTAAGTTTCCATCCACTATTGCATGGGCAATAGGAATGTTTGCAGTAGGAAGTTAAATTAGTATTAGGATCGACAGGCTTGGGCTATCACACTAAAAATAGCTGTGTAGACATTGTTTTAAAGTTGTGGTCAGACTGCAGCTGTGGCTCTGAAGCCACACCCCCCCAGGCTTCCGGAGCTGCTGCCTCTACACAGTTATTTTTAGCATGGTCGTGTGAGCCCCACAAGCCCGAGTCTGTCGACCCGAGCTGGGAAGTTCGCTGCTGCAGGCTGTGTAGACGTACCCTCAGAGCCAAATTCAGAAGTCGTAGAAGTAGAGGAGTAAGCTACATGTTGGTACGTGGGGGAGAGCCTAAGGGGTAGTCTATACTACAAAGTGTTGCTGGCCTAGTTTTATGTTGATTTGGAGTGTGAAAAAATCTCACCCCCTAGCGATGGTGCTCACTGACAGGCGGCTTGGCTAACATCATTGGGTGGTGTAGCTGTGCTGGCAGAACTCCTTGTATCAGCTTTGGCTTCGTCTCCACTAGGGGGCTCTGCTAGCTTAATTACACCGGCAAAGTCTCGGGAGTATACACTGGGCCTAAGGGAGTGTGGTTAGGTGGCTTTGCATCTTCTGTCAGTGACAGTACACATGCGCACACAGACACTCACTCTGAGTCTGGTCCAAACTTTTACCCCCTTCCAGGGATTTGTCTTTAGTGTGTACAGAAATGATACCAACAAAACATGAAACTCAGACTGTTTTCTCGTGAGCTTGCTTGTTCACAGGGGTTTTCTCTGTACAATCCTTCTATCCTTTCCCCCTACTTCTCTTCACCTCAGATAGACACTCAAACCCACAAGCAAACAGGATCTTCCTGTTCTGGACAGCAGTGACAAACAGCAGACCAGCTGGTGCAGGGTTCTAAAACCTTGTGTGCCATTACAAGGGGTCTGAGGGTATTGTCTACACTGCAGTAAAATACCCAGAATTCAGAGCCCAGGCTCTGAAACCCAGCAAATGGGGCGGGTCTGGGATCCTGAGCTCTAGCCAGAGCCTGAACATCTTTGCTGCTATTTTGAGCCCCGCAAGCCTGAGTCTGTTGACTTGGACTCTGTGCTGTGGTTTTTCTTTGCAGTGTAGACGTACCGTGAGACTGTTAATTTGCCTGTCATGCTGAGGAAGCCACAAGAAAATGTAGGCCCAAATTCAGAAGTGAGTCTCAGTAAATCTAAGGGAGTCTGAGTTTGCCTGTTCAGGGCTTTGTTTTTGTTTTTATTTGTTTTGTTTGTTTGTTTGTTTATTATATTGTTGCAACTACAGCACCAGGAGATCATGCAGGTTGCATATTACTAATCCAGTTCTCTAGGATGGTCGAGGTGGACTGTGTTACAATGAACTGCCCCTGACCTCTACTGGATTTTGTCAGAACAGCTCAGCTGTGTGTCGTAGATCCTATACTGCTACAAGGTAAAGTATAATAGTTCAAGTGGCAGGGCACTGGGCTTTGGACGGAGGAGGATCTAAGTTTTATCTTTGTTGCCACTGTGAAGTTTTTAGTAGCCACGGCATGCAGTAAAGTGACTCACAACCTTGAAATCCTAGAAAGTCACAGACATCTTATTGAAAAATTCATCATATTCAGAAAGAAATGCTCTCTGCCTCTGGGTGGTCAGGAGCATTTGTAGCTTTCTTTGGGATGGATCTACAGCATCTTTGCAAACAGATTCATTTTTCTGGAGATATTTCTCCTGACATCTGTTTCCTTCTGCTATGCCCACACAATTTGGATATCTGCATAGATACCAGTGACACCGGTATAGCAAAATAACACTCGCCAGTACTCCCATTTCTCCTTCCGGAATGCTCTTGTGGGGTATCATCCTGGCATATCAGCAGCTCTTGAGATGCTTGCAGGGAATGTGAATGATCGAGAAGAGGCAGTGGTTTGGCTATGAGAAATTCTCCCTCGTTCTTTGTGGTCTGCAGAAAGTCAGTGTCTGAGAACCACTCTTTTTAATGGCTCTATGCAGGGCCGGCTCCAGCATTTCTGCTGCCCCAAGCAAAAAGGGAAGGAAAGGGGGGGGGGGGGGGGGGGAAAGCCGCGATCGGCGGCGGCAGTTCAGCGGCAGGTCCTTCGCTCCTAGAGGGAGTGTGGGACCTGCCGCCCCCGAATTGCCACAGGTGCCGCCCCTCTCCCTTGGCTGCCCCAAGCACCTGCTTGTTAAACTGGTGCCTGAAGCCGGCCCTGGCTCTATGACTCCTGCAAACCATCTCACTTAACAGGCTCAGCATAATGACAGGTCAGCTGTTATAATTTCATGTTATTTTCCTAGTTTAAAAAAATCCTCTCTGCACGGGGAAACACTACTCTAATCTTAGTATTGGATTAATCATCTAATCCTTAGCAGTTCAGCAGAACCAGATTGTTCACATGTGTTTCCATCATTTGTCCCCTCCCTCCTGTCTGGACAAAATATGTAAATTGTCAGACTTCTTCTCATTGGAGAAGCTGTATTATTCAATGCATTAGTGTCCCTGATATAAATCAAGTTAGAACCCCCTGTTATGCTCTGCTATAGGGCAGTTTACACAGTAGGTAGATAGATTTGATATTGAGTCCATCTCAGAGCTCAGTCATTTGACCGAAGTCAGCTCAAATGCAGATTTGATGGCTTCTTTTTCTTTACTCCTTAGGACCCACCTGGTTTGGATGCCGGCATAAATCAGCAAAAGAGCTCTGCACACATGGCTCCTACTTGTATGTCCATAAAATTGCAAAGGTACATATGCCCACACTTGGTAGGTCCGACCACTGCACATGCATTGCAAATTGTAACACCTGGGCGCACACATGCAGGTGTTAGAATTTCCAATGCAAAACTCGTTGCGGCAAGTGGAATGCAAATTCTAACACTGCGTGCATGGGTATTGAAAGTGTGCATACAGATTGTTGCACCTTGCTAAGTGCCAATGTGTACATGAGAATGTTCATTTCTGCGCACACGCAGGGACCTTACACTCAAAAGTCTCAGTCAGAGATTTCCAATTTCAAATAAGACATTTTTCCCTCTCAAGCCAAGATTCCCACTAAGAAAGAGTAGACAATCCATGGGTTAGAGTTAACCCATCCATCTCAGGAGCTAGCACAGAGGGGGAAGTGGTAGCATAGATTATATCCCCGCTTTTCCCAGCAGCAAAGAGTCCTGAAGAACTGGACTGTTCCTTTTAGGATCATCAGCTGGTTCCTGTCCTGCTCCTGGGGCAGTGTAGCAGTGCACTGCCCCATTTTCAGGCTGCATTGTAGGATTACAATCCAGCCCTATGGGATTAACAGGAGTTACCTGGTGCCATGATATCTCATGGTGTTGCACGAGGAGGTAGCTTGTACCATCACTATAGCAGCATTCTGTCCTCAGGTAGTGACTGCAAAGGTCTTTTCCCATCTAGTCCTGATGACAGTGACAAGTGGAATTGGGTATGTTTGTCTATGTGACACAAACCAAACAAAAATCCAAACAAACCAAAAACAATTCCCCCCTCCCCACACTGCTTGTTGTTGGAAAATGTTTCCCTATTGGGAAAGAATGCCGTTTTAATTGGAGATGAGCACAGACCAAAACTTTGCATGCAGACATCCCTGAGCTTTGGGAAATCATGGATCCAAATTTAAAGTTGAGGTCCTCTTTAAAGTCAATAATAAGATTCAAAGTAAAGAACCATGCATGTCTGTGCATCACAAGCTTTGAAAAGCATTCCCATTGGAGAGGGCTGTGCTGGTGCATTGTCTGGTTTTTACCTTCTCTTGTTCATTATTTATTGAGCACTGACAATGCGCTTGCCCATGTGCAGATATACAAGGTGAATGATACAGTGCCTTGCAAGGAGCTGTATTAAGGATTTTTACATGAACACAAGAAGATCTCTGCTGCTTAGAATTCCCTCTGCTCCTGCTGCTTATTCCCCACCCGAGGACCTCACTTCTACTTATTACATCATACTCCCCTCAAATTTGATGTCCTGGATAGAGGATATAATTTCAGTTGAGGAATAGGCAGCAAATTCCCAGGGCCTGTTATACACACATGAGGTTTTTTGGAGGGGGTATATGTTAGTAAGGACAGATGGACACATTGAGGTTTGCTGCTAACAATACACCACACTTTATTTTTACCTCTCTTCATGCATATATAACCCCGACAGACCCCGGTCGTTGGGATCGAACCTAGGATTTCCAGAGCTTAGTGCAGGAGCCTCTACTGCATGAGCTAAAAGCCATATGGCCCTTAGCTAAGGTCTGTAGAGCAGACTCATTAATCTCTCTCTAAGTGGTCTCGGTGCCACTAGATGGAACAGAACACCACACCCAGGAGGTGTGTGGGTTACATATAGACATGCTCAACTTCCTGTTAGAGCAGGGGTGGGCAATCTACGGCCCGCAGGCCGGATCTGGCCTCTAGGGGCTTTGGATTTGGCCTGCGGGATTGCCCCCCGTGGTGCCGTGGGCCCAGCACTGCTCTCGGAAGCGGCTGGAACCACGTCCCTGCGGCCCCTGGGCGGAGGGGGCAGAGGGCTCTGTGCGTTGCCCTTGCCTTCAGGCACCGCCCCCTACAGCTCCCATTGGCCAGGAATGGGGAACCACGGCCAATGGGAGCTTCGGAGGAGGTACCTGGAGGCACGGCAAGGGCAGCGCATGCATTGCCTTCCTTCTCCCCTCCCCCAGGGGCCGCAGCGCTTCCTGGAGCGGCGTGGGGCCGGGGACAGGGCAGGTGTACAGGGAGCCTGCCTCGGCCCCGGTGCGTGCCACTGCCACCCCGGAGCTGCAGTAGGTAAGCGGTGCTGGGCCGGCGCCTGAACCCTGCCTGCACCCCACCCCCCAACTCCCTGCCCTAAGCCCCCTGCCTGCACCCCACACCCCTCCTGTACCCCAAATCCCTGCCCTGAGCCCCCTGCCGCACCCTGTAGCCCTCCTGAACCCCAACCCCCTGCCCTGAGCTCCCTGCTGCACCCTGTACCCCTGTGCACCCCAACCCCCTACTCTGAAACCCCTGCTGCACCCCAATCCCCTGCTGCACCCTGCACCCCAACTCCTGCCCTGAGCCCCCTCCTGCAGTCCGCACCCCTCCTGCACCCTAAACCCCTTCCGAGCCCCCTCATACACCCTGCACCCCTCCTCTGCCCCAATCCCTTGCCCTGAGCCCCTTCCTGCACACCGCACCCCCTCCCATACCCCACACTCCCTGCCGCACCCCAACCCCCTGCCCTGCATACAATTTCCCCACCCAGACGTGGCCCTCATCCCAAAAAGTTTGCCCACCCCGTGCTAGAGGATTATGACTAATGTCGGCTGACAGGTATTTCCTATACTGAGTCTATAATTTGTACTGCCAGAAGGGGGCATTCAAGATATTTAGAATACTTAGATTGTACGTTCTTTCATGCTGGACTTTCTCTTTGTTCTGTATTTGTACAGTACCTGGCACAGTGGGTCCTGCCTCAGGCACTACCATGATAGAGATAAATAGTAATAATAATGAGCAAGATCCAGTTAGTATAAATCAGTGTAGTTCTCAAGAGCTTAATGGAGATACGCTGCTTTACACCTGCTGAGGATCTGGCCTAAGATATGCTTATATTGTTGCATTACAAGTCTAAGCATTAAATCCTGGGCCTGATTCTCCGCTGCTTTGCACTTTGTATAGTGACTTACACCTGTGCAATGGGTAGCCTTTTGTATCCACTCTGCACAGGTATAAATTACTACACCTGGTGCAAGACAGTGGTGAAAGCAGGTGTCTAGTTTTCATGCAGATGGGCTCTATTCATGAAACAGTAGAGAAAAGGGAAGGAAAAGTGTGATCCTAAATCATTAGAATAATTTCTAGAATGTAAGTACTATGAGACTTCTTTTGGCAGTTTAAGGACTGCTAGGAGCATTCAGTATAGCTTATTAGCTTAGTTTAGTTTAGAAGAACAAAATAATTAGGGAAGCAATAGAGGCCAACCTTTAGACACCAGCTTTGCAAAGGAGGCAGTTGCCAGGCAGAATTTCATAAGACATATACGCAGCATAGCAAGACTACACAAATCCTTGCATTTTCAGCCAGATCTGACTCTGTGAAGCTTGCTCCAAATAAATAAGCAAACTCCCCCTAAAACACACACACAATACTAGAAAACTTTTGGTATCCAACCTTCCTGCCTGGAGTCAAGGCTAGCGCCAAACCTGTTCCAAAATGATAAATGGGGAGGACAGATAAACCTCTGCTGTAATTGTTTCCTGTCTTAACTTCAGCTACACTGTATTAATTAGGGAGACAGAGGAAGCTGGAGATATGAGTTGAAGGCTGCTGGGCATTTGTAACGGTAGCTTTAGTAGGTGAATTTGAGCAGCAGCAGCAGCATCAACACAGCAAAGGGAATAATATGCTCAACCCAATTAGTTCTATGGGTACAATGCCAAGTCGTTTTCACAGGATGTACCTGTAACTGACAAGGTTTTCCAGCTGTTCTTGCTCAGCGACTGCGGCTTGTGAAATATTTGGGTGTTACTCTGAGAAGCACAGAAGGCAGCAAACTTGTTCTTATTCTTCAAATTTATAAAGGATGAGCCATATTCACCTCTAGTGTAATTCCATTGATGCCAACAGAGTTACACGAGGGATGAATTTGGTCCGAGGTGTTTTTAAAATATACCTTGTTCTCCAGGAATAAACCCTCGAGATCTCTTGTTCCTCAGGGCGGTGTAACTTTTTCCACCTATCTGATCAATGTAGGGTGCTAATAATAGCAGACTATTTACCCCGTGTAAATATTCATTGTTGTTTGATATGAAAGAGTTCATTGTCCGCTGTGTTGGGAGCAATTTTCCATCTTGACTTATGAGCACATGACTTATGAGGAGAGGCTGAGGGGACTGGGATTATTTAGTCTGCAGAAGAGAAGAATGACGGGGGGATTTGATAGTTGCTCACAACTACCTGAAAGGGGGTTACAAAGAGGATGGATCTAGACTGTTCTCAGTGGTACCAGATGACAGAACAAGGAGTAATGGTCTCAAGTTGCAGTGGGGGAGGTTTAGGTAGGATATTAGGAAAAACTTTTTCACTAGGAGGATGGTGGAATAGGTTACCTAAGGAGGTGGTGGAATCTCCTTCCCTAGAGTTTTTTAAGGTCAGGCTTGACCTGGCTGGGATGATTTAGTTGGGGATTGGTCCTGCTTTAAGCAGGGGGTTGGACTAGATGACCTCCTGAGGTCCCTTCCAACCCTGATATTCTATGATTCTGTGATCTTGAAAGCATCTGCATCAAGCATGAGTCAAAGAAAGGCATTTGAACTACAATTCCCAGAATACCTGGTGCAAGGCACGTTCCTAAAATTAAACGGAAAGAGAGCAGCAGCAGCATAGTAATCATCACTGTTAGCTTTTCAGAGTTTAATGCTTCCACGGTAGCAGCTTGATCAATAATTCAAATAGCAAGAGAAGCATAACTCTTGAAATTCATACAGTCAATCTTATGCTTGTAATTCAAAGATAATTCTGAAATCAATAGCAATATGACTTTGTCATGGAATATGAATGATTTGAGTAGGTTCAGCTGTATTTGCTTTTATATTGAAATGTGTTCCACTCCGTCATGGGGAATTTATTAATAATCCTAAAGGAGGCTGTATTTACAGCCATAAATGTGATCAGCCGCATCACAGTCAGGGTGCCCTCTATGTCTTTGGGGTTGCCACAAGTCACCCCTTTAATGTCCCACTTCCTTATCCTGCATACTGTGACCAGTTCTGGTGGCCACAATTCAAGAAGGATATTGATAAATTGGAGAGGGTTCAAAGAAGAGCCATGAGAATGATTAAAGGATTAGAAAACATGTCAGATAGTGATAAACTCCAGAAGCTCAATCTGTTTAGTTTAACCAAGAGAAGGTTATGGGATGACTTGATCACAGACTGTAAATACTTACATGGGGGAACAAAACTTTGACAAGGAGTGTGGTAGAGTCTCCATCACTGGCAACTTTAAAATTAAGATCAGATGTTTTTTCTAAAACATACACTCTAGTTCAAACAGGAGTTAATTCAGGGCAGTCCTATGGCCTGTGTTATGCAGAAGGTCAGACTAGATGATCACAATGGTCCCTTCTGACCTTTTGTTCTATCAGTTCCTCAAGGGCCTCCCCTGATCTGACTTCAGGTGGTTGAAATCACATCTCTCGCTGAAGCCAGTGATGATCACTCTTACTGTCAGCGTAAGGTGGGGTTGCTAGCAGCTGGCTGTGGCCACAAGGTGATACCTCCATTTCATCAGCTAAGCACACTGCCTGTGCAGACGTCTCGGTCACTGCTCTTTTGCCACCACCGATACCCAGTGGAGGGAAGGACAGAGCTGGGAAGCTATGTGTGCCAATGTGATCTGTGCTTTTGTGTCTTTCAGATCAGATTATTTCAGTGTGCTCCACATGGGGTATATTTGGTGGCTGCAGCTAGGGCAGAATGGGGCAGGCTGCCTGCCTGGCGGTGAAGGCCATAGGGAATGTATTACTATTGTGATAGCAAAAGGCATGCTGTGAATTCTTGATCTGAGTGTTTGATCTGAAACATCTATATAAAAATGGTTAAGTAGAGAGGGTGTTGCCCAAAGGGCTTCAGCAACTGCACTTGGATGGCGGTTAAGGAGGTTGTGTGGGATACAACTCTCTTCTGTGTGGATGGAGGCTCGCACTGAAGCCAGCTCCAGTGGACACTGATTATGGCTGAACCAGTCTGAGGAGGCCCTTTGTACTTCAGTGTAATTGGACTAAAGCAGGTTAATGGCCAGGCCCATCTGAACTAGCCCGTGCTCAGTACTGATAACAGTGGCCTTTGGGTGATGAGGTGAGTGAGTGAGGTCTGATGGTTTCCTAGTGAGGACACGGGGGAAGCAGGACACAGGACTGGACTGTGCTGAGAGCTGGAGAGAGGCCAGAGAGGAAGTGGCTATAGGACTGGATTCTGTGGTGTCTTAACTGAGGTTTCTACATGCGGAATTCCTTGTGTGTAGCCTTGCAGTGGTTTTTCCTGTCTGTTTTCAAGGCAAACAGGTCTTGCATCTATATTGTAAATAAACAAATTAGCCTAGGAAATATCCTGAATCTGTGACAAACAAGAACCTGCCCCACTCTGTAGCCTCCCTTTGCCTTCTCAGCAAAAGGGCAAGAGTATTGTCTCCCTGCTCACTTCCAGGGGTAAGCCACACTGTTGACTTCGCTTTATAAAGCCTCGGTCTGGGTGCTGGCCATCTGAAGAGCTCTACCTCTCTCCCCAAGCACTGCACCCAGATGAGGTCAGCTGGGGCTCTCAAGCAAACAGTCCCTATATTTAATGGTCTGTGGGTTGATGGCTGAGCATACTCACTGGAAGACCTCTGACTTTGGAATTCATTTCCTCCCAAGTGCAATAAAGTCCATACTTGTTGACACGGTGCAAGGGGCGTCTACTGTTTAGGCTTTTCCTGAGATGGTGGGGTTCAAATGGTCTCTTCACAGTGCCTGGGGACATATAACAGGGTGCATTTTAGAACCTCAGATAATATCTGTCCTGATTTTATAGCTTCTGCGCAAAACTTTGAAGCTGATGTGTGTTTTGCCTGTGAAGGGATTACTGGATTGGTTCCTTAAACTCCTTTGAGCAGGAATCTGGTCTTCCTATGGACCAAATCCTGTAGTCCTGATTAATTCCTACTCAAAGTAAAGTCCCATTGCTTTCAGTGGAGTTTTGAATAAATTTGGTTTGGGGCTTCTGTGTATGTGAAGTACCAAGTAGGCTTTACTTTGGAAATAACATTCAGGTATCCTCAGAAATGACTCCAATGTGTGATTTTTAGCTATTGGCCGAACTTTTAGGAGGAATGTCTAAGTAGAGAAACTCTCCGTATCTTCTGTCTTGTACTTAGATTTATTAAACTAATTAGCTGAACTTAACAAGGGCTGCTTTTTCCCTGTGCTGAGCTCTCCTCAAACATTTGGAATTGACCCTCACAGGTTTATGATCCCCCCTGCTGGTGATTGTATGGTAAGTGAGCTGATGTTCTCCCATTAATTTTGTTCCATTGTAATCTTGCTGTCTTCACCCTAAAATGCAGCCAAGGTACATTACAGGCGCAATAGCTAATGCGTGCAATTACAACTGTCCGCATCAGGTTAGCAGATTGGATTAGAAATAGTCAAGATCCCAAAGTATTGGAGTCTTATTGCTGGGTCTCCAGTGTAGCCACATCTAATGAAATTCAACAGATCGTGTAGAATTAGATTGAATAATGGGATCCTCCTCTTCTCAATTTAATGGAATTCTGAACTGTACGTCTTTAGTTTGCTGTTAAAATGCATGTTTACATGAAGAGGACATGACCTAAAACTTTAGATCTGAACTCCTTGGGCATTGGGGAAGTTTGTATCCAGATCTGCATTTTGTGGCTTAGGCCCGTCTCTGGTTTTTACTAGACCTGTGAGTAGTAGGGCCTGGCAGTCATTTGAAATCTGCGGTCTCAGATCATGGGAGGGGGAAAGAGTGCCTGGCATTGCTTGATGGCGATGCCTCCAGGATGGTATTGGTTGGTTCTAAGGAAAGTTCTGTGTGTTTTAGATAGAGCGTGACTGGAATCTGGAGCTTTGAAAGTGAGGGGGTGTGATTTCACAGAACCTGAACAGTGTGCTTGTGGATTAACAATAGTAACACTTAGCACTGACGTTCCTCTGTATAATTCAGTGTGCTTTACTAAGGGCAATGGTTAACGTTATTACCCCTGTGTTACAGAGGGAGAAACTGAGGCAATGGCAGAGGCCGCAGTATAACCCAAGTCTTTTAAATCCCAGTCCATCCTGCCCTCTCTCCACTTCACCATGCTGCCTGTGGACCAATGTGGTTCCACAGGACATAATTTGACAATGACTGACCTAAAATAATCTCTTCTGATGTAGCTTCCGTTTATTGTTGTTTAAAAGAATTTGCAGAGAAGCCGTGTAGCTCGGTCCGAGAAAGTGGCCCTCACTGTAGTGTGCTCCTACATGATTGCCCGAAGGTGACTATTAGCAGGTTGTCTCATCAGCTCAAGCGATCGGATGCACAAACTAGTATTAGACAAAGCTGAAGAATGTAACCGGGGCCAGAACGGTAACTCCCCAACTCTTTCCACAATAGTAATAATTCCCCCCCCTCTTTTGTTTCAAAATAGTCCAGACTCAATCAATGACCTTCTGGGCCTGCAGCAAATGCCATTTATTTGACTGGCTTTTGGGGGAAGGCTGGGGTGAGGCTAAAGGGGTGTTTTGCTGCTCTGATTTATTGGCTGGCTGAGTTATTTCATTATTTGTGTCTTGGTTATTTTCTGCTGCTTGGGTGGTCCTCCTATATGGTTTTATCGCTTATTAATTGTTAAGGCACCTGGAGTTTTGCATGGGTGTTTTCTGTTTAAATTTCAATATATAAATCATGAAAAATATTCTTTCCCTGCAAGCAATGTATTGGATATGTCTTCAGCAAAGCATTGCCCATGCAGCTTAGTCAAACTAAACCTAAGTGAGCCCGCAAAGAAGCAGCCCTGAGAGCTCTGCTGTGGAACAGAGGAAGTGCATAGGACTCTGCAAAACAGTTAAAATGATCTGTTTGCCATTAGCCATTCAGTAATCAGCAAGGAAACTGCCATGATGGAGCAGAAGGTCTCTGACGACTCATCACTAGCATGGTGACAGCCTGTGCTGGTGGGAGACAATGAAATATCTGAGAGATTTATTGGGGATGGCAGGCTACCAGAACCTTGCTGGGTCTTGTTGCACTGACTAATGGTCTATGGTGCATGGTTGCTGTTAATCTTCAAGCGGATAGAATGCTCGTGAGGGGTCATTGCATCATCCCGCTGGTGGAAACGACAAAAGCTGCCTCTTTATTTACTTGCGGCGCAAACAGTGTGAGTGACTGGATTTGTGTTTCAGAACCCTCTGGCCTACAGAAAACCAGAAAGATGCAACAATGGAGTGTTTGTTACCAAGAAACATGGAATTTTCATTTCTTCTCCTGTGAGACGAAATCAGGAAAAATAATGGCTTCCTCGTACCAGCTCCTGCTCTTGTTGAAGTCAGTAGCAAAACACCTGTCAACATCGGTGGCGCAGGATCAAGCATTGGAGAGGCATGATAGAATTTGCCACGGTTGTAGTGAGCCATGGAATGTGAACTGCTGCCTGAGTCCTAGAGATGGCCTCTGTCGACAAGGGCCCATTCTCTGCCTCCCTCCTCTTTGCTTAAGCAGAGGGCTTCTGTTTCTAGTGCTGTCAATCTGCCACCTTTCACAAGTACTACATTCACTTAATTTCCAATGAAGTAGCACGCGTGGTTATTCAGCATTACTGGAGCTGGCTGACAGTATGAAGGCTTTTGAGAAGCCGTTAAGACTGTGTGGTGAATTCAGCGTCATTCCCTTTCATTTGCCTGGTTAAACACAACATTTTTTTCCCGATAGCACGAATTCTGCATGCTGGCACAGCACAAGTGTCTGTATCAATCAGTAGTTATCTTATTTCCACTGGGGTTTGGGTGTGGAACATTTGATTTCTCTATCCCTCACTCCCCCTGCAAAAACCCTAGCAAGTAAGTCTTACTTTTGATTTAAATATCTTCAACAAACGTAGCTGTCTGTCTATGTCTGTGCCAGGCATTAAGGGAATTTGTGCCCTTAACTCTTTTTCCTTCTATTTGTTTTCTTGTCACAACTTTGCCTCTGGTGGCACCTGCTGGTAAAAGGAGGCCCTGGAGCAACAACAAAATCCCTTATGGATACTTTCTTTTCTTGCGTTTCCAGCATTGAAATATTTGTATTCTTGCCTCCATGGACATATGTGGTTTGTGTCACTCCCTTCCTCCCCACCCCATGTATACACCCCCTTGCTAAGGCCAGTGCTGCAGTGTTGCTAACACAATTGCATTATCGCAGGTTATAGCTCACTGCTGGGACTAGAAACCGTTATTTATATTGGAGCGTTCGCTCCTTTCTTAATACACTTTTCTTTGTGGCAGCAAATCCCATTGCCAGCGAGATAATTGTTTTCATTGCTTCACTGGGAATAGTGAGGTTAACCTCTTGAGCAGAGGCTAAAACATACAAGAGCAAATGGCACAATAGCTTAATCCGATGGAAATTACATTTTTTGGAATGGAGTTACGCTTTCTTTGTGTTTCCCCCCCCCCCCCATACCTTTTTTTAAAATTTTTCAGGGCAGAATTACATTTTATTTACAGTTCATCCTAGGATCTGAAGTCTCCCGTTCCATAATATACTGACTCACTGAATATTACTCTTTCCAGCCTCAGGTTAGAAGAAATCCAGAGTTTCAATTGTGCAAATTCACATAACTCACAACCAAGTCATGAATATATGGGTTGAGTTCCAAGTTCTAATCAAAAGATTAGTTGGCGAAGACCTGTCCATCAGTCCTGTTCTCTCCCTAGTATATGCAGGGAGCATATGGAATGCCTAACTTAAGGTTGCCATTATAAAGAGGTCTTTTCATGTTGCTAATAACTTTTCTCAAAGTTTTACCTGTCTGACTGAAATTTGGTACTCCTACTCTGAGCCAGGGAGCAATTTTCTTCTGAAAGTTCCACTGAAAACAGTTGAGCCACTCTCAAGCACTGAAGGAATAGGGGTGGGGGTGGGGAGAAATCATTTTTCCTGCTAAGAAAAAATGATGTTCACTTTTGAACAGCTCTGATGGCTCAGAGAAAGGACGTGGCCTGTGATGAGGTGTACAAACCGCACACTGCAGAGCAAGGGGTTAAGGAACAGATCTGGGCCCAGGCAGCCCCACCCAGGCACACCTGCCAAGCCTGCACATGCTGCAGGCAGGACTTGAAAAGGGGAAGCGGAGCAGTTCAGAGACAGGCAGTGGAAAGGAGCAGACGGCTGCTCTGAGGGGAAAGTGCTGCCCAGGGGCTCGTTGCTTGGGACCTGACAACGCAGACCTGTGTAAACCCACAAAGGAGGAGCAGGGGACAGAATGTGTCAGAGTGGTTTCCTCTGGGAAGCTGAAAGAGACTGGGGTAGGAAGTGGTCGAGGGGGGCAGTGGCTTAGCACCCCAAAGTGTTGCGTGTAGCTGCCCATCATGGGGCCCTGGACCGGAGCCTGGTGGAGAGGATGGGCCTGAGCTCACCTACCCATTCTGAGAGGACAATGCAAGAGCCTTCAAATCCAGTAAGAGGCCAGAGGGAAAAGACTGTGAGTGTTAAAGTGCCCAGCCCTCAGAGCCTCTGTGCTAAAAGGGAGGACTGGGAACCCTTGGGGCAGGGCCACTGAAGGAAGGCCGGTGCTTCAGTGGGGAGACATCCTGCCAACCCCACCTGACCACTAGGCCAGTGGTTCTCAAAGCTGGTCCGCCACTTGTTCAGGGAAAGCCCCTGGCGGGCCGGGCCGGTTTGTGTACCTGCCGCGTCTGCAGGTTCGGCCGATCGCGGCTCCAACTGGCCGCGGTTTGTCATTCCAGGCCAATGGGGGCTGCAGGAAGGGCGGCCAGCACATCCCTCGGCCCGCACCGCTTCCCGCAGCCCCCATTGGCCTGGAGCAGCCAACCACGGCCAGTGGGAGCCGTGATCGGCCGAACCTCCGGACGCGGCAGGTAAACAAACTGGCCCGGCCCACCAGGGGCTTTCCCCGAACAAGCGGCGGACCGACTTTGAGAACCACTGCACTAGGCAGCACCTTCTGCAGGCCCCTACGTTGTTGATTTGCCTTTTATCAATCCAATCAAAATCTGATTAACTTTGTCAGAGTTGTAAGGTTTTAAAAAACATACTTTGCGCAAGTGAGCTGGATTCTGTCACACACACACACACACACACACACACACACACACACACACACACACACACACACACACACACACACACCCCGCTGGTGATGTGCATGAGTGTGTATGTAAACTATGTGAAAATGTCCACCTCATTGATGATGTCTTGGGAATCCAATGGGTGTGCACATACGTGCATCACTGTGTGGGATAGAATTTCAATTTTCATAGGCAAGAGATTGCAGACTGTGATTCATGAAGGTGTGATTGTGTAGCTAAAGAGTGCATCATAATGCAAATGCAGAAGGAGCAGAGTTAAGGTTACTCAGGCTGCCTTAACCTTGACATTTCCTGGCTGTTTAGCACTTCACTTTGCAACCTGAATGATGCTCTAGTGTGGTTTTCTTATATCAAATGTATCTGTGATATACGTAGCTACATTTTCTCCAGGATGTGTTCCAATGAAAACCTTGGCAGCAGAAAATCCATGAGGACCAGGCATGGCATTAAAAACCTGTAGGGAGCCAATGAAGCCCCAACGATGGATGAAGTTGGACTGTAAGTGGATGCAGCCAAGACTGCAAGCACCAAGTAAGCACCTCACCATACCTGCTCCTATCCACAGATCCCCCGTAGAACCTCAGCAGGAGTTGCAATTGCTCTTGTCTGGTGGAAAATCTGAGGATGGGTGGGCAAGTAAACACCCTCTAGCCTCACTCAAAGTGAATTTCCCATCCTGAGGGTCAAGAGACCTTGTTGGTTCAGGGAGGCACAACTTACTACATTCTGCAGCAGCATTACTGAACCTGGCCCATTGTGTACTGCTAACCGGTTCCTTAAATATTTTCCCTAGTCCCAACTCAGCTGGGAATGAGATCAAGTCTCCAATATTTTTGGAAGCTCCTCATATCCAAACCCTCTCTGTTGTCGCTGTATCTTTTGCCTTACAAACATACACACAGTCATTTTCGGAGCCAGCCATCTGGGTTTGACAGATGTCTCAGGCTTTTTCTAGGCCTATTGTTGAAGGGGAGAAAGGGAGGGAATGCTCTGAATTGGAGGAAATAGCTTCTGATGGCAGTCTGCAATTTCATGGGCTAGATGAACTGCCCTTCTTTCAGTCAATTGCCATCAACTCCATTCATCGTAATCTGCATTTGCCGGATGGGAAGCCTCATTTTTTTTTTTTTGTTTGAAGTGTTGGAGTTGTCATTTTTTTTTTCAGGAGAAAGCTCTGGTACACTTATTACGGAGCTGTTGAAAGATTTATGCTGCTCACTGTTTGTACAGCAGACGTAAAGGAAGATGCAAAATGAGATTCTGAAAAGCCATAGGAACAAATCCTTCATAGCTCTTGCCTGAGAATTAGATTACCACACCTTGGGTGCTCTTTACCCACCCTTACTGCAAAGGCTTGACTCCTCAGGCATATTACTGTGTAAATTCCCCTTCTTTGGCTTAGAAAGGTGCATTGTTTTCTTTTTTCCATGCCCTCCTTGCTAGCATCTTTAAACTTTTATCTTGTATTCTTTATGTGTAAAAAGATTCCTGTGTCAGATCATCACAGACAAATGGCAAAGTTGACATTAAGGCTAAATACCAACATCAAATGTCAATTTTATGTTGTTTTTCTGTGTTTTTTTTTTTTTTTTTTTTTTGATCAGTGAACTTGAAATAGATCAGCTGCCTGAAAGAGATGATATTCAAAAATAGAAGAGAGGGCTGAGACATTTTGTACAATAAAAGTCACACATTAGGGAACTAATTTCCAGTGCATTTCCAAGAAAATATTCAGATGAGGTGATGTGAGGAGACCCTTCGTTTCACAATTGGGATTGTAGATGGACGTCAGCCCCAACTCGCCATTCTGTGACACGTGGTCAGACTCGGCTTTGGTCAAAATCCTCCACACTCCTCAGCTCGCTTTTGTTAGTTGTTGTAAGTCATCTTGCACAGAAGCCTTGATTTTCAAAATTCCAGGGTTTCAAATTTAAGCATGCAAATTACCATGATGCTTTCATGCGAGCAAGGTCCAATGGGCACATTTAGGACAACTGTGCTAAAAGCCCAGATTTTTATGTTTGCATTTAGAATTTGTGGAATTAGTTGGCAAGAGGAGGAGAGACACCGGGGGATCATTCAAGAAATTACTCAAGCATTCCATAGATGGCCTCACTCGAAATTGGGAGCTTGTCAAAAATAGCAGCCTAGGACAGATATGCACTTATACTGGAACCCACTTTGAGTTATCTGTTTTGTGTGTGTGTGTGTGGTGGGGAGGTGTAGGGGAATCACTGAATTATAATATCACACAACCTTCATATTGTCTAGATTTAAAGAAGAATCCTGTGCATAAAGAGAGTTCATCTCAGTTGAGAGAACTGTCATGTCTACATGTAAACTGCAATCACTGGGCAATCAGAAATATTTAACTTTTCTGTTCACCCAGTATGAGTCAGGCAGCCTTCTGACACACCGGCTGTCACGGCAGATGGGTAACTAAATCAGAAGACCAGGTTTTATCCCTTTTAAGGTGGGGTCTGAAACTTACACATTACAGTCAAGAGTCCTGACCCCACACTGGTGACAGACCCTCCCTCTTCCCCAGGGCAATGCTCTTAATGGCCTTACAAAAATCCACGAAAGAAACCAGTCCACAGGTTACATCCAGTTTCCTAAGAGTTAAGTGAGTGGATGTCATTTTAATTTAGCGAGCAAGCCCATGTGTCTCTTACTGTGTTAGTGAAGTGGTTCTAAGAGAGAACCACAGTGAAGAACTGGATTCTGAAGGCACTGACTCACTTGTGCTGGATGCAGAGCACAGTCTCCCAGATTTCCATCCCATTGCAGCCAAGTAAATGGGAGTCTCAGTAAAAATGTAACTCATGGGTTCTCAACCTGGGGGTCGTGACCCCCTCTATGGGCCAGGGGTGTGTGGTTGCTGGCAAGAACCTAAAAAGCACCTAGTTTGCGTTTAAAGAAGTCCTGTTTGAAAAAGGACTATGTTAAAGCAATGTAGGTACCTTTTACTTCATGCCAGCAGCATCTACCCGGGGCAGTTAGAACCCTGCAGTTCACACCCATGTAATCGTCAGTGCAGTGTAGACAAGCCCTTAGGAGTCTAAGTCCCTTTTGGAAATAGGATTTAGGCCAGGTCTATACTAAAAAGTTAGTGAAAAATCCACACTCCTGTGTGACATAGTTAAGCCGAATTAACCCCTGGTGTAGACAGCGCTAGGTTCGATGGAATTCTTCCATCGACCCTGCTACTGCCTCTCAGGGTGGATTAACTACAGTGACAGGAGAACTCTTCACGTTGCTGTGATGAGTGTCTACTCTGAAGTGCTACAGTGGCACTGCCGAGCACGGTCGCTGTGCCGCTGTAGTGGTTTAAGTGTAGACCTAGCCGTGGGCTATTAAATCACTTAGGGCTTTTGAAAATGTTACCTGCCAACTAGCACTTCATGTTGCCTAGCCACAATTTTCTTTGCCATCTTCTCTGTGGGCTTTCCCTTGTGGTCTTCTTTTCTTCACATTGTGCCAGATTCTCATCTCTTCTGTGCTGATCTGAATCTATAGCAATTGCATTGAAGGCAATGGATCTTCTCCAGATTTACATCAGTGTACATGGGGCCACACTCTGGGCAGGTTTACACTAGAAACTTGCATTGGCACAGATGCACCGATGCAGCTGCGCCGCTGTAGCGCTTCTGGTGAAGACGCTCTAAGCCAACGGGAGAGAGCTCTTCTGTTGTCTTAATAACTCCACCTCCGCGAGAGGCGGTGTGATGGGTTACCCCCTACTCCGGGGTGCCACCTGATATCCTGGGGTCCCACTGAGCCCACCTGTTCCATCAGTTTGGGCTCCCTCACCCTGTCCTGCTGAGCCAGGCTCTCAAGCCGCCTCCAGCGCGCACACACACACACACACAAACACACGTAGGGACACACCCAGCTGCAGAAAGACACCGACACTGAGATCAGCTCTGGGTGGGAAGACTCAGCTCAGGAATTGCCCAGCACTCAAGTGCACAGCCCCCTGGAGTGTAAACCCCAAATTGTCTTGTCTTGTGCCGCACAGAAATCTATGCAGCGTAAACTCATGAAAATCGTCTCCTCCTCAAGGTGGAGGAAGATCTGCACAGCTTTCCCCCACCCCCAGTTATGAATTGCACAAACTGTTTTAAATAAAACAAAACAAGTTTATTAACTACAAAAAATAGATTTTAAGTGATTATAAGGGTTAGCAAACAGATCAAAGCAGATTACTTAGCAAATAAAACAAATAGGCAAACTAAGCTCAATACATTAAAGAAACTGTTACAAGTGGTAGTTTCTCACCCTAAATGTTGTTTTAGTCATTTCTTTCACAGGCCAGACATCTTTTCCATCCCGGGCTCAGCTCTTTTCTCCCCCACCCCCTGCGGCCGTCCTTGTTTTATAGATGTTCTCAGCAGTCATCCTGGGTGGGGATTCAGTGAAGAAAGAGCCCTGATCAACTCACTTCCTTGCCTTAAATAGGATTTACATATGGCAGGAATCCTTTGTTTCCCAGTTTGGTCCCCACCCCCTACTAGTGGAAAAATATTAGTAGGCCAAGATGGGGTCCAGTACCAGGTGACATGATCACATGACCCTGCAGTGTCAAAGCAGCATCCCAGGAAGCGTCTCAGGAAGGTGAGAGATTAGCATCTTCAGAGTCTGATTGTTCTCCCTAATGGCCCATCCAGGCTGATTGCCTACTGTCTAGTGGGCATTCCCCAGGTGCAAACACGTTTGTAATTGATACATAGTCAATATTCCTAACTTCAGATACAGAAATGATACATGCATACAAATAGAATAATCAAAGTCAGTATATCATAACCTTTCCAATGATACCTCACATGACCCGTCTTGCATAAAACATATCTTAGTTATGCCATATTCATATCATAACAATATCTCTATGAAGACTATTGGGCGTAGTGTCACAGGTGGTAGCTACGTCGGGCGGAGAAGCTCTCCCGCCGACATAATGCTGTCTACACGGGAGGTTATGGTTGGTATAATTATGTCGCTCAGGGGGGTGGATTTTTCACACCCCTGAGCTGAGTAATTATACTGAAATAACTATGTAGTGTAGACTTGGCCTCTAACCTTTGTCTTCATTTCTCTTTGGATATCTCTAAAGTATTTAATCACTTTCCCCCTTTGATCCACCCCCAACAGCAAACTCTGTTTTCCACCTTGTTCAATTTCCCACGCGTATGTTTTTTACTTTACTTCACTTCACCTGGGATATTTTAAGCATATAGAAGGAATGTCCTATTTCAGGGCTTCTTATTTTCTATCTGCTCTCCAAATATTATTCTGTGGTTTAAGGTGTGACCTGATGTTCCTGGCCCAGTCTGCTGTTTGCTCAATTCCAGTGGCACTTCAACTGCAGTCTTGCTCATTTCCCAAGCAAGCAAGATGCAGAATGAGCAAGATAATTACTCTTTAATTCTTGCCCTATGTGATCTCCATTGTGTGCAGTGGAAATGAATTCCTGCTTTGCATCAATAGTATGGGCATTGGCCAGCTTTTCCAGGGGCCTCACCAATGCCATGCAAGATGTTGTTGGTACTCTTTGTCACCAGTGCCTTTTGGGCCAGAACCAGAGACTTTAATGCACTTTGGATCAGGCTCTTGGACCTGATTCAGCAAGATACTTAAGAACATATCTAACTTTATGCATGAGAGGAGTCCCAGGCTCAGCTGCAGCCCCTAATTCCTGACAACAGGTACTCTTGACTAACTTGCAGACTTACCTTTGATGTCATTATTTATCATCTTGAATCTATAGAGACCGCACCCACTCTCAGTTCTAAATTAATCCATCAAACATTAGTATTCTGTGACTGCTGTGGGGAATTGCTTTTCCCCCCTCCTAATGTCATTGTAAAATATGTATTTAATGCAAAGCTGCATTGTAAACCATAATGAGGCGATTTAGTTCCTATTGCATGGTACATATGTAGTGTTCTGTTGTCTCTTGCAAATTGCTCTGCAATAGAACTTGGGTTCATGCTTTTAGGTGACTCCTGGGAAATGGTTAGTTCTACAGAAGGATCTGACTCTACAGTAATTGCAGGGGATACACGGGCAAAAGAGAAGCCAAACAGAAATAAAAAGGTCAGCATTTTGCATCAGCAGAAGTTCTCTCGTGTTCAGGTCTATTTAAACTTCATTTGCATGTAAGGTGGAATTCAAGGCATGTGCACATTTCCCTTAAGCACCTTCTCCTCTGTCTATCCATCTGTCAAATCTTTTGCAGCCAGCACTTGCAGCCTCTCCTATATGTGCCAGTGAGGGCACCAGCCTGCACCCCCTCCTTCCCCCCCCCCCCCCGCTACCCCAAGAATCTGCAGTGGCTCCCTTAGAAACCAGGGAGCACCTAGACAATACAGCACTCTCCCCTGCCCCTACCAGACTCTACTTTCAATCTGTGACATCACTGGCATCTACTTCCAGTTGTCTCCTCATTTTCTGCACTATCCTTACTCCTTCCCTCATTCCCCCCCACGGTTTTGATTTTCTTTTGTAACTCTCCATGACCAGGGATGGTGCAAGGAAGTTTCGCCTAGGGTGCGAAACTTCCACCTTGCACCCCCCCGCAGCCCTACGGCAGCTCCCTGCCCCCCTCTCCGCCCTGAGGTGCCCCCCCTCTCTGCCCTAAGGTGCCCCCCCTCAGCAACTCCTCCCCCCCGGGGAGCCGTGCGGCACCTCCCCACCCCAGCTCACCTCTGCTCCGCCTCCTCCCCGAGCACGCTGCCCCCGCTCTAATTCTCCTCCCAGGCTTGCAGCGCCAAACAGCTGATTGGCGCTGCAAGCCTGGGAGGCGGGAGAAGTGGAGCGGCGACCACGTGCTCGGGGAGGAACGCTGTAAAAAAAAATTGGGGGCACTACTTTTTGGCGCCCCCAAATCTTGGCGCCCTAGGCAACCGCCTAGTTCGCCTTAATGGTAGCACCGGCCCTGTCCATGACGTACGTTATCCTCATAAATAAATAAATGGAGATATCCTATCTCCTAGAACTGGAAGGGACTTTAAAGGTCATCGAGTCCAGCCCCCTGCCTTCACTAGCAGGACCAAGTACTGATTTTGCCCCAGATCCCTAAGTGGCCCCCTCAAGGATTGAACTCACAACCCTGGGTTTAACAGGCCAGTGCTCAAACCACTGAGCTATCCCTCCCCCCTGCAATGCTGCTTCTTGAATGGGCCCACGAATCCAGGAAATAATCTGTAATTGGGTCACCCAACCAAATGTCACATCTGCAGCTCTGTGAAGAGTCACTGGCCTGGGAAATTTGTGAGAGTCGGGAGCTGCTCAAGGAAGGGATTTGAGGGGCTTAAACACTGACACTGATCTAGCCCTAGATCAAAGGCTCATTCTTCCTCCTCATGGTAATTTTAGCAGGTGCCAGGGTAAAACATGCAAAAGCCATTGGAAAATATTGGAATGGGACTGGGGAGGAAATCAAAAGTCACAGGTGCTGTTTGGTATCCTGAATGGAATCCATGATTTCCAGGACAAAATTAAAGTGAGCTGCAATCTATTGCTTGATTTGTCAATCTAAACTAATCTGTCTGCCTATCACCATGATGTCTAAATGCTAATTATGCTAAAGAAGTGGGCAGTGACATTAAGGTTGGGCTTTTTAAAAGGGTCCCATTGGAGTTAGGTGCCCAAATACCTTTGAAACTCAATAGTAGGAGAGTGCCTAACGCCCGTAGGATTCTTTAAAAATCCCTGCCTAAACACACAAGTCAGAATTGGCACCATTAAGATAAGTGGCCGTTTTAAATTCCTAGACAGCCAGAGAGGGAGAGAGTCTAAAGACCTCACACCGCCAGGAATCTTACACACTGTGAGTACTAGGTGCTGAAGTGCTGGCTGAATCAGCAATGAGATGAGTTGAGTTTATTTCAGGGGTCAGTGCCCAAGTAAATATTTACCAAGAGATGTTCACCAGCCTTTAATAAAGTTAGAGCTAGATGAGCCTGTACTCCCTGAGGAGGCTTAGGAGCAAGAGATGAGATAAAATGTTTGTATTAGAATTTATAGTGACGTCTGGGCAGTGTTTATGCTTGACAACAGGGGTAGGCAACTTATGGCACGCGTGCCAAAGGCGGCACGTGAGCTGATTTTCAGTGGCACTCACACTGCCCGGGTCCTGGCCACCGGTCCGGGGGGCTCTGCATTTTCATTTAATTTTAAATGAAGCTTCTTAAACATTTTAAAAACCTTATTTACATACAACAATAGTTTAGTTATATATTATAGACTTCTAGAAAGAGACCTTCTAAAAACGTTAAAATGTATGACTGGCACGCAAAACCTTAAATAAGAATGAATAAATGAAGACTCGGCACACCACTTCTGAAAGGTTGGCGACCCCTGCTTTACGCGAGGAGCCTTTGTGAGATTACACAGGAAGCATACGGGGACATATTTTTCTTGCGTGTGTCTGAGCAAATTTCCAAAGCATCTGAAACATCTGTTTCTGCAAAAACTTGCCACAAAGTCACATGAAGCTCAGAACTTATAGCAAGTGCTGAGATAGCAGGCTGTAAACCAGGGGTGGGCAAACTTTTTGGCCCGAGGGCCACATCGGGGTTGTGCAACTGTATGGAGAGCCGGGTAGGGAAGGCCGTGCCTCCCCAAACAGCCTGGCCCCCACCCCCTATCCGCCCCCTCCCACTTCTCGCCCCCTGACTGCCCCCCTCAGAACCTCCAACCCATCTAATCCCTCCTGCTCCTTGTCCCCTAACCGCCCCCTCCCGCAGGCTGTAATTTGCCCACATCTGCTGTAAACAAACACAGTTATAACTGCATCCACACTAGGGGGTTGTACTAGTATAATGATTTCAGTAAATCACCCCCCTAATGAAAATACTTCTACTGGTACACAAACTGTGTGTAGAGCAGCCCTTAGCTGTAGTGACTGTAGATGCAATAAGATGTGAACCACAGGAACAGATGGGAGTTAGTATAAACACACAACAAATATTTAATGCAGTGTCTTTTGGGTAGTGGATGGGCATAATATGCAAAGAGGTGTATGCTGGGCCCGTCAATTTTATTTCTCCTTACTGTGGTCTTGTTTGTAATGGTGGTCCAATCTGCTCATCGGTTAATGTTTGCCCCTATCACAAGACCACTTCTTACTTGGCAGTTTCTCTTCAATAATAGCTAAGGTTATCATTTAGTCATGGGTATTTTTAGTAAAAGTCATGGATAGGTCACAGGCAATAAACAAAAATTCACGTCCCCGTGACCAGTCTATGATTTGCACCATAAGTACCCCTGATTAAATCTTGGAGGAGTGGGACGCTGTTGGGGGGGAGCCCCGGGGACCTGCTGCTGGGGGCCACCAAGCAGCGGCTGTTTCAGCCACCACCGGGGGCTTCCCCCCACAGGGACCGCTGCTGGGGGCTGCCAAGGTGCGGCTGCTTTTGCCGTCCCCAGGACCACTGCTCGGGTGGTCCCCAGAGCCAGCCGCATTGGCTGCTGTTAAGAAGTCACAGGCGATCTGCTTGGGCGGCCCTGGGGTCAGCCACACTGGCCGTGCAGAAGTCACAAAGGTAGCGGAAAGTCACAGAATCCATGACTTCCGCAACCTCTGTGACAGACACCGAGCCCTAATAATAGCCTAGACTTTGTATTAGCGGGGTGTGCTGGAGATCCTGGGGAATAGGTTGTATCCTACTTTCCTGTGTGGACACCGCTCCCATTAACTTCAGCAGAAGCTAATGGACTTCAGCCAAACAGATGGAGGGCTTACGCCTCAGGACTGGTGGAACTGCCTTATTTGGTCTCTGGCTTTTGTGCATAGTAAGACATGCTGTGCCAGATTCTGCACTCAGCTGTGGTGATGGTCTCCCATGTTTAAAAAAGATGAATTCAATAGGAACAGGTGCAGAGAAGGGCTACTAGGATGATGAGAGGAATGGGAAACTTATCTTACAAGAGGAGACTTAAGAAGCTTGGCTTGTTTTATCTAATAAAATGAAGGCTGAGGGGACAGATGGAGGATAAACACCAGGGAGATATAGAAGTTATTTAAGTTAAGGGCCAGTATTGGCACAAGAACAAATGGGTATAAACTGACCATCAATAAGTTTAGGCTTGACATTAGATGAAGATTTCTAACCACCAGAGGAGTGAAATTCTAGAACAGCCTTCCAAGGGGAGTAATGGGGGCAAAAAACCCTAACTTGTTTCAAGACTGAGCTTGATAAGTTTATGGAGAGGATGATAATGCGTACAATGGCATACGGCCCATCTGCGACTGCTAGCAGCAAATATCTCCAATGGCCGGAGATGGGACACTAGATGGGGAGAGCTCTGAGTTACTAAATTCTTTCCCCGGTGTCTGGCTGGTGGGTCTCACCCATGTGATTAGGGTCTAACTGATCACTCTATTTAGTGTTGAGAAGGAATTTCCCTCCAGGTCAGATTGGCAGAGACCCTGGGTTTATTTTTGCCTTCCTCTGCAGCATGGGGCATGGGTCATTTGCTGGTTTGAATTAGAGTAAAGGGTGGATTATCTGTAAACTTGAAGTCTTTAAATCAAGATTTGAGGACTTCAGTAACTTAGGGCACGTCTTCACTACCCACCGAATCGGCGGGTAGCAATCGATCTATTGGGGATCGACTTATCGTGTCTAGTGAAGACGCAATAAAATCGATCCCCGATGGCTCTTCAGTCGACTACGGAAATCCACCGCAGCAAGAGGCGGAAGCGGAGTCGACGGCGGCGCGGCAGCAGTTGACTCGCTGCCGTCCTCACAGCCAGGTAAGTCGACCTAAAATACGCAACTTCAGCTACGCTATTCACGTAGCTGAAGTTGCGTATCTTAGGTCGACCCCCCCCCCTGTAGTGTAGACCTAGCCTTAGCCAGATGGGCCTATTACAGGAGTGGGTGGGTATGATTCTGTGGCCTGTGATGTGCAGGAGATCAGACTAGATGCTTATCATAGTCCCTTCTGGCTTTATAGTCTGAGAGTCTATGATGCAGTCTTGGAGTAGCTTTGTTTACACCATTGGATAATATACTCCATTTGGAGTTACTCTTGATTTACTACAGTATAAATGAGGTCAGACATTGGGCCAAAGTATCAAGGGCAAGATTCTGCTCTTGGATATCATGGGTCTTTGTTTTTTTCCATGTTTAAAAAAAAAAAGAAAAAGTTAGAGGAAGGAGGAAAAGGCTTCTAAATTCATTGCACCTTGCCACTGACACCCCCCTCCCCCAGAAGATGACATTAGTGTTAAAATACAGTGGGGAAAAGTCCCTTGCTCAGAGTAAGTGTATTACTGTTTTTTAGAATAGGAAAGCTTGAGAGCAATGGAAGCCCAGGCCCGTTTTGGGATTTGTTGTCTGTTGTTAGCTCTTATTTGATTGGACACATTTCCATAAGTATCCCTAAGGTTGCCAGTATAGTTCATGTGTTACTGTGCTGCTTGTTAGCACAAACTGCTATTCCATTTGCTTCTCTCTGTCCTGTTTTTGACCTTTTAACTCCATGTGATTGCTCTGGGAATCTGTGCCTTTTTGCTGGCTGTGTAATTATTAACGTGACCATATGCTTACCTGTCTCTTGGTGGCTTCTGAAATCTGTGTGGATCCAGTCACGGTCTACTCATTGGGAGGGTCCAGCATGAAACTGAAGGACGCTCTCAATTCTACTGAAGCCAGAGTGACGCTCTTCTTAGATGTCCAATATTCTGTTCTACCTGAATTCTTTCCACCTCTGGCTCTGATCTTGTCAGATCTAACAAGCAAGTAGTGTTGGCCTGGGTCCAGACATGTATGGAGGAATCTTCAAACAAAATCCAGTGTGTTTCAGGAAACAGCAGTAGTCATTCAGTAGGTGGTGGTTTTCCTTTTGAGTTAGTGCTGCTGGAAGGGATGTCTTTTAGGTTATATAGAAAATGGAGGACGTGGCCATTTCTGATCATCGCAGCCCCCATGACACACATTGCAAGTGTAGGCACCATGCTAATCCTGGGATCCTGGTTAATTTGGGGATATTCGCCCTGCCGAAAATCCTTCCTGCAGTTTTAGTAGGACTCAATATTTTTTTCCACATCCTGCCCTAAACGGTTGTGAAGTTTTGCAATGCAGTAGTCGTAGCTGCTGTATTCTGCAGCAGAGGTGGCTGCATTTCAATCTTGGGGGGAAATCAATTAATAGAGTGAATCACTTGGAGGCTCCTGGGGATGAATGGTGCTATATAAATGTAACAATAATGTATTGTATTCCTCTTCCATATTCTAGTTTAGAGATTGATCCATTCACATGAATGCATCTGACTAGTCAGCGCGCTAAGATTTTTTTTAAGAGTACTCTTTTTGGCATTTTGTTGGTATGAATACATCCTAGAGCCATCTGCATTTACTGTTGCATATAAGAAAGACAGATGGCTGCCCTACAAAGAAACACAGCATATTTCAGTGAATAGTTTTCATTGCATGCTCACATAGACACTAGACAGATAGGATGTGTGACCCATCTAGAACTGTATGCCACTCATAATGTTACTGTTTTTCTCTATGCTTGTTAAAGTGGTAGGACTCCTACTTGTTTATTTGCTATTAATGTTGTTCCTGAATTGCTTCTGTGGGAAGATTAAGATGGGGGCAGTCAGGGTGGTTTTCATAAATGTGTAGGAATTTATTGGCTCTTTGGGCTGTATCCTTACTCATATTTATTTCTCACATACCTTCCTTCCACTTGTATGTGGTTGATTTCTTTTGGGTTTCTTTTTGAGCATTTTTACTCAATTTGGCAGATTCACGGATTCTGGATCATTCTGATAACGCTGGGATAAGAATCCCAACATGTAGATGTTTATGAGAAATTAAATGAATTAGAAATGAAGGAGCCTCTTGGGTTATCGAATCCAATCCTCTCCTATCACAGGCAGCCCCGCCATATAGTCCCATTCATATATTTATCAAAATTAACCTGCTGCTTGAACCCTACACCCTCAGATTAAGAGCCTGATGCTCTGGCAACTGAGGGCTAGCTGGGATTTTGATTGCCCCACTCCCCCAACACACACTCACTCCTATAAATTGCACTCAGAAAATACCCTGTTACGTTTGGATTTTAAAAAGAGCTTTAGTGAGTTAGGAGCTCCAATCTCTATTGGGTGCCTAGATCCTGCATGATCCTTTGAAAACCCCAGTTCTAATCTCCAAGAAAACTGCAAATTTAAGCTCTTCAGCCAAACAAGTCTGTAAAAATGTAAGGACTTCTGGATACTTGACCTGAGATTTCTCCTCAGCTATTGTCTTTCATTGAATTATTGTAATAAAATTTTTAAGAAAGGGCAAAGTTCATAAAGGAAATTCAATCTCCCACGGGCTAAATTTGTGAATTAATAAATACAGGATAAGACCCTTTTCTTATTTAGGCACATAAAAGTAACTATACTATACAGGAGCTGACCAAATATTTTTCTTGTCCAGTGACACACATAAGGTGCTCCAGAAGAAGGTATTTGACAGTATGTTTTTCATACGTGAGTAACACATGGTGCAAGAAGGATTGTATTCTTCTTTCTTCCATGCTGTTTAGAACTACCAAAAGTTTCATAACCAAATCTACACTTCTCCGGAAAGGTCACAGAAATGTCCTGATTTTCTAAGTTCTTTGGTTTTAAAGGAGCAACTGTCAAAAATCTTAATCCAGGCATCGGAAATTGAGCATTTCACTCAGGTTCTTACCGGTAGATAAGACCTAGCTAACCTCCAACTATGGAGAGAAAAAGAGAGAGATGGTTCCTGAGAAGTTCGATTAAGTGCTGCTTAGAAGGGGAGCTGAGAACACCATGCGTTCATTAAATCTATCATATAGCCACAATACATAACCTGACCGGCATTGAGCCCGAGTTACTGCCAGTGTACACTGTAAATGAGATTGGAAATCAGACCAACTGGCCACAGCATGTCATCTGATATGCAAACACACTCTTCAGATACAATCCCTGAGAACCTACAGAGAGACCAGAAAGTTTCCCAGAAAGGTCTCAGAAGAAACATTATCTGTTCAGGTTGATTTGTCATTTTTGCAGCTGCTGTTGTGTTCTAGGTAAAATTGTGAAGGGAAAGACAGAGCGAATGGCTCATCTAACAACTTTTTGTTCGTTAAGGCATGTGTGCTGATGTTCAAGTTCTTTCAGTGGTATTCCAATGGGAGGATGGAACAGGTTAGGCTAGTTGTTACAAAGATTCTTTTAACAAAGATTTTGTCACTCATACCTAAGTCTCTGCTTGGTGTTCTTTGGAATAGCACATGTAGTCTCTGCGTGTGTGCGATAGCCACACTCTTGGTCAACACACCAGGGATTGACCCAGCGATCTCCAGAGTTAAAGGCATGAGCTGCTACAGTTTGAATAAAAGAGCCAAGGCTCTAATGCTGGGGACTGTAGCAACTCATGTTCTGTGTGGATTGGCACAGAGGAGGAATTGTACACACAGTCACGAGTGGATTTCATGTGCATTTTTGCCTAGTTTGGAACTTAACTTCTTACTGGTTAGCCAGATTTTTCTGGCTTCACATGCTGGCTAAGCCCTCTCTCCTAGAAACTAGACACCTCTGTTTATGCACACAAAGGGGCCTCCTTGTGATGATGGCTTTTGTGGTGTGGATTCCTTAAGGAATTTGGTTTGAGACACACTCCTTACAAACCTGCTGTCAGGTACTAAAGACCTGAGCCAGATCAGAGCAGGTGACTTAAGAATGAATGAACATCTTCATGAGTATGTTGACACTGCACACTGAATCTGGGCTGTGACTCAGATTTGAGCCCAAGCCCCTCTTCTGTCCACACACAGCTCAATCTGACTCATGTCAGCAAGCACTCATGACCAAGGTCCTAGGACCGTGCTAGGGGCATAGATCAGAGCCTGAGTCTTGCTGTGACTCCGGTCCAAGTCCTGTCATTTTGCAGTATGGATACAGCTCCAGCCGCAGACCCGAGTTAGAAAGTCTGCAGAATGTAGTATGAATGCGTTAGCATGGCTGTGAGACCCAGCTTGGAAACACCAAGTCCACAAGCCTGTGTCCTACAGATCCAGATTTACAGTGCAGTGTAGACAACTCCTATCTCATTACCGGCTCTCTGAGCTATCCAGATCTGTTATTGACTGTCAGATCTGCCATTTTTGCCCCCCATTCTCATTTCAGAGAAGAGTTTTGAGATATAATTCCAATGCTTCCTGTCCATCCAAATGGCTAAAACACTTGCCCACTTCCTTGTTAGCTGCTGTAACCTCCTCCTCCTCCTCTGGCCCACCTAACATCAGGATCACTTCCCTCGGAAGTGACCAAAAAACAGCAGCCAAAACATTGCCCTTTCCAATGGATCAGACCAGGTCCCTCTTTGAACTGCTCCACTGGTTCTCCCTTGCTCAATGTAGCAAGTTATTGCTCTTGCCTTCAAGGTCCTACCCAGCTCTAACCCAGTCTATAACCCAGCTCTCATCTACTATCACATTCCCCTGCCCTCCTCATCACTTAGCTTCTGTGCCTCCTTCATTTCCTTCATCCACTCCCATCATCACTCCTCCTTCTGTTCTGCCCCTGCCTACAGAACTACTTCACAGTCACCATCCACCAGGAACCCACCCTCTCCTCAGTCAAGCCCCTCCGAAAGACTCGCTTCTTCCATTACATCTATGCAAGAGACATCATATATTAGTACATTTTTTTAAAGGATCCTTGGTGACTCCTTCCTGTGGATCTCCCAGTGTGCTGTATCTTTCTATGGCAGTCGTCTAGATCTCAAACTCTCTTGACCAAGCACACGGACGGAGCTTAACAATGAGTCCAGTAACGTCGACGGTGACGCATACCTGTGCAGAACCATGAGCCAAGCCCGTTTTTAAGAGTGTTTTTTTTTCTTTGTCCTGACACAAACACAGTCCCATGAGCCAAAGTCGTTAGCATGTGTGTTTTCCTCTCACACTGTGCAAGAATAATTACCTTCTATCTCAGCAGTGCGAGTGTTTCTGTTTCCTCTCATTTATGGAGGCAAAGAACTCATTTGGGAGGATGAGTCAGAAGTAATTGAACTCCAGGGGGGCTGTATTTCATTGCCCTTCTTTTCCACCCTGTACTGTACCTCCCATTTAATAGGGCTTTGGACTTTCAGTTAACAGACGTTATTAGCTTATAGCAAGCTTGCCCTATGCCCTGTCTAATTCTCATTTAAAAATAGACCTGATTCTGTAACTCCACAGCCTGATATGGAGATAAGCTATGATAGTGCTCTTGAATGTTTGTAGTAATAGCACACGTGTATGATATTTTTCATACTGGGGTATCCCAAAACACTTGACGTGCTTTATATAATACAGTATATATATACAAGAATTGCTTCATTCAGCACTAAAATGCAGCCACCGTTGGGATAAAATTCAGCATGTGTTTAACTGCAGGCAGCAATACTAGGCAGTAGTTTTGAACAGAAATTGAGGAAGACTGTTGTATGCAATTGAAACATTAAGGGGAATTTTAGGCATATAAAATGTGTGAACCTAAAATGGAGTTTGGTCAGGATGTTGAAGCTATTACTCTTCTTTTTGAAGTGGCATGGGATGTATTGTCACCAGGAGTAGAAAGGATCTTAGTTTTGCATCTCATCTGAAACACAGCACCTCATAGCCCTTTGTTAGGGTAGTGGTTCAGTTCTGTCTCCTTTACTGAACCACTTCCAGCAGCACCTAGATTTGACTTGTCGCTTGGTGTTTTCCCATCCAAGGATTGACCAGGCTTCTGTCTGCCTCGCTAGTGAGATCTGATCAGTGGCTCAGCACTCTGGTCCTGATCTATCAAAGAACCTAAACACATGTTTAACTTTAAGCATGTGAATAATCCCACTGAAGTCAACTACTTGACCAAGGTGGCGTGGCTTGGGCTGCAACAGACTTTCTCTAAGTCAAAGGGCATTTCTCCCAGTTTCAGCTGGCTGCATTGCCGAGCTCCCACTCTGTTAGAAATTACATCTGATGGCTGTGATTAACTCCCTTCTGTTGCTCAGAGCAAATTTTCCCACAGCAAGAAAACATGCAGTTGGAAGTTCACGTTAACATTATTACATGTCCCACATCACCCCACCTCATCTAGGGCCACTGTGCATGGAATATTTTGTGTCTCAGAAAGCAGCAAAATAAATCAGGCAGTTGTCATGATCAGGTTCCTTTGCACGTCAAAGAATTTTGATGGGGTTCTGCATCTCACTTCCATGTACCAATGCTGCCAACAATAGGCTGACATCCACTCTTACCTCCCACCCCTTCCTTTCTCCCACTATCCCCTTCTTCTCCGTCAGAGCTATTTATCAAAGTAGCTGCTTGGCAGTCCTTGATAGCTGTGATGCTAGTACATGAAACCTCATTCACCAGTGTATTTTCTAAGTTAAAATTCCACAGTCAGAAACAAGAAACTCACCTTTTCGAATTCAGATTTCCATGAACAGAGCTAAGGTTGTGTCTCTTCGCACGGGGAAACATGAGGACTGGAAGGCAGAACTGGCCGATTCTTCTTGGTTATCGCCATCGACAAAGTTAATGCAAGGTCAGAACTTGTTCCTGCTCCCATTGAATTCCATGAGACGCTTCCCAAGGACCTCAGTGGAAACAAGGTCATGCCCATTGTTTGGAGTATAAATATGCAACGTTGAGGAGCTGATGATCCATCGCCCAGCACCATATGTAGTCATTTACACTAGTGCCAGGTGTGCGTAGAACACAGCCAATCTGATTGGGTAGTTTTGACTCCCACTTTGTGCTCAATTTGCACTGGTGTAAACAACATCACCATATACAAGGCCATGGAGAATCAGGCCCCCAACGTTTCATTCACTGAGTACCGAATCTAGAAAGGCACATTTTACGGGATTATAAACTGTCAAAATGAATGAGCCATTTTGACCACCTATGAACCAAAAAAGAGGAGAGAGCGTCTCTGAAGGTCAGTATGTTGATCTAGGGGGAAGGCGTTTGGCCTGATTTAATTTAGAAAATAGAAAAAAGTGACGGTGGTTAGCTTTGGAATGAGAAAATGTACAGTGATTTTGAATGATCGTTTGTGTTGCATTCTTCTTGTTAGGGAGGCCATAAATTGTTTACACAGCTGAGCTTTCACATCTTGTTATGACTTGGGGATTTTGCTCAGGTTTCTCTGTGAAATAATCCATTCTCTTCCCCACCTCTCTTCACACTCACCCTCTCCATTTTAGCCTCTTGTGTGAAATTCTTCCATTATTTCTTTTATCTCATGTCAGCAAAGGACTCAGAGCTCAGCTAAGTTTGTCGGGTTCTAGTGGTTTGTTCTTATGAACTGCAGCTACACGTCTTTGATTGGACTTCATGCTATAGTTCTGGCTCATGCATATCTCAATAATCTGATCTAAAGCAAGTTCAACAAGAAAATAACTACTAAGGAATGGAACTACAAGGCCTTGGAAATGGGGACCCAAGGTGGCATTTTCCAGTCTTGAGACTGCAGTCTTTTTCTAGGATTTCTGCTCCTCAAATTAACCCTTGGGGGCAGAAAATCCCAGTTTTGCAGCAGCAGTCTCATCGGCAGTGATCATGTCATTGAACCAGTGGCATCTCCGAACTTTTGGACTGACTGACAAATCTCTGAATCTGCAAAAGTCTGAGCTGCCTGACGACTCAGCCGTAGCTTTTTCCATTGTTGTTTACAACTTAATTTATCTCTTTCCCCTTCCCACTGTGTGTTTCTTCAAATGATTTTGGTGGCTTTTCCCTTCAAGTGTAACAAAACAAGACGAAAGAATGCCTGCTGTCAAGAAGGCAAGCTGGTATTTCTTTGTTGTGCTAAATAGCCTACTGTTATGATTGATTATGATGGAACTGGTTTATAATCTAACTAAATGGTGATGTACAGCAAAAAAACAAAACCAAATGACAAGTCTTACACAAATCTTATCACTTGGAACAGCAACAGTATGACCAGTTGAGAGAACGCAGAGAAATGGAAGCCTTAACACTTAGGATGTTTTAAAATTAGGCTGGACAAAACACTACCAAATGTACAGTAGGGAACAGCCCTTGTCCCATGGAAGGTGGAGGAGGTGGTGGGATGGACTAGAAGTTCAATGACTTATAAGTATTTCTGATGGCTCAGTGAAATGAGTACAAATTCTCTGTATTATATGTGCTTATTGCTAGAGTTTAGTTCCAATAATCTATTTTTCCATCTATTTTTGTTTAATGTCAGCAAAGAGATTGCAATTATCTCAAAACTGATCATACAGATTATTTGCAATGTCCCTTTATCTATGGGCCATGTTCATTATGGAGCTGTGTGGCTTAGTTATGATAGGTCACATAAATCACGTGGTATTGTTTTGGTGCTCCGGTTGGACTGGGTTTGTACTGTGAATGCTCACGGAAAGAAAACTGAAAATTCTGTTTTTGTGAGGTCTTGGGGCAAGCTTAAACTATCTTTCCTTGAGTGCGCCTGTTCATACCATGCCGCTGCAAGAATCTGGAATGCAAAGGTGGATCAAATGTAGCTGAAACAAATTCCTTAAAGCATTAAATAGCTGTGGCGGGTTTTCTGCTGTATCTGCCCAGCTCTCTTTAATACATTTGGTAAGTAGAATTTGCCCACAGAGCCACCCACGTTACACAGTGTACATTGACGTGTAAAGCTAATCCATGTTTCAGAATGATTAATGTGATTAAAGTTTTTGTGCCCACTGTCATGTACGTTATTCCTCTTGGGTGGAGCTAGTGTCCCATCATTCTCCAAGCTCTGCCTCTCTTAGGGCTCGTCTACATGGGAATTCACAGATAAGTTAGTGTGAAATAGCTAGGGTGTGAGTTCAAAGCACAATAGCTATTCTGCACTCCCCAGGTGGACTGAGGGCCTGTCTGCACTCCAGGTGCCACAGCTGTAGTGCACGGCAGGCAGGGCAGAGGTGGCATCCTGGAATATGGGGCAGATGCAGGCAGTGGAGTGACTGCCCGGTGCAGGTAGGGTGGTGGCAGAAGCAGAGCTGGATTAATGCAGGGGCTTTAGGGGCTGCAGCCCAGGGCCTCGGGCTAAGGGGGGGCCCCACAGGCGGCTTGCTGCTTCTTTTCATCCGCCCCATGGCAAGTCTCCGCGCCGCGGGCCAGACATCGGTCGCTCAGCCTCGTCGTCCACCCCCCTGGGGCTGGAGCCGCGAGCGCCGGCTTGCCGATGTGCCCCTGCAGCCCCTAGGCAAAGGGCATACAGGGAATCTCTGTGCGCTGCCCCAGCACCGGCTCCGCAGTTCCCATTGGCTGGGTACCGCGGCCAATGGGAGCTGCGGTGGCGGAGCCTGCAGGCACATGCATTGTGCACCGTGCATAGCGGCCTGGCCCCTATGCCTAGGGGCCGGACATGCTGGCCACCTCGGGGAGCAGTGAGGAGCTAGGGCAGGCAGGGATCCTGCCTTAGCCCTGCTGCGCCGCTGACCAGGAGCTGCCCAAGGTAAGCTCCTCCCAGCTGGAGCCTGCACCCCACACCCCCTCCTGCACCCCAACCCCCGGTCCTATCCCTGGCCCCACCCCAGAGCCCACCCTCCCCCAGCTGGAGCTGCACCCCCTCCTATATCCCAATCCCCTGCACCAGCCCTGATCCCACTCCCCCACTCCAAACCTCCAGGGGCCCCACAAAATCTAATAACCCCAAGCCCACAGGAGAGTTGATCCGGCCCTGGATAGAAGCCTGGCACAGGGGACGGGCAAAGTCAGAGCTGTGGTAGTACCCTGGCATAGGGGGACAGATATAAGGTAGGGGCAGTGGCGGCCTGGCTGAAACCATATATATGAAACCAACCCCACTAGCCTTCCAGAACATCAGAAATACATGTGGCCAGTAAAAATTGTGTCCTGGGGGAAAGTCCCACAAGTGTCTTTCTTGAAGCAAGGTGAATCAATGCTATCAGACATCTCTGGCACGTATCTCCAGTGATTCTGTCTGAAGGCTATTAGGGCATTGTGAGCAAGATCAAATCTCAATTTCCTATTGCAGGGCAGCAGGCTGGTCCCAACATGGTACTCAGTCAGCCTGAATCCCAGAGGAGTATAAGGAGTTAGAGGGTAAGTGTAAAAAGAGGTGTCTTCTGACTCTCAGCCTGAAAAGCACTGCTACAAGTTAGACCAAGCAGAGACTGATGTCGGACTCCTCTGATCATGTTTTGCATCCCTGTCAAGAGTTTGATGCTTCCTAATGGGCTTGGGGGAAAACAGTCCGTCTTCATGCAAGAACTTGAAACAGAAGATCCTCAGAAGCCCCTCTCCTCCACAAATCCCCGAAGAGCCACGCTTCTGTCAAACAAATTGTTGATGGCTTTCAGGGAAGGTGTTGTGAAGATTACGCTGGAAGAAGGCATTGTAGCTACCCCACTAGCATCGCTTCATCAATATTTCATTGTTCTCTCCTTACAGAGATTTTGTGATCATTAAAATCTCTGTTGTTGTTGTTTGTTAGCGTTAGCAAAGGGCGGGGGGAGACCTTGAGGGAAATTAAGAGACATGGCAGATACAGGCAGGGCAGCAGTGACCTGGAACATGAAGCAGATGCAGGCAGGGCAGTGGCTTCCCAGCCCAGGGAGGGTGGTGGCAGAAGTCTGGCACTGGGGACAGGTACAGTCAAAGCTGGGGTGGTGTCCTGGCACAGGGGACAGCTACAAGGCAGGGGCAGTGGTGGCCTGGCACATGGGGCTGGCACAGAGAGGGAAGTGGCATTGTTGAATCTCTTAGATCAGTCATTTTGCCAGTGAGATGCTGGCACAGTACACAAACAGGCTTCTGTGCAGGAAGACAAAATACCTGCAATATAAGAAGTCAAGGGTTTTTTGTTTTGTTTTGTTTTGTTTTTTTACATTGTCCATCCAAAGGCTTCTGATCTCCACAGCAAAATCCATACAACTCCCCCCCCACACCATGTTAAATGGGAAGGATTTCATACTCCTCTTAGTTTTGTAGCAGACCCCATGCTGTCACACACCTGCACTGGATAAACCTTAGTGCAACAGCTAAAACTACTTGTCCCGACAAGGGTGGATGTACAAATGCCTTGGAGATTTCTCTGAGTGCTCATGTGTGTATCAGCACCCAGCATTGTCTTCCAGCTCCTGGCCACATGAGAGCAGTGATGATGTAGCAGCTCTAGGCATCACCTTTCAGGGTCTGGAGTGCAGATGGGTTCCCAGAGTTGGGTGTGGATACCCTGCAAGCCAGAGTTGTGGCGGAGCTTTCAGGTTCTGGGCTAGAACGTGTCAGAAAATGGAATTTCCATCCCCGGTTGAATTCTGATATTTTGACATTTCTTTCACCTGATTGGCTCCCTGCCCTATAAGAACCCAGGGGGCATTCCAGGAAGTGCCTGGACAACAAAGCAGATCACTACCTATCTAGCTGCCATGACCACACTGCATTGTCTGTTCCTGAACTCCTCTGCTCTGCCTTGGACCTTGACTCCTACTTGAACCCTGGAACACTCTCCCAGACCTTGATACTTGGTATTGACCCTCAGTCTGATCCCTGACCTGTCTTGGGCTCTGCCTGTTGGCCTGCCTATTAACCTGGATACTGACTCCAAACCCCAGTGGTTGTTCCTGCTACTAGTCCTGCCTACCTTTGCCCAGGATTCTGATACTCAGAGCAGAAATTTCCGAACCTTGGTTTGTGGCGCACTTGCTGGTGATCCACAGAGAGCTAAGTGGTGGTTCTGGCTTCTTCCCCTCAGTCCAGCTAGTGCATGCCATTAAAGAGCAGCTGGAAATACATCAAATGTTTTCCTCAAGTTACTTTTCCGTATGGTTGCCACAGGGATGATATGTGATTATGAAGGGGAGGTGGTGCTTTTTACTATATTTGTGGCTCAAATCCACAAAGGATGATGGGATGGATTACACCCTCAGCAAGTTCGCGGATGACACTAAACTGGGGGGAGAGGTAGATATGCTGGAGGGTAGGGATAGGGTCCAGAGTGACCTAGACAAATTGGAGGATTGGGCTAAAAGAAATCTGATGAGGTTCAACAAGGACAAGTGCTTATGACGAAAGAATCCCATGCACTGCTACAGGCTGGGGCTAAACAGCAGTTCTGCAGAAAAGGACCTCAGGATTACGGTGGACGAGAAGCTGGATATGAGTCAACAGTGTGCCCTTGTTGCCAAGAAGGCTAATGGCATATTGGGCTGCATTAGTAGGAACATTGCCAGCAGATTGAGGAAAGTGATTATTCTCCTCTATTTGGCACTGATGAGGCCACATCTGGAGTATTGCGTCCAGTTTTGGGCCCCCCCACTACAGAAAGAATATGGACAAATTGGAGAGAGTCCAGCGGAGGGCAACAAAAATGATTAGGGGACTGGGGCACATGACTTATGAGGAGAGGCTGAGGGAATTGGACTTATTTAGTCTGCAGAAGAGAAGAGTGAAGGGGGATTTGATAGTAGCCTTCAATTACCTGAAGGGGGGTTCCAGAGAGGATGGAACTAGGCTGTTCTCAGTGGTGGCAGATGACAGAACAAGGAGCAATGGTCTCAAGTTGCAGTGGGGGAGGTCTAGGTTGGATATTAGGAAAAACTATTTCACTAGGAGGGTGGTGAAGCACTGGAATGGGTTACCTCGGGAGATGGTGGAATCTCCAACCTTAGAGTTTTAAGGCCTGGTTTGACAAAGCCCTGGCAGGGATGATTTAGTTGGGGTTGGTCCTGCTTTGAGCCGGGGGTTGGACTAGATGACCTCCTGAGGTCCCTTCCAGCCCTAATCTTCTATGATTCTATGATTTGTGCATACGAGGGAAGGGGCCCACAAAACAATCTCTCTATCGGGATGTAGGGAGCTACTTGTGAATGGGACTAGGAGGTGCCTAAGAGATTAAATCTCTACTAAAGGGTGATCCACACTATGGAAAAGTTTGTGAACTTCTGAATCTTAGAAGTCGGATGGGGTTTATGGTTATAATTGTGTCCAGCTATTTGTGCATCACCCCAAAGGGCTTGGCGATGGAGAAAGAGACTTTGAAAACCATGTTATTACAATGTATTAGTGTTACTGTGTGATTATGGACAAAGGCCGAGAGACAAGGCTGCACAGTAAATGCTGACTGTAACAAGATCACAGCATGCTGATGAGTTGGGTAGTTGAGCGGTGCTTATGGTGGTCACGAAAGGCTTTATGACAGGAGGGGCTGTGGCTTTTTGTGATGTCGTCTTGCCAGGAGAATGGTATCTGTAATAAAACAGAAGAGAAACTGAAGCAAAACTGCTTGTAAATTGAGTTTTAGATGAAGGGCCCAGCTCAGAGCACAGTTGGAGGGCTGGAGACATTGACAGTTAAAGAGGCAGTAGAAGGCACGCTCATTACCCAGGAAGAACTTCCCATCTTTTTAAACGACCTTTCCGGTGCATAGCATGAGGGTTTCCTGTTGCTTCTGTGTTATGTTCTTTGTGACTAGCTTTTTCTTACCTGGGGGGAGGGGGAAGTTTGCCATGGGTTAGAGAAGGAAGGATTTTTTTTTCCAAACTAAAAAAGCGTGTCAGAGTAGCAGCAGCAACAATTTTCAAAAGTGGCTAAGTCCCATTTTCAAACTGGCTTAACTTTCAACAAGTCTTTGACTCCTACATGCCCACATTGCTTTTGAAAATGGGACTTAGACACTTAAGTCACTTAGACACTTTTGAAATGTTTACCTTTTGTAATAAAGACAATTGCGAAAGGTTATTTGTAGATTTCACTGGAAGATGTAGAACTGTCACATTTTCATGTTGGAGGAACACCCCCCCTCAAAGATACGCAGGGCTGGCTGATTTTTACGTGCCAGAGTACAAATGGGAGAATGTCCATTAAACAGGATTTAGTTATTACATACTTTAAAATGTGGTATGTAGCATCTTTCACATCTAATGATTCATTGAGTCTCATAACCCGACTATGATATATGTTTTTATGAACCACTTAACAAACCGGTAAATACAAGCACGGGGTTGTTAAGTGACTTACTCAAGGTCACACAAAAATCCACTCAGGACTGGAAACAGATCTGGAGTGTCCTGATTCCCTGTGCTTCTACTCTGTCCACTAAATACACTGCTTCCCAGAGGTGGAACACTGGAAATAGAGCCAAGGGATGTCTCCACTGCAGAATAAACTCCAATGATTAGCAACCAGGTCTGGGCTCTTGGGGTAGCCTTGCCCTGTTGTGAGCAGCAACACTGCAAAGCCTCTCTTGAGATACTGGGTGCTTAACGGTGCTTCACTCCTTGGTGTGTTGATAGGACTTTGGGGGGCATACCCTATGGTTCTTTGTGCTGCAGTAAGTTGAGTTGTTCTGAGTGTTCCTCAGTGAATTGTGGGAGAACTTGTCTGTCTTTCTGGGCACCTGGGGGGAATTGTGGGAAGATGTTGGAGGACTATCGGCAGTTGAGTGGTTTAGCCTGCATCCTCATTTCAAAGTGGGCAGGTTAATAGTCCAAGTGAAAGCGGCACCTAACCCACACTCCCAGCCATGCCAGCTAGCCCAGCTTGAAAGCACCACTAAACTTGAATCAGAGGGCTTTGTGTCTGGACAGGAAGGGTCTAGGGGCAGCACCCGAGTAAAAGCTTGAGTTAACTCTGCAGTGAAGACACACCCAAAGGGTATGTCTACACTGTGATGTAAGCCCAGGGTTTGAACTCAGTCTCAAGGCTAAATCATGCTAGCCCATGGCTCAGACCCAGGGTCCCAGGACACCATGGGGATGGAGGGTATGAGCCTGAGTCAAGCCAGGACCTAGGGTTCAAGCCCTCTTGCTTTGCAGTGCAGATGGAGCCCCACTGGATGTGTGCTCTGGGAGTTCACCAAAAGCATCCCGCAATCTCATGGGCCGACTTTCTTTGTCCTCTGGACAGTCAAATGTTCCCATAATCACCACAAACAAAAGGCTAGAGTGGCCATGTTTGGGGAGGGTGCTAGGAAGTCTGGAATATGAGTGGTTGGATTCAGGCCTGCATAATACAGTGCAGATGCTGGAGCCTCAAGTTGGGACCCAGGGTTCAACAATTCCTAACTTGGGTTTACAAATGAATATAGAAGCTGAAGCTCTAGGTTAACAAACCCAGGGTCTGCTATCTCAAGTTCTACTAATCCACAGTATATGTTGCAGTGTAGATACGCCCTCAGGGTCCCTGAACCCAGTCTCCAGTCTGAGCCCGAAGTCTACCCTGCAATTAAACAGCCCCATAGCCCAAGCACCATGAGCCCAAGTCAGCTGACAGGGGCCAGCCATGGGTGCTTAATTGTAGTGTAGACATACCCTAAGAGTCCTGATTTTCATTTCCTCTTTTCTAACCACTAGATCACACTGCCTCCATCATAAAGTAATAAAAATCCAGGTGGCGAAATGGGTGCAAGTTTAATTTCTATATTTCTGGAAACAATGAGATTTTTTTCTCTCTCTTTGAGGCCAGCTGAGTGAATTATGTCCACCATGAAAGGGCGGGGCAATCTCCTCAAACATACTCCGTGTTTAAGGATAAAAACAAGATGTCTTTTTTGATCACTTTTCCTGAAAGAGCCAATTGTGAATACCTGTATTCAGAAAATTCACTCTGTGTCACTTGGTTGTGATTGGTCAGATAAGTCAAACTTTGTTTCTGCTGCTACTGGCTCTTGTGACTTTGCAATCTGCTTTTCATGAAGGTTGGTGCCAGTAAAATGTTTGCAGATAGAAGGGGCACCGTTCCAGTGGAGATGCCCCCAAATGGTTTTGCATTATTCACCCAGCTCTTGTCACAAGTGAGCAGTGCTTTGCATGAGCCTCTCTCCCATGCGAGAGAAGTAAAGCTCTAGAGCAAATACCCACCAGCTGAGCATATTCTGAGGACACGACACTGTTCCCAGCATCCATACCCCAGCCAATCAGGACTTCGTTTCCCAAACACCAACTGCAGCGCAAAACAACAGTAATAGAGAGATCAGAATGTTTTCAGAATGCCTGGATTGGCCAGTCATGGTTTATATAACACACCTGACAATGCTATCTAGAGCAGGGACTCCTGGCTCTATTTCGTGGTTGTCAAACCAGAGTGCCTTCTGTTGGAAACTAAGCCCCTTGCTTTATTTAGGAGGAAGGAAGGTCAGATGGTTAAAGAACTGGATGAGGAATCAGGACTCCTGAGTTTTTTCCTGGCTCTGCAACTGGCTCGCTGTTGCGCAAATCAGGTTTAACCTCTTTGTGCCTGTTTCCCATGCTGTAAAATGGGGCTATCTTTCCCTTTGTTAATATTTGTGAGATGCTCAGGTACCCGGTGATGAGTGCCCCAGTAATGCCTATGAGTAAGCCAAGTGGAACCTTTGGAAACTGAAAGCAGCTCAGCACAGTTCCCGCCGAGTGTAGTTTTTTCTGTAGAAAAGCTTTTCTAGGTTCCTCATAATCAAAACCACTCTGCTGCTAACATGTGCATGGACTACATCAAACATCACATAAAATAGTGCAGTACCTTTTAGCTCCTTACACAGCAGGGGTGGGGGAAGGGACCTCTTTAGTTTGATTTTAAACCCTTTTGCTGGTAAAGATGCAAATGCTCCTGCTGATGACATTTGAAAATCAGTGCAACTTCTTTAGATTTTACCCTAAGGGTTCATAGCTATGTGTATGCTAAGCAACCACAAAATCCTTTTGCACAGGGCGAAGGTTTGGTTGAATTCCTCTGCACGCATGATGAGTTTCTATTTTACCCCCCTCCCCTTCTTTTTTTATTATTGTCAGAGCAAAATGAATTTAAACAGGGAAATCAGCAGACACAAAACCCAGACGGCTCAGCATGTTTTTCTTCCTAGGAAGGACTCGATGGTAACGATTGTGAGGTTTTTTTTGTCCTGGACTGTTGTCAGGATGAGCCGTCAAGCCCAGTGGGTAGAATTGCTGTAGCTATGGCATGAAAACCATGACGTTTTTACAGGGACAAGGAATGCCACAACTGTTCTTCAGAGCTATGCCATCATTTTGTTTGAACTGTTAAAAGGGCAATCTTAATGCCTCCCTCTTTGATCAAAGAACTCCAGGATCAGTGCTTCCTGTCATCTGCAAGAATTCTGATACATATGGATAAAAGGGAGAGCGCAGTCAGGGCTTTCTTCTCCCTCATCCCCAGAGTGCTGCAATGGAGCTACTCACGTGCCCTTCTACTCAAAGATGTAAAGTCAGGTAACAACATTTCACAGCCATTTTGAACCACTAAACCTGGTTCTCACATGCTGTCCCCGTGATGTGACTTGGCAAGATTAGAGATTTCTGGTTCTGTTTGACAGACCCTGTGTGACAGATCCACAGCCAGTGTGAATTGGTGCAGCTCCATTGACAGCAGAGTAGCTATGCTGGCTTACACCAGCTGAGACCCTGGCCCTGTGGATTTAGTGCTGATGAAAAGTTCTAGGCAGACAGCCCTGGAGACTGAAGTCCACTATTCAACCACAGAATGAGTGCAGCACAGCAGGCTAGGCGCACACAATTCCACCAGTGTGTGTCTGTCCTTACCTGGAGGAAACACCTCTAGTGGTTAGGGGAGGAGCTTGATTTCCATGGGCCATTCAATCTTCAGCCTCTCTGCTGATACTGCCAACAAAGGAGCAATTATTGCCAAGTTTGGTTCTGGTTTTAGTGATACAGACACCTTTCCATTGCAGATTCTTTCTGCATAACATCTGTAACCCCTGGCTTTTCCTATCCATCCCCACAGCTAAAACTCACCCAGGCTTTCATCACCTTGTGTCTCAATCAATGCAACATCCTTTTCTCTGGCCTTGACAAATACAATCTTACCCCACTCATAATCATTCAGCATCCATTCACAATGCATCCCTCCACTGGCTCCCCGTTCTCTATCATATCAAACGTAAGCTGCTGCTTTTCACTTTGAAGACCCTTCACAGCCTATCAGCTCTTCTTCACTATCAAAATGTCGATGCCAGCCTCCAAAGCCAAGCCTATAACAGGGTTCAAAAAAGAACTAGATAAGTTCATGAAGGATAGGTCCATCAATGGCTATTAGCCAGGATGGGCAGGAATGGTCTCCCTAGCCTCTGTTTGCCAGAAGCTGGCAATGGGCGACAGGGAATGGATCACTTGATGATTACCTGTTCTGTTCATTCCCACTGAGGCACCTGGCATTGGCCACTGTCGGAAGACAGGATACTGGGCTAGATGGACCTTGGGTCTGACCCAGTATGGCTGGCTCTCTTATGTTCTCTTATTGCTCACTTGTTGAATTTTCAAACATGCACCTTCATGCTTTCTCCTATGTTGCCCCTTGCCCTTGGAAGGAGCTCCCCATAAATATCAGCAAAGCTATCTTATTCTCCTCCTCCAAATCCCTCCTTAAAACGCTCCTTTGTCATGACACCTACAATAAAGTTGATAACAGTTAGGCCTTTGGTGTGGTGAGACCACTGTCTATCTTGCTGACCAATATTTTCTCATTGTTTTCTTGTACTCCCCTGTCTGTGTCTTATACTTAGATTGTAAGCTCTTTGGGGCTGGAACCATCTTTCTGTTCTGTGTTTCTACAGGATCGAGCCCAAGGGGGCCTGATTCATGACTGAGGCTCCTAAGTTGCTCTTGAAATACAAATAGTAACTAGGTGAAAGCCTGTGCTGTGGAACAGATATAATTCGTAAGTGTAAACAAGCCAGAAAATGCTGTGAAATTAAAAATCAGATGCTAAGAGACTGCGAATCCCCGTGATGATTCAACCTGGTGATATTCGATACGAAAAGAGATCTCAGCCATGTGTGTAGCTATTTACATCACTTGACACAAACTCGACAGACATTCTAGGCTTCTGAGTGACACACGGAGTGACAATCCTGGAATCTTTTTATATAGATGATAATAACCAAATTAATTTTACCAAGCCGCTGAACGCCCCTCACTTGGTAACAAGTTTTGTTTGTGAATGATCTGTGTTGGATCTGAGCTGGCAACCTGGCTCTATGGCAATACCCGGAGCTGTCCAGCTTCTCTTTTATTGTGTACTTGTAATGCTGTGAGGGTAATTACATTTAAGATTGTGAGATGCTCGGATTCTATAGTGATGGAGGCCATATAAGTACCTACAATAGATAGGTCACAGATAGGTTCTGTCATCCCTCCCACATGAGGATTATGGCTCTCCCAGTGGGTTTTGTGTGCTGCGGTACTTTTCATTAATAAAAAATGAGTTTTAAAGGGAAATTCAATACTGCACTTAAACATTTTTCATCATAACACCCACAAGCAATCCTGAAAAAGACCTTCAAGCACAATTCCTCTGGTAGTGCCAGAAATGGATAATCTGCCAAATGTACCGATTTGTTGGGAAATTTAAGGGGGAGAGAGAGAGAGAAAGCGAAGATAAAAAAGAGCCCAAGAACATCTGCACTGCTGTTACTGAAATGCTGATGGATCTCAAAAAATACTGCCTGTGATCTTATCTGGTAATGAACCAGAGGATTATATTGTGTATTTTCTGCAGCAAGGGCATTTGATAAGACTTTGCACCATGATGCCTGTTTGGCTTCAGTGAAAATGGGAAAGGAATTGGCTGTCTGATGAGCCAGTGGCAAGCAGGTCTATCATCCGCTTTTGAAATTCTACTTGTAAAATATAATGGATGTTTCCTGGGGCTGAGGAATCTAAATTGTCTTCATATTAATTTCCCATCCAAGCTTTTAGTGTCAGCTTGAATAACAGGGCAGCTTTGTCAAGGCCTTGATAGTGGTGGGTAGTGGGGAAGGAAAATATCAGCAGTTCTGGAGATAGTTGCGTTTTAAATGTTTAAATCCCAATAGGTTCTTTAGATACAGAGAAGAGCACTCTTGCCCTACCCACCTCTAAAGGGGCACTCGCCTCTCTAATCTGGGTTGCTGCTGCCTCAGGGAAACAATCTCAGGAGGAGTGGGGAAGGCAGACAGCTGCTGTGACGGTGCACCCCATAAGGCTTTGTGGAAATATGCTTATGAATGTATATATGACATAACTGGAATACGTTTTATGCTACATATGCCATGTAACATATCTCTGTAAAGGTTATGATCTTCTGAATCTATTCGTCTTATTTGTATGCATGTGTCATTTTTGTATTCAAAGTTATGAATATTGGCTGTGTACTTGCTTGATTTTTAAGTAGCCTTAGTAAAGCATTTGGTCAGCTTCTTGAGAAAGGAATGTGCAAATTAAGTGCCCAATCAAGAAACATTTAATGAACAATGGATCTTGGAAGGCTCCAATCCACATAAGAAGTCTTCCTGGAGACATTCAGGATAGCATGTGGGCAATAGCTGCTGCCTGTAAAAACTGAGTCATGCATGGACATGTGACTTGCCCATGTGACTCCAAAACTGCATCTTGTAGCTGGCTTCTACACAGGGGGAGGAAGGGGTGTCCACCCACAAGAGAAAGTCTATTTAACCCCCGGGAGACCCCTCCATTTTGTCTTCAACCACCTCAAGAGTTAGCCTCTCCACCCCAAAGGATACCTGAAAGAAACTGGAACAAAGGACAGTAACTACAGGGTGTGTGAATGATTGCTGGACCCAGACTAAAAGGAGACTAGTCTGTAAAAGGAAGCTTACTGGAACACTTGTGAGGGTGAAATTTTATCTGTATTCAACTTCTTACTGTATTAGGCATAGGCTTGCATGTTTTATTTTATTTTGCTTGGTAATTCACTTTGTTCTGTCAGTTACTACTTGGAACCACTTAAATCCTAATTTCTGTATTTAATAAAATCACTTTTCACTTATTATTTAACCCAGAGTATGTATTAATACCTGGGGGGGGGGCAAACAGCTGTGCATATCTCTCTATCAGTGTTATAGAGGGCGAACAATTTATGAGTTTACCCTGTATAAGCTTTATACAGGGTAAAACGGATTTATTTGGGGTTTGGACCCCATTGGAGTTGGGCATCTGAGTGTTAAAGACAGGAACACTTCTTAAGCTGCTTTCAGTTAAGCTTGCAGTTTGTGGGACATGGTTCAGACCTGGGTCTGGGTTTGTGGCCAGCAAGTGTGTCTGGCACAACAAGGCAGGGCTCTGGAGTCCCAAGCTGTCAGGGAAAGCAGGGGCAGAAGTAGTCATGGCACATCAGTTGGCAGCCCCAAGGTGGTTTTTGTGATCCAAGCCATCACAGCTGCCAGCTCTGTAAGTGCCTCTGGGCACATCTACATTGGAATAAAAGACCCGTGGCATGTTGGCCCAGGTTAGGTGACTCAGGTTTGCAGGGCTCGGTCCCTGGGGCTAAAAATGGCTGTGTAGACATTCAGACTTGGGCTGGAACCTGAGCTCTGGGACCTCCCCCCCGCCCACTGCAATTTTACAGCCCCACAGCCTGAGCCCCATGAGCCCGAGTCAGCTGACCCAGGCCAGTCCCAGGTATGTAATTTGTGTGTAGACATACTCTCTGTGGCTAGGGTTCCCAAGCATCCGGTTTTCAACCGGAACACCTGGTCAAAAAGGGACCCTGGTGCCTCCGGTTAGCACTGCTGACCGGGCTGCTAAAAGTCTGGTTGGCGGTGCAGCAGGGCTAAGGCAGGCTCCCTGCAGATCCCGGAATTGGCCAGCATGTCTGGTTGCTAGGCGCAGGGGTGGCCGGGGGCTCCACACGCTGCTCCCACCCTGAGCGCTGGCTCTGCAGCTCCCTTTGGCCAGAACTGTGGTCAATGGGAGCTGTGGGAGCGGCGCCTGCAGGCGAGGGCAGCACACAGAGCCCCCTGGCTGTCCTTGCACCTAGGAGCCAGACGTGCCAGCCTCTTCTGGGAGCCAGCTGAGGTAAGTGCTGCCCAGCCCTGCACCCTGAACCCTCTGCCCCAGCCCTGAGCCCCCTCCCGGAGCCCGCACCCTCTCCCGCACCCCAAACCCTTGCCCTAGCTCTGAGCCCCCTCCCAAACCCCAATCCCTTCATACCTGGCCCCACACCAGAGTGCACACCCCCAGCAGAATCCCTCACCGCCCCACCCCAACCCAGAGCCTCCCACACACTCTGAACCCCTCATTTCTGGCCACACCCTGGATCACGCACCTCCAGCCACAGCCCTCACCCCCTCCCACACCCCAACCCTCTGCCCCAGCCAGGTGAAAATGAGCGAGTGAGCAAGGGTAGGGGAGAGCGAGCGATGGGGGTGTAGGGTGGAGTGAGCAGGGGTGGGGCCTCAGCATAGGGGCGTGGCAAGAGTGTTCGGTTTTCTGCAATTAGAAAGTTGGCCACCCTATCTGTGGCCAGGTAGCCAGCGTGAGGCAGGCTACCACTGCATTGCTTTTCCTAGCCCTGCTAAGTGAGAAGGTGGCCATTAGACCAGCTACTGTCACAGCTCCTTAAGTGTGTCTGCCACGTGGGCTGTTGTCATGGCAGCTGAGAAGACTGGTGGGTGGCTAAAGAGAAGGTGGTCACTGCCCAGGCTTACCTTGCCCTTCTTCAGGCCTTTGGGCCAGAAAACAACCCCCACGTGGCCTCATGAGCACTCCTGTGGTTTGGGCAGGAATGCACTGGACAGCGTGGCAGCCAGAGCAGAGCGCTGAGGGCTGCTTCCAAAAGTGCCCTCAGGGAACGAGCACCTCTAGACCTAAGGCAAATTACAGTGCCCCATCTAAGCTTTTGACCTAGAGCTCCGGAAGAGGCCCCAGTTGAGGCCACTGCCATCTTGCTCTGTGATCATATGACTGTTGCACAACAACTGTGTTTTTGTTTTGTTTTTTTAAGGGGACATGACAATTCTTGGGGTACCCAGGACTGAGAACCACTATGTTCCTGTGATGGGTTGGACCCCCCACTTTCAAGATTCCAGCTGATTTGCTGGGGTCCCACTGAGCCCGCCTGTTCCACCAGCCTGGGTTCCCCTTACTCTGTGCTGCTCTCAAGCCCCCTTCCAGCCCACACACCCACAGGTAGGGACACCCACAACTGTAGAATCACACAGAGTCTGCAACCAGCTCTGTGTGGGAGGACTCAGCTTGGGGAATTGCCCAGCACTTTGGTGCGCACACCCTCTGGAGTGTAAACCCAAAATTATATTGTCTTGTGCTGCATAGAGATTTATACAGCGTAAGCTCATGAAATTTGCTGTCTCCCTCAATGGTGGAGGAATATATGCACAGCGTTCCCCCCTCTTCCCCTCCTAGGTATGAATTGCACAAACTTGTTCTTGAAATAAACAAAAAACAAGTTTATTAACTACAAAAGGTAAATGTTAAGTGATTATAAGGGAGAGCAAACAGATCAAAGCAGATTACTGAGCAAATAAAACAAAACACGCAAACGAAGTTTAATACACCAGTGAATACTGGCTACAAATAATAATTTCTCACCCTAAATGTTGCTTCAAGCAGGTTGCAGAGTTTCTTGAAGATAAACTGCACTGCTTGCAGCTTAAATCTCCAGGGATTCCTTTTACAGGCTGACCTTTCTCGCCTGGACTCAGCCCCCTACCTACCCCGGCTTAGTTCCTTTGGTTCTTCAGGTATTTTCAGCAGTCTTCCTTCTGCGGCGGGGAGGCAGTGGAGAAGAGCCCTGATTAACTCACTCCACAGCCTTAAATAGGATTTGCATATGGCGGGAGTGCTTTGTTTCCTAGTTTGACCCCCACCCCTTTCCCGTGGAAAAGTACCAGCATTTCAGGATGGTATCCTGTACCAGGTGACATGATCACCTGACCCTGCGTCAGTGTCAAAGCAGCAACCCAGGAAACTTCTCAGGAAGGAGGAAGATTAGTATCTTCAAAGTCCTATTATCCTTCCTAATGGCCCATCCAAGCTGATTACATACTGTCTGGTGGGCGTTCCCCAAGTACACACACAGTTGTAATTGTCACATAGTCAATATTCCTAACTTCAGATACAGAAATGATACATGCATACACATTGGATAATCACATTGAGTAAATTATAACCTTTCCAATGATATCTCACATAACCCATCTTGCATAAAACATATCTTAGTTATGCCATATTCATATCATAACAATATTTCTATTAAAAATATGGGGCTTAATGTCACAGTTTCCCCCCCTGCCACCCATGAGCGGGAGACTTGCTCATGCTTGCCTGGGTATCAGTCTGTCAACCACCCAAACAATCTCCTCTGGGCTATACCAGCCCTTACTTTGCCTTGCAGGTTACCAGTGGATGTACCCAGACCCCCATCCCTTTGAAGCATTCCCTTGCAGTGTCCAGTCCTCCTTATTACTGAACAAATACCAGGGTTGCTGTTCCCAATGGAACAGTACACACACCAACTTGAATGATTCAGCTCAGGATCAGCTCCTTGTATAATACCACAGCACTGAGATATTGTTTGTTTTCACTAGAAATGTCAGTTTATTATCAAAGCTCAAGAAAAAATGAGTGAGGATAATTGAACCAAAAGGGTTACATATAAAACAAAATCATAAGTCCATTTCTAGATACTAAACATAACAGGCTTAAGTTTATCTCACTCTAAATGGCCTTTGCAGTGTTTCAACCAGGGCGGATTATGATCCAATTTTCACGAATGTAATCACACTGCCTGATTACTACTTAGCACAGGATAACAGGTGTCTTCTTTGCCTTCTCCTTATATCCTCCAAAGTTCATGGTTTGTACCAAGAGTCAGAATAAACCCCCTGTAGCTTATTCTCCAGTGTGTTGCCTCCCTGTTGATTTCTCATGCATATGTGGGACTTCCCTTATGTTGGCTTTCAGGGCTTAATTAACATGTGAAGCAAGAGACCAATGCATAAACATCTTTTGTCTGACAGAAAACCTTTGTCAACTCTGCCTTGAGACAGACTTTAGGCAGGGCCGGTGCAAGAAAGTTTTGCGCCCTAGGCGAAACTTCCATCTTGTGCCCCCCCTCCCCCAGCCCTGCGGCAGCTCCCCACCCCAGCTCACCTCTGCTCCGCCTCCTCTCCGAGCACGCTGCCCCCGCTCTAATTCTCCTCCCCTCCCAGGCTTGCGGCGCCAAACAGCTGATTGGCACTGCAAGCCTGGGAGGCGGGAGAAGTGGAGCCGCGACCGTGTGCTTGGGGAGGGGGCGTAGGAATGCTGTAAAAAAAAATTGGGGGCACCGCTTTTTGGCGACCCCAAATCTTGGCGCCCTAGGCAACCGCCTAGTTTGCCTAAATGGTAGCACCGGCCCTGACTTTAGGACATATTTTCAATATATACACACACAACTCGTGACATGGTATCTGTACATACATTTCACAACTATATTAATGACCTGTGTGACCCTGGCTTTTATTTAATACAACACATGACATTCTTTGGTGTATCAGAATGTACATACTCAGATCACAATGTTCTTATACCCCCTTGCTAGTTGGCATTGAGGCATTTATGTGTCGTATGATCATCCAATTCTCAAGATGATTTTTCTTGCCTATAAATGAATGAATGGTATCATAGGAGGCATCCTCAGAATGCCTGTTTAGTACCTGAGAAACTACAGGGCAAGGTCCATGAGACTTTTAATGTAACAGAAGAGTCAGTTTCCTCAGTCAGTGAGGTTCCAGTCAGGAGCCAGAAGTTGTCATCAGAGAGAAGAAGGGTATAGAGCTGTTCCTAAGAGAGAGTGTAAGACAAGTAACTGACACCAGTGTGCCGGAATCTGCCCTGGCAGATGGAGTTTAAGGTATTGGTTATGAGCTACGAAGCCCTAAATAGCCTGGGACTAGCCCACCTGAAGGATTGCCTCTCTCTGTACCCAGCCACAGCTGAGGTCATCAGGAGTCCTGAGCCGGTTTCCCCCATGTTATAAAAGAACGGGGGCAGCTGGCCAGGCATTCTCTATGAGGGGTGCAGGTCTCTGGAACATGCTCTTCCACTTGATCTGAAATAGTCCAAATTTGATGACTTCACAAGCATGTTGCAAAAGTAACCTGTTCCATAGTGCTTTTGGAAATGGGCAAAATTATGCTTCCCATATGATGAAAGGGCAGAAAGAAGCTTTTCTGTGAGTGGCAGGCTGGCAGAATTCCTTTAGGAATAATTATTTAATGCCGCTGGTATTTTGTTGTAATATTGTGTGTCAGAGTGCCTAGAACTTTGGGTAGGTGTCTTTTTAAAACAATTATTCAAACTGAAATAAAAAAGTGAAGAATTTGAATCGGAACTGTCACTAACAAAAGTCTGTATTTCATACTAGAAAGGAGATAAGCATCCAAAACTTCATCTAAAACTTTACATAGGCTCTTCCCCTTCGGCAAGCCTTGGACAGTTTGCTTTTCTCCCCCTTCCTAATCCCAGCTGATCCTGTCCTTTTTCTTTCCTGTTGGGTGGATCTCCCTTTCCAAAGTGGGTGGGGGTTCTGGGATGGCTGAACAAGGAATCTGTGCTCCCAGAGGGAGCAGCTACTCCCGGGTAAACTGAGCTCTAACATTACAACTTGCTACTACAGACATGCTGATAAGCACAGAATCCTGGCAATTGGGGACAAAAAAAGCAGGGCTTAGTTCTACCTAGTGCACTCCCTGCACTAATTATTATTGTTATTTAATGGCTATATTGCGGGAATGCCCAGAGGCTTCCATCAGGATCAGGGCCCCATTATAGGCACTGTATAGTGGTTTGTTACTGGACAGAATTACTGGACACAAGCAGCAGGAGGAGGAGAGGACTGTGACTTCAGGTGAGGAGTAAGCAACAAGGGCAAATGGTTGCAAAGCAGAATTGCAATGTGTTCCATAAGGCATCAATGTCTTTTTGGAATGTTTGATGCTAAGTAGACTAGGTTTAGCCTAATACAACACTAGGGTTGCCAATTTTGGCTGCACGTATTTCTGGAGGTTTCATCACGTAACATAATCTTTAATTCCAGGAGACTCCAGGACAGTCCTGGAGGGTTGGCAACCCTATAATGCATACGTGCAAATTACTTGTATGTGCATTTGGTAGTCTAAAAGTCTGAGCCTGGATACTTAGATTAGCAAGCACACATCCAGGTAATTCACCTGCCCAATTGCTGTGACTACATGCATGTTCACAGTGACTGCACACAAATTATGCACTTGCAGTTTTGCATCTGGAAATCCATGCCACAGCTTGCGCTCTTTGGATCTCTGTTCAAGCAGCAAGGACCAGACACAGCTCCAGAAGTGTTGTTGTCTCAGCTTTATTTGCATGCATGAAGGGGCTGGTGAGACCTGGAGAATGAGGGAAACACTTTGTTTCAACTCTGTATCTTAAGTTCTACAACATTTAATTAATTGTTGGGTTTTTTAATCAATTAAACTGCTTTTCTGTTACATTTCCAGAACTCCCTCTGGTGGCTAATTTGATAACGTAAAAGTCTGTTTTGTTTTATTTTAAATCAAAACTGGTTGTAGCTTTGGCCTGGTCTACACTGGGGGGGGGGGGTCGATGTAAGATACGCAACTTCAGCTACGGGAATACCGTAGCTGAAGTCTTCATATCTTATTCCGACTTACCTCCCATCCTCATGGCGCGGGATCGACGGCCGCGGCTCCCCCGTCGACTCCGCTACCGCCGCTCGCTCCGGTGGAGTTCCGGAATCGACGGGGAGCGCGTTCAGGGATCGATATATCGCGTCTTAACGAGACGCGATATATCGATTCCAGATAAATCGATCGCTACCTGCCGATACGGCGGGTAGTCTGGACGTACCCTTTGTCAGGAGACTGACTTTGGTATAGAAGGCCAAGGTTTCAGTCCTGTTGGGGTTAAGTGTTCATTACATACTCTGCTTCTTAAATTTGCTCTTCACTCTATGGATGAGTAAACTCTCATTCCTTGATTAATTGCTCCCTGCCCTCAAGTTCCCTAGTGCTTGTCTGTATCAATTGAAATTCCTAATCAAAATGCTTTGTTAGCTTTGAGTTCAGTTGCCCGTTCTGCAGCTGGTGTAAATCAGCATAGCTGCATTTGAAATCAGAGGAGCTATTCCAATTTACACCAGCTGAGGAGCTGGCCCAAGGCTGCCAAATTGTTCCCCTCTTACCCAACAGAGCTCTGAAATGGAGTCAGCATTATAAAACGTAAGCACACAAAAGTTTGCAAGCTCTTACTTAAGAATTACAATGGATATGAATTCTAATTTGGGTACCCAGCTATGCCAACCTAAACGCAGCCCTTCTGCATTTTATGAGAGCATATTCCAGTTCCAGAGATATAACTCACTGAGCGTTCTGATCTGCTCATTTATGACCTCACGCATTTTTGCAACTGAACCACTGTCACTGTTTTCTGAGGTAATTGTCATCTTTACAAAGCAGGCAACTGGTGTCTGTAAAGTGCCCTGGTCTACTTATGTGTTGCCTTTTGTTGATACAATTTACATTATTCTTAGTGCATTTGAATCTGGCAAAAATTTCAGTCACTAATGGTTTTAGGGCCAACATTTCAAAAATTGGCATGCATACTTATGCAGTTACATTCATTCATTTATTTATGTGCATGCCTGATTTATGCTTGCAAATTCCTGTTGTACCCATTCCTTGCTAATGTAGGATTTTTCCTTACAATAAATTTGCTAATGTTCCACCCAATCTAATTTTAAACCTGGCAAATGATGGGGCTTTTGCCACTGCCTTTTAGAGACCCCTCTACAGCCTCCTAGAGCTCACGGTTTGGAACATGCATAAGTGGCACTTTACAGACACCAGTTGCCTGCCTTGAAAAGATAACAGTATTATCCTGATATTCAGCCTCTTTTTTCTCATTCTTAGTTTCTTCCCATCAGTCCTAGTTCCATATCCCCATCTATTGCCCTAAATAATCCTCAGTCCCTTAGCATTTTGCTCTCCAAATTTGTACAGCTAGTAGGGTGACCAGACAGCAAATATGAAAAATTGGGACAGGGGTGGGGAGTAATAGGAGCCTATATAAGAAAAAGACCCCTAAAATCGGAGCTGTCCCTATAAAATCGGGACATCTGGTCACCCTAACAGTTAGTCGACATGTTTCCCCAAGTCCTCTCTACTTCCCCACTTTGTTGTCTTAAGCCAAACTATCCATGTTTAGCTCTTGTAATCTTTCCTCGTGCATTTAGTTCCAGATAAGAAATATAGCAGCTGCACATTGTTGTTAGAAAAATCACGTGTTGCCAAGTCTCATGAGAGAGAGAGAGAGGGGAAAAAAAGCGGCACTGCCTTTCAAAACAAGCCCGACCTGCTTCAGAGGGAGAGCAGTGGGGGTGTTGATATAAATTCCATGTTTTTAGTAGTTCTAGTTTTGCTTCACACAACATGGTTTAGGGTGACCAGATGTCTCAATTTTATAGGGACAGTCCCGATTTTTGGGTCTTTTTTCTTATATGGGCTCCTATTACCCCTCACCCCTGGTCCCAATTTTTCACATTTGCTGTCTGGTCACCCTAACATGGTTACACATTAAAAATATCAAAATAATAAATTTGTGTGCACTTATATTATTTAAAAAGATCATTCTCGCTCTTTCCATCCTTCATGGTTATTTGCCTCAATGTGGTACATTCCCATGTTGAACCATTGAAGCATATCCCAGGGTGGGACAAAAAATTGGAACATAGGATGTGCCGAGAGGACGGGCCAGAGAGTTCACAAATTTAGGTGTTTTCTCTTAATTGAACGGGAGTGGGGAAAGCAGGATTCTAAAATTCTAAGGAAGTGCATATACATTGACATCAATCAATCACTGAAACCACTCCTACAACCATTTTTAAACTATAACTTTGTGTTGAAGTCACCTATTACAAAAAAACCCAAATAAGCAACCTCCTAATGAAACAAGCCCCCAAACCCGCAGTTCCCAGTCTGCTCTCCAACAGAAGGGATAACACTGTGAATTGGCTCCCGGCCAAATTAGCCTAGAGGTGTGTCTCTTTCACAAAGTCCCAGTGTCCTAATCCACAAGGCATGGTAAGATGCTGGTGCCTCTATGTCTGTTTGGAACAGAAAGCACATATGAGCCTTCTTTACCTATGTAGGACAGGCACCCCAGAGGATTCACATAGTACAGTGGTTCACAACCAGGGGTATGTGTACCCCTGGGGGGAGGCAGAGGTCTTCCAGGGGATACATCAACTTCATCTGAAGAAGTGAGGTTCTTACCCACGAAAGCTTATGCTCCCAATACTTCTGTTAGTCTTAAAGGTGCCACAGGACCCTCTGTTGCTTTTTACAGATTCAGACTAACACGGCTACCCCTCTGATACGATCAACTCATCTAGATATTTGCCTAGTTTTACAACAGGCTGTAAAAAAAACATTAGCGAAGTCAATGCAACTTAAAATGTCATACAGCCAATGACTTGTTTAGACTGCTCTATATACTATACAGTGAAATACACCTCTACCTCGATATAACGCTGTCCTCGGAAGCCAAAAAATCTTACCGCGTTATAGGTGAAACCGCGTTATATCGAACTTGCTTTGATCCACCGGAGTGCGCAGCCCCGCCCCCCCGGAGCGCTGCTTTACCGCATTCTATCCGAATTCGTGTTATATCGGGTCGCGTTATATCGGGGTAGAGGTGTATAAGTTCAATATTTAAATTCCAGTTGATTTATTTTATAATTATATGGTAAAAATGAGAAAGTCAGCAATTTTTCAGTAATAGTGTGCTGTGACACTTTAGTATTTTTGTCTGATTTTGTAAGCAAGTAGTTTTTAAGTAAGGTGAAACTTGGAGTACGCAAGACAAATCAGACTCCTGAAAGGGGTGCAGTAGTCTGGAAAGGTTGAGAGCCACTGATTTAATAAATATCAAATACAAAGTAAATGCCACATTCCTACAGTGGACTTGATCATTAGGTTTTTGAGCACTGTACAAATAATAAATAATGAGTTGTCTACACTCCCACTTTGGAAAGAGAATTAGACACACATTTATCTTTTCATTATCTGCTACCTGCTTTTTTTGATTTGGTTTGGTTTTTAACAGGCAGTTGCTTGGTAGTGGATTTATTTAATTAAACTCCCGACATTTACCCTGTACATAAGATTGGTAAGCTATATTTAAAACTGTAAGTCCACATAAAAGGTACTGTAGGGAACAACGCTGCCTTGCTGAGGCGCTATTAGGTGATCTGATAGGACTTTCCCATCCCTGACTTGTATGGTCTAGGACATGACAGCACTTAATACTAATGTGCCATGTGCCTAATCAACAGCAAAGGGAAAGAGAGAGAAAAGATAGATTATATGGATCTGATCTGATCCACATCCTGGAATGTTTTGCATGATTAAAAATGAATCCTAGGGCCTGATTCTCCTCTGTTCCTTACATCTGTAACACTGGTGTAACTTTGTTGAATTTAGTGGCATTACATCAGCATTAAGCCAGTGTAACAAATTGGGAAACTCAACTTTTTGCCTTCAGTGGAGTTACTCCTGATTTACATCGGTGTAAGCAGGGCCGGCTCCAGGCACCAGCTTGGCAAGCAGGTGCTTGGGGCAGCCACTCCGGAGAGGAGCGGCAGGTCCAGCTATTCGGCGGCAATTCTGCGGACGGTCCCTCACTCCCGCTCGGACCTTCCGCCAAATTGCCGCCGCAGATTGCGATTGCGATCGCGGCTTTTTTTGGGCTGCTTGGGGCGGCCAAAACCCTGGAGCCGGCCCTGGGTGTAAGAAGGGAATCAGGCCCTCTAGTCTCTTTCTCTAGTCACTAGGTGCACTAGTTTAAATTGGGTATTCACTTACACACATGCAATCCTGTTGGTGTCTTCTGTTTCACAAGTGTAACTAAGAGAAGAATTTGCCCCATCGTCTACCAAAAAACAACAAAATCCCCTTATGTGCAGTATGCTAATATGATGCAATCAGGGCCAGCTCCAGGCACCAGTGCAGGAAGCAGGTGCTTGGGGCGGCCAATGGAAAGGGGCGGCACATCCGGGTCTTCGGTGGCAATTCGGCGGCGGGTCCCTCGGTCCCTCTCGGAGGGAAGGACCCGCCGCCGAATTGCCGCCGAAGAATGAAGCGGCGCGGTAGAGCTGCCGCCGACGTGCCACCAATCGCGGCTTTATCTTTTTTTTTTTTTCCTTCTTTGCCGCTTGGGACGGCAAAAAAGCTGGAGATGGACCTGAGCTGCAAAATTTGAAAATGGACCTGATGTTCCCCAGAGGTTAGTAGGTTTAGATTCAAGGTTGTGGTACTGATCCATGTCTAGTTATAACATGGTGATGCAATGGTTATTACTTGCCACATGCAGGACAAGTATTAAACAATGGTGAAAGGGGAGCGATGGCACACGACTGTTTCAGCGACGGATAGGAAAAACACACTGACTGCTGGACAGGCATGATATTTAGATACCACGGCTGAGATTCTGGGCTGTGCCTCAGGAGACTGCACACACTAATGCACTGCCTATGGGGAGGGGAGACAAAAGTGGTGTTAAACCCACTTTGAGCCCTTCTAATTCTGCTCCAGATCCTAGTATGGCCCCCCCGCATAAAATAGAGCAGCCAGGAGCTGCTTCAGTGTATGGTGGCCCCACCTTTTCCCCACAGGACTGTCTATGCAGAGCTCCACAGCAGCAGAGAACTCCCTTCTCACCTATACAGGCCCACTGCAGCAGGACTTGTGAGGGGGCCTGTGTAGAGCAGCCTACTGTCATTGTACACAGTGCCTGCACTGGGTGAATTCTCACTTGTAAAGACTTTTGCAAGTGTGACCTAGAGGCTAGAGCATCCGGCTGGGACTCAGAAGACCTTGGTTCTAGTCCTTGCTCTGCTTCTTGCCCGGGTGTGTGGCCTTGAGCAAAGCATGTCACTACTCTGTGCATCAGTTTCCCCATCTGTAAAATGGGGTAATAATACTGACCTCCCTCTATAAAACACTTTGAGATCTACTGGTGGAAAGCACTATATAAAAGCTAGGCATTATTATTATATATTATTATTACAACCCTTTATGGCAGCGCAGTGGCCTCAGATTGTTACACAGAGAACCATTGATATGTAGGATAAACTCCCAAGGGCAACATTAGGAGAATTCAGGTCATGTAATTCTCCAAAGTTCTTTGACACACACACACAGGATCAAATAAGATGGTGTGTGCATGAAAGAGAAATAGATCTGGATGAAGCTGCCTGGAGTCATCCCTCATAAAACTTACTGTGCACTGTCCTGGTGGAAAAGAAAATATTGAACCAGCAGAAAAGTAGAATACATTACAATAATTAACTGCAGAGCGAGGAAAGTGACGGACATCCTGAGCGCCGAGGAAATTAAATGGAAAGCAGTATTGAACTTCATGGTGGATGAAATTATAAAGAGCTATTTCTGTAGGCTGGAAATTAATTATTGGATTTTTGTGCAAAACCAACCTGCACGACAGAGGCATGTATCCTACGTCCGGCTCTGCCATAATAACTTTTCAAATACGACTCTTTGTTTCCCCTAATTTAAAAATGTTGTGGGCAATATTCCACCACTAAGGGCTGGCCTATATGCCAACTTGCTCTGATTTAACTAAATCAGCTTTCTAAAACTGATGTCATTACTTTGGTGCAAGTCCATGTATGGACCCTTTTATTTTAGAATAAGAGTTGGTTTAACTAAGACCAGTGTAGCTAACGACTTTATCCGCTCCCATTCTGAAATAAGAGTGCCCTCAAACAGACTTGCAGTGAAATAACTAAAGCCATTTTAATTCACAACTTTGGGAATTTCGGTGTGAGTTTGTGCATACAATTTGTAACAAACTGAAGAATACAGACTCGGAGGTTTTTTAAGCTGGCCACTAGATGTCGCAGTTGCTTCACTGCTGCACAATTGGCAATGCCTTTTTCTGGCAGCTAAGAATAGCAGGCACCATTTGCCAACATTCCCCACACGTTGGTTTCTGCGATATCACAGTTCTTCTCTGTGCTCAGGATAGGAAAATAAATGAGGTACTTCTGGGATGTCTATTGGCAAAGATTGACTCTTTGTAATGGTCATCGTGCAACTGCTAAAAACAGAAGTTCAGAAACGTGAGATTTGGATGACTATCCCAGCAGCTGCTATAGCAATAATATTTATTATTATGTATTTGAATTACAGTAGCACCTCGCTCCTGTTGTGCTAGGTGCTGTACAAACACAGAACGAAAAAAAACAGTTCCCACCCCAAAGGGCTTAAATAACTTAATTTGTTGTTTATTCTGTCAGAACCTTGACAGTAGCTATCTATCTTAACACACAAAGAGCAGCTGCAGAATGTTTTCATTTCCATTGACCTTTATTTCAAATGAAGGCAAAACAAGAAAGAACTAAAGTGTCTCTTGTAAGAGAGTCTTCCCCTTAACATGCTACATCATTTCTGTCTCTCAAAATGGCAGCTGAGTAGCAGACCCCTAGAGACCTCGATACTAGAATTGGTTGAAACGTTTTCATTAGAATTTCATTCACTATGTAAAATGGCTTTTCAAAGACAACAAAATATTTAGTAAATATTTTTTTCATTTACAAATTTTGATGTTTTGACCAAATGAATCAAAACAAAGTAAACTTTTGTCCTTGGTTCATTTAATCACAAAATAGAAATCTGTGAAGATGTCAAACAAAAAGATGTGATTTTCTTGAAATTTTTCACAGAAAATACTTACCCTTTTTGACCTGCCCATGTTAGAACACACATACACAAAAGCCTAAATATTTGCATATCTACATATGAGATGGTCAAAAAATGGGGTTGGAAAATGACGGGTTTTCCACAGAAAATTTGATGAAAACGAATAAAAGTCTTTGAGAGTGAAGGTAGTGCAACATGGGTGTCTTTGACTGTGCTGCATCATGGGAGAAGTAGTCTGGCCATTGAGTCCAGCCCACAGAAGGGAATGGGAACAAGAGGCACCCAAACTACTTCCAGCAGGCACTGCAAGAGCATATCCAAATCAAAATAATTCGGTTTTCAACCAGAATAATTTGGTTTTTGCATGTTCAGTTTTTCAACCAAAAATCTTTATTCCCCCATGGACAGCAAACAGTGTATGTGTGTAAAATTTCATGTAGTTGAAAATCCTATTTTCTTGCAAAAACAGTTTTGATGGAAATTTTTTGACCAGCTGTATTACAAAAGGAATTTAATAACGTTGGGGTTAATGGTGTCAGGTGAAGGAATGATGTCAGTGGATCTAGGCATCATGAGGGCAAATGCTGTGTATGCGTCGGATGCAGCTGTTAATGGATCTCAATTTGGAACCTCTGTTATCTCCAGTCTTTCCTCTCACTTCCCCTAGCTGTACTGAAACCCCTCTTCCTGCAGCTGGGTAATATCTTTTGTTGCAGTCTCCTGGGCAGAGAGGTGGAATTGGGTTAGATTATTAGATATTTTTTTGATGTCTTGGTCTGAGGCCATCAAACTTGTTTCCATGGCCTCCAAAGTTACCCTAACCCCTCACCCATATCTCCGGCACAGCATGCCGATGAAACCCTGTATTCTTCTTCAAACAGGAGAAAAGGCAGCTAGAATAGGCTCCACATATCTGGCCGTTGATAATCTTTCTGTAGGATTCCTATAGGTCAGACATGAAAGATGGCCCATTTATTTAACCTTCTACTGTGTGTTGTCCATGTGATTAACACAGCTTGGAAGAATTGCTGCTGGAACCAGTGACCAGATCATCAACTAAACTAAACACAAAGAGAAGTGCTCTAACACAGTCTGCTTTTATGATCCAGGTGTCTAGTGTAACAGAAGCTACTGCGGAAAAATAATGGTAATTTCCAGCGTTGATTAGTGGCTTCTGATCAAAGGGCTCTGCACTTCAACTGCTTGAGTGTAATATATGAGGATGGCAAAGAACTCTGCAAGTGTTAAAGGTCGGCAGGGATGGATTCAGGCTCAGCCTGCAGGAAATCAGCCACAATGAAGGGTCTATTTATATATTTCCGGAGCGGAAAAAGTTGGAGTCACAACATTGGGGAACTTTTAATGGAATTTGTGGGACCATTTGAAGCACATGGTCTTCATCTGCTAATCTACTCAGTCCTGCCCTATCTGCAACTATCTCTACCCTGGTCTGCAGCAGAATAACAGACTTGCTGAATATACTAAGAAATCCCCCTGGGTTTGCTGCTATTTTCTTGCTTTGGAATACCCCACTAGCCAATTATACCGCTATGCCAAAGCTGCAATACTTGTGGAGACTCCCAAAAGAGGAGGTCTAGCAGAGCTGATCAGATTCCATTACATCACTTTAAAGTGAACAATGCATGAGTTTCCAAAGTGGATTATGAATCACCTGAAAAACGTGGTGGTGGTCTTTTATTTCTCACTTTGTATTATGATGGGGACAGCCAAGGCAATGGAAGATGGCGAAATGATGAAACTACTTTAAAATGTTCACAATCTCTTTCTCTTTACTATTAGCCAAGTTTCTTCTTGATGTTGTTAATAATTAGTGCTGTCTAATAGAAATGGTGTAAAAACTTGGACACTCTGACACGGTGGGGAGAGCACTATCTAAAGTACCAGGGGGCAGATCCTCAGTTGGGGTCATAGCCAAAGCACCCTTGTGGAGCTAAGAAAATTATACCAGCTGAAGATCTGCCTCCTGGATGGATGCATAGATTCTCCAACTGTAGAACAAAGTACCGGAGAAAATCTATAGTAGGTTAAAAGTGATCAAAAAGAGGGGGAAATGTTTGTGCCTTTTCCCCCTTCTTTATAATATAGAAAACACCTGAAAAGGGTTTTATATTTTGTTTTCTTAATTTTTTTCCTTCTTGTTTTATTTGATCTTTAGGCCATTATTGATATTTCTATCTGGTCTCCTCTGATATTACCTGAGAACTCATTAGAGATCTCAGACCACTGTGTTGTGAGCTTTTTCAACACTATTTGGAGAGAAAGAGAGAGAGAGAGTGAGTGAGTGAGAGTGTATACGTGTAACCCACACACCTACTGGGTGTGGTGTTCTGTCCCATCTAATGGCACAGAGGGAGGAGAGGAGAGGAGAGAGAGATTAGATTAGATTCTATATTATGAGTCTGTTCTATAGCCTTTAGCTCATGCAGTAGCGGCTCATGCACGAAGCTCCAGAGAGCCCAGGTTCAATCCCGCCAACAAGCGGGGTCTGTCGGTGTTATGTGCACACTGAATTTTTAACAAAAAGAACATGGTTAGCAGGATATGTGCGTTAAAAGTTTGTTAATTAAAAAAAAGGAAACACTGGAAACTCAGTTCTGTTCTAAGATACACCAGTATTAGACTTGTTCAAATCCATTGATTTTAAAATGAGTTTCTCCTGATTTACACCAGAATGAGAGGAGAGTCAGTCCCAAAATTGTTTTTGAAAGCAGTCTGCATTTAAATCACTTCACTTCTTTGGAATCTGTGATATCATGAACCTGACAGTCCTAACAGTGCTCCATAGTGTTTCCAGGGTATTCAAGACCTAAATTTCTCTTGTTGAAGATAAACTAAATAAACATTAAATTTTCGCTCCAAGCATCTGAAGAAGTGGATTTTTTACCCACGAAAGCTTATGCACAAATAAATCTGTTAGTCTTTAAAGTGCCACCGGATTCCTCGTTGCTTTTGTGGATACAGACTAACATGACTACCCCTCTGATAAATAAACATTGTCAGGCCTACATCATGAAGAAGCAAAAAGGGCACAAATCCCCCTCTTCCTCCTTTTTTTTTTAATTTTTAAAAGTGACCAATCTGGATATGACTGTGGAGATTATTTTACGAGTGCCTAAGATAACAGGGTGTATGGCTGTAATTTTCAAACTGTATTTTGATCATATGGAACCCCACTGAGTGTGCAGTTCAATACTCTTATATGTGTGTGCTGGATATTTGATTTTAGTGTTGTGTTGAGAAAAGCGGCACAAACATATATACAGGTCAAGCTGAGAAAGTGTTCAGTACAAGTATGTATATTCCTGTGCATTTCTTTGTTGCCTTCTGTGGTTCACAGTGAGCCTTTACTGCTGTCGCATTGATCTGTACTTGCCTTTTCTGTTGGCTGTTCATGGATCTTAGTTTCTGGGTGGTTTATGCTGATTGCTTCCCCTCTTTTGATTGTTCTTTGTTGTTTAAAAAATGTAATCACTGCTCATTCTTTGGATCCTTTGGGACTGGTGTATGTCTGTCACTGGTTTCTCCTAAAACCGAGGCATTTGAAACTCATCAGTAATGAGATCCATGACTGTGTGGTCCACTGATCCCATCTGTGCTGCATAGCTAGGGGTGCTGGAACAGTTTTTATAGTGGGGGTGCCCAGAGCCAATGAATCAAGCTGTAAACCCTGTATGTGATGGAAACCACTTCAAGTCCAGGGGTGCAGCAGCACCCCCAGCACTTCTAGTTCCAGCGCCTATATGCATAGGTGCCCATATAGCAACTTCCCAAGTCCTCTCCCAGCGTGCCCTAGGCTCAGAATAAAGCCGGGGAGGGATTTTATGGTGGTCAGTGCAGTCTTCTTTAGCTGGTCCAAAATCCCGGCAGGAATATGACAACTTTGATCACTCCAAAGTCTGAGAATGTTTGGATCCAGCATTTTGGTTCAGTTCATTGTGAAGAGGGGCCATTTACAAAATTTGGATCCGCGTTCAGATTTCGAACAGCTTCAAAGTTTGAGGTGTCTGGGTCCCAGGTTTCAATTCAGGCCATCTCAAGAGCTAACCTAACCAGGTGCCCTGTAATTCAATCAAAGTGAACTTCTGTTGTATTCATGTATATATTTGATTTTTGAAAAAGATCTAAAGCTACTGGCCAAAGTTCTACATAAATAGGACAAGGAGTTGTACTAGACAAGAAGGCAATTTTGAGATGACTGACTGATCAGGGCATTGGTAGCGTAGTGGGATGTGTGTCTCTCTCTAATAAATATGTATTGTGACAAAGTTCCTCCTCTACCTTGGTGGGTCCTGCGCTTATTGGTGGATTTGCTCGCCTCATAGATTCACCCTGCGGGAAACAGTCCAGAGACCTTCCCATCTGGTAGAAGCTACTGTCCAGGTCAACTCCTCCTGTGTTTGATCAGGAGTTGGGAGGTTTGGGGGGAACCCGGGCTCGCCCTCTACTCCAGGTTCCAGCCCAGGGCCCTGTGGACTGCAGCTGTCTAGAGTGCCTCCTGGTACAGTTGCACGACAGCTACAACTCCCTGGGCTACTTCCCCATGGCCTCCTCCCAACACCTTCTTTGTCCTCACCACCGGACCTTCCTCTTGATGTCTGATAACGCTTGTATTTCTCGGTCCTCCAGCAGTATGTCTACTCACTCTCAGCTTCTTGCACACCTCTTGCTCCCACTTCCTCACACGCACTTCCTCTCCTCTGGCTTCCTTTGGCCTGACTGGAGTGAGCCCTTTTATAGCATCAGAGGGGCCTTAATTAGAGTCAGGTGGTTAACTGCCTCACCTGAGTCTTAGCAGGTTAATTGGAGTCAGGTGTTCTCATTAGCCTGGAGCAGCCCCTGCTCTGGTCATTCAGGGAACAGAAAACTGCTTATCCAGTGGCCAGTATATTTCCCTTCTACTACTCTGCTGTTACCAACTGGTCTGGGTCTATCACAGTATGTTATGTGCATGGAAGAGAGCAGTGACCACCAATAAATAAGTTCAGGACTGGTCTTATGCACACCCAGGACAAGAGATTACTGTTGCCTTCAGACTTTTGATAGCAGGAGGACCCCATCATACCCACAGCAACTCACAGCCTGAGTTCTTTCCTGTGACCCTGTCACTCAAAAAGCCATCTCCTGCTTTTTTAAAAAAAATTGTATGTGTAATTTATCTTATCTCCTTTCAAAAACCCTGTTTGGGTTCAGCTCTATTTTTTTCTGCTGGTGAACAAGGAAAAGGGGAGTGGGAACAAATTTCTATTAGGGTGCAATTTAACTTAATGAAAGGAACAAACAGAATCAGAGGCGCCAGCACATGTCCTGGAGGGAGTGTGAAAAAGTAATGAGAAGTGGATTTATGGTGCTCTATAAAAGATTTAAAACCATGTTTAAACTCTACAGATTCCATTGAATTAACATCAGTAGCACTTGGGCTATCAACTCCCTCCCTTGCTGTGTGTCCCTGAGAGGAAGATACAAAGTCCTTGGCATAAGAATATCATTAGCACAACACCCCACCTCCAACCCTCCGGCACAATCACACTTCAAATTGGACCTTTTACCAAGGAAATGTGAACATGATTGGCCTGTTAGTGGAGTATCTCTAGTGGCATACAGAAGATGGTTCTGGAGGTAATTGCCTTCTCCTTCTTGCCCTGCAAAGGAACCGGATTGCTTTTGGCCTCACGTCAATGATTTACTCTGTGAGGGGGAGAGTTGCTTTGATTCCCGTAGTTATTATGATACTGGTGATTGTTTTTTCGAAGCAATTACGTGTAATGCCTTTTTAAGGATTCCTCCCTGTAGAGAGGATTCACATCTTTTCACTGTATCTTTATTTCCCTCCTCTCTCTCCATTCTTTTCTTTTTAAATGACAGTAATTTCTGGTATTGAACGGCAATGGTGGTGTTCTTGCAGCAGTGATCGCTGATGGTGTTGATGGAGCTGTCAATAGAGTCACATGAGACAAGATGCTGTGAGGAAGCAGAGTTTGGCTCTGTGGCTGGAGCTTGTCTAATAGTGGATAAGGAGCGTGGAGTCCATCTATTTTGAAATCTCAGCTCTCCGTTTCCCCCTTGTCTATATGTCTCTCAGTCTAGTGGTGCATGACTTCTTTCCTAATGTTTGGGTAAGGGGGCTCTGGAGAGGATGGCGTCTGGCTTCTGACAGGCAGGGCCACTTGGGAGCCATAAAACGCAGAGGGACTTCACTCTGACCGGCTCTCCCCCACCTTACTCACAGTATAAAGATCCTCACCCTGCTGCTACTCCTTGATCTCTACCTTTGTACAGGAACCAGCAAGAGAGAGGGTAGGAGGGTCCAATCACGAGGTCAGGCTCAGGATGGAGAGCAACAGGCATGGATATGGGATGGCACTAGAGAGCCTGAGGCTGCCAGCCCCCTGATGAAAGGATGTGGCTACACATTTATATACTTGTGCTCTATGGGATTTAGGAGGGGTGGTAACTTAAGTGTTCTAGCCACATTCCATCTTGGGTGATGACATCCTGCTAAGGTAAATTTCCCCTGTAGTTTTGGCTGGAAAAAGGAATTAAATTTCTTGCCCTAAACTGTAGGTCAGTGTTGCCCTATGTAGCTAAACAGCCACTACATCCCACCCCGGAGTTATGGTTAAGCAAATACCAAAATAATTGTCAGTGGGGGAGGAGAGTGATGTCTGTGCCTATTACATCCAAAAAACTATATTGAAAGAAAGGGAAGGTTGCAAAGTCAATCAATCAAATGTTAAGAATTGCCAGAATTAAGACCGTGTTTTGCTGCAGCAGGCGGAACACTGAGGGCACAGGAGAGATGGTCTCCCTGCCCTCAGGTCCTGTGCCCTCAGCAGAAAAGAGGAGCAATTGCAGGAGATGCCCAGTGCAGATGGAATAGAATTTAGCTGCCAAACCCTAAGACGTTTCTATTGAATATGTGTGGATGGAAATTTTGCAAAGGTTTCTGATTTGACCAAATTGGGACAGACTTTCAAAGGAGCAGCAAAAGACACATCCCTGATACCAAGGTGACCCCAACCCCTGCCAAATGTCGATCCTTTGCTCCAAAACTTGGTGTCCCAAGAGTTTCTCAATGAAATGCTTGTAAGAGTTGTTTTAACGCAGGTGAAACAACACATTTTCCTTTACCTCATTCTGAGAAACAGCCGAACCATTTAAACAGAAACTTTAAAAAAATAAAAAAAAATCAGCCTGAGACAGACACCCGGCATGCAAAATTTCAACCCGATCAGCTAACATTTGGCAAAGTTATAAGCAACTGAAAGCAGGGTCTTCATAAAGGAAAGTGCTGAGCAATCTTAATGACCGGTGACAGCATCGCCTATAACATCCAGTGAATTGAGATGCTTCGGGAAGGGAGATGCCACTTGTATGTAAAAGTATTACTGTAATGAACAGCTCACACTGAGAGCAACTCTCTCAGATGATGAGTTTTAGTGGCTACAAGTGGGCTTTTGATATATGCCCCACTTTTAGGTAGTGTGTAGTTGAAGCCCAGTGCTTGCAGACAGACTGGTGCACATCAGTTTAGTTCTGTTGCGTTCAGTGGAGCTCTTGTGATTATACCAGCTGAGGATTGAGCCCGTGCTGAGGGAGTTAGCAGGAAATGCCAAGTTTTCCTTAAGTAAGAAGAAGATGATAGTTTTGAAAGTCAGTTCTTTGTTCCTTGCGTGCTAATTGCAGCTCCTCCATGCTCCTGTGTCTGTATCTTGTCCATTTAGGTTTTGATAACTAATTACCAATATTGACAACCCCAAGCACTCAGAATCATGACCCAGGGTTCAAAAAATCATGAGATTGACTTTAAAAAAAAAAATCACCATTTAAAAAAAAATTCCATATCTTTGTATTTGCCTTTTGGTTTTTGAACCCGTAGGGTGCATGTGGGTCATGTTTTCAAGATTTTCTCTACAATGATGATTAGAAACTTTTTTTTTTTTAAATGAAAGCCGAGATTCTCTTGTGGTCACATGATTCCAGGATCTGGGGCTTCAAGACAAAAACAAACATAGTAAGTCTCATGATAAAACTGAGTTGGTAACACTGAACTGCTAACTCCAGAAAGAGCTGAAGTCATCATTATCAGGATTTTCTGGAACCTCAAAAAAAGTTTGGTTCAAGTTTTGGGCAAAGGTTGCGGTCAGCTTCTGCTTTATTAATTGCTATTAAATTAACGTGAACGGATTGTCTTATTAGCCTGGAATTTAAAGCCTATTTGAGATCCTTAATTAAAAGCTTTATGATGGTTTCCATTCTGAAGCCTGTTTTAATTAACCAAACAAAACCTTTTTGCTTCTCTTCCCCATCAGCCCAGCAAGGGTGGGATTGCCAGTTCTGAGCTGTGACAGTCAGGCATGTCCCATTGGGGTTTTTATCTACTCTCCAAAGCAGTGACATTTATAAGCTATAATGAAGTGAAGAATATTGTATCCCCTTAAGAAGTCGGCATGCAGAGCAGTAATGGCCCGGTAGCAGAGGGTAGTCACTGCTGTACCACTGGCTACTTGGAGGTTTTTTAGCAGCAGGCAGGTTCTTTGCTGTGATGGTGATTGCTATATTTCTGGCCTCTTAGTACCATTCAGGAAGCTCCTCGGCTGTGTGTGGTGATTTTTGGTCTTGGTCTCATAGCACAAGTGGCGGTGTGCTATGTAATCACTGAAAAATGCACCGCCTGGTTTATATTATACTAGTGCTCAAGTGTGCAGCTCTGACTGCCCAGAAAGGGACTGTGTTGGAAGTGGCATCTATGAGCCCCTTGTTACAATTTGGCCATCATATACTGCTAAATCATCTCTGCCAGAGAGATCCTGTCCCTAGAACTCATCGACAGTGTTTCAAAGGGGCCTTTAGAATGCACCGGATTCAAGGCCAACACTGGTAGATGCTTGTGCCAACACTGTCAGAAGTGACCGCTGATTTTAGGTGCCACCGATTTTGGGTGACCAACCTGAGACACCCTGGGATTGATTTTCAGAGGTGCGGAAGGGCTCACATCTCCAACTGAAGTGTTTGAGAACTGCACATATTTATTGCCTCTGAAAATGAGGCCCAAGGCATCGCCCAGCGCCATTGTCCTCATCTGAAAATTTTGACATGTCTACAAAAAACCGCCACAACAACCCGAGGAGGATGCTGATACAAAGGGACAGATTTCCAAAGGCACAAATGGTAGGTAGGTGCATAACCTTCACTTGTTTCTGAAAATCTCCTCTAAGGTCTTCACTCACCAACTCTGTTTCAAACTACACACGTTGAACGCTATCTGAGCAACATACTTAGAGGTTTCAGGAACAAAGTGTATATAAGAACACATTTATTTATTTATTGTACAGGTTTTTCCATGGCACTCATCACCTTGGCATGTGAACACGTACACTTAATACTGCTTTGAGTGTCAAATGCTTGTAGTTACGAGAGAGCGATTTTCTTTAAATAGGACAGAAAGTGAAATGATTTCCCTAATGTCTCACCCCTTTTTTCTATAAACAGCTTTACTCTTGAGACACAGGGTTTTCACAAGCTAACAGGTGATAGTGTCTTGTTAAAATATTGGAAGTGCATCATTGGCCAGTTAAATCATTTGCTCAAGTATAAACATCAACACTCTTAAGGAATGCTTTGAAGATCACAGCCTCTGATCATAAGACCGATCCTCAGATAGGAACATTATCGCTTTTATTCGTTCAGTATTAACTTGCCTCCCATCCTGAATTCCAACTCCTGATTTTCATGTGCCTCCAATGGCCTGCAAAATTGTTTCATGTTCTTACACACACACACACGCATGCCTTTTAGGATTTGATTTGCGCGTGCACACACACACACACACATGATTAGGATTTGGTTTGCCGAGGAGGATATAGCTAGAGTTGGGTGACGTTTTCAGACAAAACATTTTTTCAACAAACTGTAGATTTGGGTTGACCAAACATTTCGTGAATGTGTGTTGGATTTGCCAAATTGTTTCTGTCAAAAGAAAAAAATTCTGAAATATAATAACATTTCATTTTGACCGTTTCAAACTGAAACTTTTTTTATTCGAAATGACTTTTCATTTAGAATTTCACTTCCGTTTTTTTTAAAGAGCTTAAGAAACCTCAAAAATGGAACCAAAACATTTTGCTTGACCTGAGACAAAATATTTTCAAATTTTTCCGTTTGGCTAATTATGCACACAACTCTAGTTATAGCATGCCAGGACGTTATGTCATCATGATCTATCATGACATAAAACTCAGGGTACTATGAGGAACTGTGTTTTGCCCCATGGAACTAACCCTGAAAGATGATTACCCTGCCACCTCTGTGCTGTCAGCAAAGCTCTGCCCACTGCCCCTCTGTCACCAAGTTTCCGGGTATACCCACTTACTCGGGCTGGAAGAGAGGTGTAAGCACCAGATGAACGATATCACCAGTGTGGAAAGATCGCTCACTGCCATAGGGCATGAGGGTGGTTTAATTTAGGCAGATAGATGCAGACAACAAGTAATTTATTTCTCCCCCTTCTCTAATAAATATTCATGTTTACATAAATAATATATCACACACAACCTGATACCTAAATAAATAATGACCAAGGTACAGCATGATCAGGCATATGAGTTGCTTTGCTTCTTTTTGCTGCTTTGAATAGCAAGGGAGTTAATGAGCTCATTATTCAGGCATTAACACTGTGTGATGAGAAGCCATCCCGTCACTCTTCAGTGCTGACAAGGAAGACAGGAACAGCCACGCTGAAACAGACCAACAGTCCATCTTGCCCAGCGTCTCGCCTCCCAACATCACCACAATAGAATCAGAGCCTGAACCTTTGAAAAAAGCTGTGCTTTCTTTTCAGTGCTGAGTACTCTCAGTCCCCACTGACATGGAAGTAGAGTGCTCTGCACCTTGCAGGATCAGGCCTATAGTTGTGCAATGCTGTATCATAGGGAGGTATGTAAGAGAGGATTTCGTCCTAACCCCAGTCTGTGATCAGCTTTTTCTCTGGAGCATGAGGATCAATATCATTTGCCATTTTTTAGCTCAGCTCCTATCATTGCAAGTGTTACAATTATTCATATGCCTGATCTAATTTTCTTAAGCATTGTACTAATTTTTTTGCTTCCATAAATCCTGTGGCAGGGAGTTCCATAGGTTAAATATACCTCTTTAGCGTTGATTCAGATGTATCAAAGTCTCTGATGTTCATGCAGCTAAAAGTGCTGAAAGGTTCTTCTGCCCCCTGAAACACCCAAGAGAAATCGATAGCAGACTGTTTATACCTGAGCTGGCTATATTTTGTACATTCTGTGTACCTTTCAAGTCTGTGTTTCTTTTGCAGGTGAAATTTTCAATGTTTTAATATTTTTAAAAAATGGTTACAATTTTTGAAATGCTCTCTCTGTACCTTTTATTTTGGAGAATTTTCCAAATGGAAAAAGGGAGCCCTGACAATTTACGCCAAAATTTTCAAAAAATGTGTGGTTAAAGTTAGGCTCCTAAGTCCATATTTAGGCACCCATATAAGCAGCCAGGTTTTCAGAAAGTGCTGAGCACCTAACAGCCCCCACTGAAAAGTCAATGGAAGCTGTTGGGTGCTCAGCATTTCACAACATTTGGCCACTTATGGCCAAAAGAGATGTCTAAATATGGACTTAGGAGCCTAACTTTAACCACACATTTTTTGAAAATTTTGGCGTAAATTGTCAGGGCTCCCTTTTTCCATTTGGAAAATTCTGCAAAATAAAAGGTACAGAGAGAGCATTTCAAAAATTGTAACCATTTTTTAACTTTAGACACACATTTAAAATCAAATGTTGGCCTTGGAGTTCTACAGTATTTTCAGATAGAATTGAGCAGTATGTTACTTTCTTTAACACACACATAGGAATGAGGCTTTGCAGGTGCAGATGTATGAAGGATCAAAACCACTTGTATTTCAGTGTATGATCATTTGAATAGCCCCAAGTGCATCTGCTAGATGGGGCTATAGAGATAAGGAAATAGCCACAGAAGGTATTGTTCCATTCATTTCCATATAAACCAGGAATTTTTTGTTTTAACATAACTTTTTTTTCAAGACCCCTCTGCCCCTCAAACAAAGAGGTAGGACCGAGTCTGAAGTAAGAGCAAAGTTCTTAATTTAACCCAATTGGATAATTCATTCCTAATTATAATTCTGTGCTTCCTGAGTCCTTCTATTTCCTTTATAGTTGTCTCATGATATTTAGCTAGTAGTAGCTGCCTTCAGAAACTGCTTTCAGAATATTAGCTGGTTTTCTTCCCAGACTGGTGAAGCTAATGGCCACTTTAAATATTAATACCTTTTTACTAATCATATTCATAATATAGCCACTGCTGCTTAAGAGTAATCCAACAGCCATAGCGGAGTGAAATACATTAAATACCATTCCCCAGTGGGAGGCTGTAGTTCTTGAAAGTACCATGGACAGTATGTTGTGCCTGTCTGATATGTCTTAGGGAACATTCTCTGCTGATGACTATGCTTTGGGAAATTGCAAGTATATTTCCCCAGGAAATATAAAGTGACTGTCAATTAGGGAGGTGTGGAGGATTTGTCGGGCTTGTGAGAAATGTACTAGAAAGCGAAATTAGGTTGGGAAAAAAAAAAGATGCATTGAAAAAAAGGAAGGCCAAACCCTTTCCAAGGTGGATACTTTTGAGTTCTATTGAGGCTTGGAGTTTTAGAACTATTTGTGCAGAATTCCACGTGTTCATAATTAAACATTGCAATAGGCTGGCAGTGTTGGTCTGAAACACTCACATCCTCTTGACAAGTGTTGATTTTGCTGGGATAAGGTCAAGAGGGTTCTGCTGGATCACTGAGGCAGGTTACTTGTTTACCCTACCAGGGCATAAGACAGGATAGAACAGGAGTGGACAAACTTTTTGGCCCGAGGGCCACATCTGGGTATGGAAAGTGTATGGTGGGCCATGAATGCTCACGAAATTGGGGGTTGGGGGCATGGGAGGGGGTGAGGGGTGCAGGCTCTGGGCAGCACTTACCTCAAGCAGCTCCCGGAAGCAGCAGGATGTCCCCCCTCCGGCTCCTATGCGGAGGCGCTGCCAGGAGGCTCTGCGCCCTGTCCTGTCCACAGGTGCTGCCCCGCAGCTCCCATTGGCTGTGGTCCCCGGCCAATGGGAGCTGCGGGGGCAGCACTTGGGGGGGCACCGTACGGAGCCCCTTGGCTGCCTCTATGCATAGGAGCCAGAGAGGGGACATGCCACTGCTTCCGGGACCCAAGCAGAGCCATGGCACACGTGGGAGCAAGCACCCAACCCCGCTCCCCAGCTGGAGCGCGGGTACGGGGCAAGCCCCGGACCCCACTCCCCGGCGAGAGCTCGAGGGCCAGATTAAAACATCTGAAGGGCCAGATGCGGCCCTTGGGCCGTAGTTTGCCCACCCCTGGGATAGAGTGACTCTCTAGAAAGAGGGGACCTAAGGTATAGGCTAAGCAGTCCTCAGGGAGGAGCCCTAGGAGCAACTAAGCCTGGGGAGATGGTGTGAGCCACTTTTTATGCTATTTTAATCTTGTTCTCTTTGTTCATAGAAGATGGGAAGGTGTTGAGTTTGGACTCTACATTGCGTAAGGACTGTATCTGTAGAGTAGGCTGGGTTAGATGCATGCTCTAAACATTAAATTATGACTTCTAAACCATAATTCTAAGCCTGGTTTTCTAGACTTTTCCTGCAAGGGAGGGAAGATGGAGACAGTAGGGGCAGTGAGTGAGTGCGTAAGAGATGGGTGGTCCTAGAGCATAAAAGCCTGGACAGACCGATGACGAAATCTTTAGTAGAGTCCAGGCTGTGCAGTTATGCAATGAGGCCCCTGCAGTGCAGGATATGCTGAGCCTGGGAAGGCTTTTGTGAGCTTTGGCTTGGATTGTATATTAGTAAGCTTTGTGCTTCTAAAGTTACAATGTGCTTAGAACAAGCTATCATCAGTGCCATAAAAGGGAGCCGGCGGACAAAGGAGAAAATTACTATGATGTTTGCAGTGTTGTAGCCATGTTGGTCCCAGGATACTCGAGAGACAAGGTGGGTGAGGTAATATCTTTTGTTGGTAAAAGAGACAAGCTTTCAAGCTTACACAGAGCTCTTCTTGGTCTGAAGAAGAGCTCTGTGTAAGCTCAAAAGCTTGTCTCTTTCACCAACAGAAGTTGGTCCAACAAAATATATTACCTCATCCCCCTTGTCTCTCTAAAAGTACTATGAGTGAGGCTTGCCCAGTGGGAGAACTTGATCCTCATCTTGGCCTCTAACTCCTTGACTAGTGAAGTATTGGACAGAGGTAGCACATTCAGCTGCATTAAAGGATCCCCTTAGTCATTTAAGAAATAATAAGTGCATTGATGAGTGCATCCTTGGCTGTAAGGATTGTAGCTCTGGCTTGTGATGTTGAAGGAACACAAAGGTTAAAATTCTGGATATGGGGAAATTTTAGGAGCTCCACCTGGGATATGGAGGAATCTTCTGCCCAACTCCCCCATCCTTGGGAGAGAATAGAGAGTGATGAGTAATGGAAAGAACCATTATACCTAAATTGAGTCGTGTCCTTGATTGCCTGTTGTGTGGTTTATACCGGTGAGGTTATTCGCTCCTGTACTAAAGAGTTTCATTAACATCTAACTGATGCTTGTTTTCTTCATTCATAGCATCCAGGTGTTGTGCACTGTTCTAAATCAGTAGTGTGAAAAGACCATTTAAAGTGATAGCTCGCATTCCTGCAGGGATGTTTTGAGTATCTTCACAGGCTGCTATCTTTACCTGTCCAGGGAAAAACAACACTGCAAAAGGAGGTCTTGAACTTGACCAAGGTTTTGGCTTGTTCTTACACCCGTTATCTCTGCCAACAAAGTAATCAAAATGTGGTAGCATAGCAACAATGTTCCTATTTGTTGGGAGAGCTGAAACATTTAACTGTATTAAGAACACGCACGTTGGCACCAGCAGAATGAATGGCTGGCTCGGGGACTTCTAGGACAAGCAATTTGCTGATAGGGGGACCAGACAGAGGAGTAATATGAAATGTTAATAGAAGCCTAAAATCATTACACTGCTTTATTGGGAGCCAGGGTGGGGAATGTAAAATTGTGAATAAATGTCCTGTGGGAGGAATTGAGAAGAGCTGAGATTTGGATTCGTGGTGGTCTCAGTATCTCCTGCATATCGATAATGTATGAGTCATGCCGGTGAAATCAGCTAAGACTTTCAATGTATTCAGTGTTACTAGAGAGGAATGGGCTGCCAGGCTATTCCTGTTATTTTCTTTCCTTTTCAACCTAGGCAGCAGGATGCTAGAACAGCCATTGGTCTGGAAGCTTGGTGTTCCAAAGTCCTTTGAATAGTATCAGGGGGTAGCCGTGTTAGTCTGTATCTACAAAAACAACAAGGAGTCCGGTGGCACCTTAAAGACTAACAGATTTATTTGGGCATAAGCTTTCGTGGGTAAAAAACCTCACTTCTTCAGATGCATGGGGTGAAAGACTCTCATTGGTTTCACTGGGCTTTGGATCAGGAAGTCCTCTCCACCCAGCGGGAAGAAGCATAGAAAGGTTGGAGCGGACACACTGGGATCTGCTCAGCAATGTATGGAATTAGCCTGAATGGTGGAATATTAAACCCAAGATCTAAACACAGGTGATGGATAAAGAGTTTGCCCTGTCACGTGAAGCTCTAGTAGTTTCCAAAGGGTAACCTATGGGTGGGTAGAAAAATCCAAAGAAACCCCAACCATAGACGCCAACTTTCTCAGCGCCGGTGGATGCCTGCGCCCCTCTGCCCCTTTCCCTGCCCCTGGCCCTGCCCCGACTCCATCCCATCCCCGCCCCTGGCCCCACCCCCATTCCAACCCCACCCCCAAAGTCCCCGTCCTAACTCCGCCCCCTCCCTGCCCCTATTGGATCCCTTCCCCAAATCCCTGCCCCAGCCCTGCCTCTTCCCCCAGCACGCCACGTTCCCCCTCCTCCCCCCTCCCTTCCTGCCCCATGAATCATCTGTGTCATGGCGCAAGCGCTGGGAGGGAGAGGGGAGAAGCAGGACGCAGTGGCACGCTCGCGGAGAAGGCGGAGGTAAGCTGGAGCAGGGGGGGCGGGGCGGGGCCACTGGGAGCTGCCGGTGGGTGCTGAGCACCCACCAATTTTTTCCCGTGGGTGCTCCAGCCCCAGAGCACCCACGGAGTTGGCGCCTATGGCCCCAACAGCTGTAGTAGGTTTATGAAAATACTACCTTTTGTGGGAAGGGGGACTCATTCTCCCCAGCATGGTTGAAAGTGACTATATAAAACTAAAGGACAGATTTTTAGATCAGCTACATGGAGTAAATCCACTGTAGTCACTCTGGATTTACACCAACATAACTTAGATCAGAATCTGACCTGATTCTCTTGTGTTACTAGGATGTCTGCTACCTACAGGCCAGATACTCTGCTGGTGTGACTGCACTGTATTCAGTGGAGTTAGGGCCAGCTTCTCCATTAGTGTGTCTTTCATCCAGTTCATTTTCTAGCAAGGCAGATGGGTTAGCTAGGAAACAAACACCCCTCTCTGAGAATGTAATATCCTTCATTATTCCACTGGGTTTGGGAATTGTGTGCAGTAGGTCATCTACCAGACTTCTTTGACTGCCCAGCCCCAAACAGGCCTCTCTAACTGTCTCATGTGGTAATATAGACCTCTGAACACAGAGCAAGAGTCACTTCAGAAGAGCAAGTATAACCTGCAGTTGTATTGATCAGTTGTTTGAGAATGTGCACAGCTTACTGAACCGCAGTGGCATAGCAAATAAAATGTATGTTTGAACAACAAGCTATATTTGGCTACAGTAGCACCTCAGAGTTATGAACACTAGAGTTACGAACTGATCGGTCAACCACACACCTCATTTGGAACCAGAAGTACGCAATCAAGCTGCAGCAGTGACACACACACACACACACACACACACACACACACACACACACACACACAAAAGGCAAAATACAGTATGGTACTAAAAAAAAAGAGGAAAAGTTAAAAAAAGATTTGACAAGACAAGAAAAATGTTTCTGTTCTTGTTTCATTTAAATGAAGAGGGTTAAAAGCTGCCTTTTTCTTCTGCATAGTAAAGTTTCAAAGCTGTATGAAGTCAATGTTCACTTGTAAACTTTTGAAAGAACAACCACAATGTTTTGTTCAGTTATGCACAACCTCCATTCCTGAGGTGTTTGTAACGCTGAGGTTCTACTGTATATATCGAGCTCTATCTGTAGATAGATAGATATAAGATCCCTCCCAGTGGAAATCAAATCAGCAGTGTGTTAGTCAGTACCCCAGGTTCTCCTGATGGCAAACCTCCAGGAGAACAGCTGGAATGGCTTTGCTAAGCAGCAGCAGCACCCAATAGTCAATCTGGGACCATAAACTAAATGGTTATTTTCCTATTTAAAATGAAGACTTTCATTTACTTGAGCCAAAAGAGGCACTTTGCTTAGAGCCTGGGGAAGGTGATGATGAATTTTAGCATGTGTGTGTGCGTGCGTGTGTGATTGAACGAGAGAGAGGGCACCAGGGATGCTGGAGGAAGATTGCAGTGCCTCTGACATGTGAAGTGAAGGATTACACCCCCAGTGCGTTTGATGTAGGAGGACAAGGATTATAGCCTGTGTACGACATTGCATGAGTGAGATTAAAGTCATCCTAGGCAGTCAAGAATTATGGAGCGGAGCAGAAGAAGAAAGAGGATTTGCCAATGGGAGGGGTTTAATATAGGCAGCAATAGTGTGTTTGTGTGTGTGAAGCGCAGACAGGATAGGGTGACAGTGGGTTGAATTTAGAAGGTGCAGACAGTCTAGTTCGAGTTTGAGGTAGGAGTACAGAGACTGAAGAGAATGTAGAGAAGGGAACGGATACTCTAATCGAGTGACACTGGTTGTCAGAGTTTAGTGTGCATCTGGTACAGGAGAAATCACCAGGTACTGGATTGGAGAAAAGATATTGGAGAAGGAGAACTGTGCAATGTACCTTCCTCAGGAGCAATGAGCAAAGATCCAGCCTTTAGTATAAAGTGGGCCTATTAGCCAAAGAGAGTGTTGTCTACTAGTTAGAGCAGGTGATGAGGAGTCAAGATTTTTAGCTCCATTTCTAGGGCTCTCAGATATTAGAGTGATGGCTGCATTAGAAATATGTAAGCTAGGAAAGTAGAAACTTTGCTACTAACTTTCTGTGCCACTTTGGGCAAGTCACCGCTCTGTGCCTCAGTTTCCCTGGCTGTAAAATGGCAATAATGATACTCAACTCAAAGGGATGTTGTAAGAAATAATTGTTTGTTTTGAGTTGCTCTGATGGTAGATGCTATGGAGTCTGCAATGTACTGTCCAGTTCATGTGTCACCACAGCCCTCTACTAGATGGAATGTCAGGCCTGCATAGATATATGTGGGCATGTCACCCTCTGGTGGCTTGAGAGCCACAGAAAATAAAAGCCCTATTATCACAACAGCTACTGGAGATCCTCCTTGATCTCAGATATTAGGGGCTTACGTTTTTGGAGTACAGGTTCCTGGGCTCCACTGCATCCTTACTGACACCCAGAAGGTCCAGTCTATCACAAAACTTACAGTTTTGAGGCACTACTTATCACCTTTAATTTCAAGGACAGTGTGGGTGGCAATGTGAGGATCTTGGTTCTTCCTACCTTATTATTTATATTGTGATTGTGCCTACCAGCCTCAACCAGCTTGGGTCCCCTTTGTGCAGGGGCGGCTCCAGGCACCAGCACAGCAAGTGCGTGCCTGGGGCGGCAAGTCATGGGGGGCGGCCTGCCAGTTGCTGTGAGGGTGGCAGGCAGGCGGCTTTTAGCGGCATGCCTGTGGGAGGTCCACCGGTCCCGCGGCTTTGGCGGCAATTCGGTGGCGGGGATGCCAATGGCGCGGCATCGGCAGACCTCCCGCACGCATGCCGCCGAAGCCGCGTGACCAGCGGACTGCACACAGGCACGTCGCCAAAAGCCGCCTGCCTGCCGTGCTTCGGGCGGCAAATAACATAGAGCTGCCCCTGCCTTTGTGCTAGGTGCTGTACTGACAGTCCTTCCCCCCAAAGGGTTGTGTTTCTCTGCCACACTCAGAAAGGAAGAAACAAGGTGGATTATGAAGGGAACCCCATAGAGCAGAGGGACTACTGTGCAATTTCAGAGGAGTTTGTCAGTGTATCATGTGATGAAGGCAAACAGTGGTGGGTCTGGTGGAGTGGGAGGATTCTACAGCATAGATCAGTAAAACTAGACTAGCCAGGAGGGTTTTGTGGTGAATATTTATTGTGTGCTAAAGTCCTGGAGATGTCATCATGCAAGTGTCTAAAGCCGACGCTCCAGTTGTGTTTCATGTACTGTGTCTGCTTCATTTACCCATGTTTAAAATCCAACCATAAAATTGTACTTGGAGTGGCTGTTACACATTTCCTGCTCTGAGAGCAGACTCTCAAAGCCCATGAGAAATATTCACTTGCAATTATGTTGGATTTAAAGGGGGAAAAAATCTGTCGCTTTCTACCCTTAATAATTCGCTCAAACAGCTGTAGATTAATGAAAGTGTTGCTCAAGGCATATTTCCTGAAATAGCGTGCAATTTGGCCTTCTGAAGTCACATTAGGTTAGGGAATGTGTTTGTGTATTTAATGCTGGGAGTACACAGTTTTACACTACAAGAACATAGGAGCTGACATACCACAGCACGCTGTATTAGTGGTCCACATAATCTGGTATCCTGTCTGTAACAGTGGCTAATGCTGCCTGTGTCACAGGACGTTGTAAAACCCATATGATGCAACTAACCATGCAGTACTACATATCACAGGAGACATGCCTTCCTGACTCCAGCTGGTGATCAGGTTATGCCCTGAAGCCTAAGGATTGATACGCCATGTGAATTTTGTTGTTGTTGTTCCAACTACTATGACTGCAGATGTGGTTCTGATTCATTTTAAATGTCTAACTTTTTAAAAATCTTATTAAGCTGTTTGCTTTGATCATAATCTGTTACAATGAGTTCCACAGGTTGATTATAATTGTGTTAAAAGAAAATACTTTTTTAGTCTATTTTAAATGTATTGCCTTTTAATTTAATTGGGTGAACTCGTGTGTTTATAGGATAGAGTGACTAGGATCAACAGACTAGTTAAATAGAAAATCACAGCCATCAAATGTAACAAAATCCTTATTCCTTTACTCCCCTTCTCCCATCTCTCCCCACTACACACCAGACAAAAAGGGACTCTATTCCTTCTCACAGCAGCATCTCTTTCATAATGTGGGTTGCAGCCTATGAAGATTGAAAAGCTTCAATCTGGCATATCCTGTATTGTGGTGAGTGGGAAAACTTCCAGGGGTCAGTTCCATCATACTGGATCCACCCAGGCACTAATATGGCCCTGTCACCACAGTTGTTGATGATATTGCAGCAGTGCCTAGAGGCCCGGGTCAGGGCTCTGTGGTGCTAGGCACTGTATAAAGACATGGTTCCCTGTCCTGAGGAGCTTACAATGTAAGAGTCGTGTCTGAGCACCTCACAGCACCCCTACGAAGTAGGTAAGTAGTGTTATATCCAGTTTCCAGATGGGGAGCTGAGGCACAGAGATTAAGCAGCTTGCTTCATGTCACACAGGAAGTCTGTGGTAAGCCCAGATCTCTGGAGTGTTCCCGTCCAGTGCCTTAATCACAAGACCCTCCTTCCTCTCTAAAGCAAGCCAGATCTCCTTAGGGATCCAGACATCTGTGCTGCAGCTGCTAGCAGGTTTTAGACTAGCCAGGTTGACTCTGATCTTGTGTTGCTAATCTGCTACTTGCACGTACATAAACTCTTCCTTCAGTTGATACACAGGGGAGGCTTGCTATTGGAGGTGTACGCCTGACCTTTGCCAGTACAGTTTGTGGTCTCATGGTCCAATCCAGAGCTAGTGGTTTGTGACCAGTGGCAGCTTTCTCCCACTACCCAGATCTGTCTAATCCAACATGTTTACTCCAGGGGCCAGATGTCTACAGTGCCTATGGTGACCTATCTAAACTAAGGCAGGAATTCATTTCAGCGTGCTACCACCTGCATCCCACAAGATCATTCCCAACTCAGAGCAGAGGAAGGGGCAGTGCTAATGAATAGGGGACGGCAATAAGCTTGAAGTGGCTTTGATTGCAGCGCTCTGAACAGGAAGAGTGTCATGCCAATCATGCTCAGATGGGTAGGGCCCACCCTGATCTTTGCTCTGACAGGAGTTCATGAGCTTCTTGATGCCAGCTGAGGTCCAGAAGTAGGATCCCTCATCAGAAGTGGTATAAGGATACGTCTAGGAAGAGATCTCCTGGACCTGTGATGTACATGTGTGTGCCTAGCAAAGGGGATGACTAACTTATCCAAAAGTTCTTGCTGCCAATCATTTCCACTATATAGAACAAAGATCTACTCCCGCTTCAGGCTGATAAGAAACCCTGCTGCTCCAGCTTCAATGTGGAAGCTTCTACAGTACTGCCTCTGAATACTGAGTAATGAGAAACCAGCTAATCTATTCAAATGCTGCTGCCCTGCAATAACAGCACACTTTTCTTCATAGAAGCTCACTTGATTGAGATTTTTCCACTGATGTCTAGCCTGGTTTCTCTGCCTCAGACAAATAAAAGAGCCATTCACTGAGTTGTGATAGCCAAGATCCAGAGTGACCTGGCAGATGAGATGACTAGAGACGGTCAGAAAATGTTTGTTTTTTCCCAACAGAACATGTCAGTTAACATGGGGGCGGGGAAGTGTTTTTTTGCCTAAATTTTCCACAGCAGTCTCCCACTTTTTGTTGAAAAACCAAGAATCAAAAATTTCTGGCCAAAAACTGAAAAGAGCTTTTGGCTGAAAATGTTTCAGTTTTTGGCCAAAACCTGCTAATGTTTCATTTGTTGGGGACAAAACTTGACATTTTCTGCAGGCAGCAAACACTTTGTGAAAAATTCTACTTTGTTGGGAAAAAAAATGTTTTCCTTTAAAAAAAAACCCCAGACAATTTTGATGGAAAATTTCAACCAGCCTTAGAAAGATTGGGGTGTCTTTCTGTGCTAGCTGATTGAAACAGCTCTCAGCTGTGCAGTTCATGCCCTAGCAGCAGGCTTCATTCCAGTGTGATTGCCTTAGAGGTTCAGAAAGGTCATCAAACTTTTAATTGCCACAAAAACCATGGACCCAAACATGAAACAACAATGATCTACTTTGGAGGGGCTTTGAACTCATGCGTGTTGGGTCATCACCTTGGTAAAAAAACAAAACTGGCTCTTCCCCCTGAATACTGACAAAGCAATATCTTCAGAATCTCTGAGGGAACTTAGGATAGCCTAGTTTTGGTAAGTTCCATTGGACAATCTCCAGTGTATACCGCAGTTCAAAATAGTGAGTGGGGGAGGGGGGAGAAATCTCTCTGTACTGCACTATATAAAAGTGGGGGAAATCTAATTCATTTCTCTAGGTGTCTCCAGTTCATTGGGATTTTTTGGTATGAAAACTTCAGTAGTTCTCATTAACAAGCTTCTCATCAGCATGACCCTTGGTGATGATTAACCCCGTCAGGGACGCTGGAATCTGCAGATGTTCTGGTAGCTGTTTCCTCTGTAATGTCCATTCTGATGAATAGTCAGAAGCCCTAGACAGGTTCTTTAAAAATCCCACAGCTTGCAGTGTGTGTCCTATGCATTGGGTTCCTGTGAAAAAGAACCTCCCTTCCTGCAGGAGAAATGGAATGACTGTTAGCCAAGATGGTCAGGGATGTAAACTGGTGTGTAGGGTGACCCTAAACCTCTGGCTGCCAGAAACCGGGGGGGAAGAGAGGCGTGGATCTCTCCAAAATTGCCCTGCTCTGTACATTCCCTCTGAAGCTCTTGTAGTAGCCGCTCTTGGAGACAGTCTACTGGACTAGATGGCCATTAGTCTGACCAGTATGGCAGTTCTTATATTTATAATTTGAAGACTATAGAGTGGGTCTATTTGCATGGGAGGAGCACATTTCTGGGTGTCATGTTGTCCAGGCCTGAATAAGTTAGTGGACAGACTAACTTTAGTCTATTTGATTGGAATCACCTTCCTCCTTCCATGTCTGAATGGTGAAATGGCGTAGCCTTTTATAGGGCTGGAAATGCGTTTAGTAACTAAAAGAATTTTCCTTAAAACTGTTAATACAAAATCATTGCAGAGTGTATGTATGATGCAGTGAGCGTGGAGTGGATAAGAGACACTGAGTGTATGTAATGCATATGGGAAAGCAGAGGGTGACTGAAAATATTTTGTCAAAACATTTTTTCAAAGAGAAATGATTTTTCAACCAAAACAAAAATTTTCATGAAAAACCAGGAGCTAAAAGTTAATTGATTTTTGTACATTTTTTCAGTGAAAATTTTCAGTTTAAAAAATAATTGTATGTATCAAGTTTCCAAAATTGTGTTAGTTTTCAGTTTTTCCATTGAACACCCTCCCCCCTTAGCCCTCCCCAAAAAGTGCAGGAAATTTGTGCCTCGGTTTCCCTATCTACAGAATTGGGATAAGATATGTCCCTTTCTCCCAGAATGCTGTATCCTGAGACATTGCAATGATGAAAACCAGAGTAAACCCTGTAAGCAAGCAAACAAACAGAAATGGGGGTATGTGTTGGTTGTTTAATTTACTGGGCAATATTGCGGCAGAGTGTTGCATCTCAGTAATATTGGCATTTGTTTTTGGGCCTGATCCTGTGAAAAGCAGAGCACTTTCATCTACCATTGAAGTCAGGTCAGAGCTGCAGGTGCTCAGTGCCTCTTCAAAACTAGGCCATAAATCTTTAACATCTGGTTGTCCTGAGTTAATGTTTGCTTCAGCTTCTGTTCTAAGAGAAATAACTCCTGCACAAAATGATGGTTAAAAAAAAACACCAAGGAATTTATTCAGAACTATACACAAATCAGACTGTCTCCTTCTTTGAGACAGCAGCAGCAACATAATTTCCCATCCCCACAGTTTGAAACTAGCCCATTAGTTCTAATGTTGCTCAGCTGCTGTGGACAGCATGCAGAATGGCAGCTTGTTCTCTGGAACACCGATCCATCACCATCCCTCAGAAGAGTTCCCACACTGAGCATCCTGTACTGCTTCGATAATCGCCATTCATTGACACTAACGCTCCTGCCGAGGGCCTCTTCCGTATAGCCCCGTCTGTGGTCTGGCAGCAAACCTGAAAGTCTCACTCTTACGCGTCAGGCAGGAATATCGGAAAAACATCTGCAGCCTGTCAGATCCCTGACCTGAAATCTCCCTACTTGAGCAGACTTTAAAAGCACGGCATAGGAACCGTATCACTTATCCCTTGAGTCAGCTGGCATCGTGCATCAATGCAGTTGAAAGTTCTGGCTCTTAACGACCCAAATTCTAAGTCTTCCAGGGCTGACACCGTCCTATTACTCTGAGCTTTTTGCACTGTGTATTTTGGCCAGGGCTCTGAACTCATCTAGCCCAGGCCTCCCTCTTAGTTCGAAGGGCCAGAATTAGTAGATCCATGGACTATTGGGGTGGCTATTGCTCCCTCTCACAACTTCTTCCAAACCTCCCTGACTTACTGGTTATAAAGAGTCAGTCTTAAGAGATTTGGATGAAGCCGTGAAACAGTTTTTCAGCCCCTCCCCTCTATGTATCTGACTTCTGTCCATGTAATAACACCACTCGAAGTAAGTGGCATTTTGGATTGTTTCTGGAGTTTGGGAAGGGGGGAGATGCACCCAAACATAACTAACTATTTATATATAAAGAGAGTGGGGGATCTTAGACCATCTCCCTCCGCCCCTCCTGTAGTTGAAGTGGTGCCCAGCTGCCTGCGTTGGGGTCTCTGCATAGCCACCAAGGTTTAAACCCCCCCCCCACACACACACACACAAAAGACAGCCACTCAAATAAGGTGGAGGTCACTAGGCTACCAGCTGCTGGAGCATTTCGTTTGCATTCAGGTGAATGTGAGCACAGAAATTGTAGGACTTTATAAACATTAGCTACTAGTCCCGACCCCCGTGTGAGGGAGGGAGTAATCATCCCCATTTAAAAATGGAGAAATGAAGGAAGGCTGGTTCAGTGACTTGACTAAGGTTGCTAAGGGAGTTGGTGTCAGACTAAGGTGAATCCCTTGTGTAATCCATTAGTCCAGGCTGCCCACTAAGATACTACACTGTGCCCCTCCTGTCCAGATGCCACAGTATCTGTTCACTAGAGGAGACAGTCCATCAGTAAGCAGCTCTGGGGCCATCAATGACAGCTAGCTGCCTCATAGTGGAGAACTGCTCTGAGCACACTTCCAGAACTGAGAAGTGATGGGCGTGGGATTCAAAGGTCAAAAGCAACCCTGGGTGATCAGTTTACATTTTCAAGGCCAGAAAGCTCTAGAAATTTCTGCGTTCATTGTTTAAAAGAACAGGCCAAGAACATAAGAATGGCCGTACTGGGTCAGACCAAAGGTACATCTAGCCCAGTATCCTGTCTTCTGACAATGGCCAGTGCCAGGTGCCCCAGAGGGAATGAACAGAACAGGTAATCATCAGTGATCCATCCCCTGTTGCTCATTCCCAGCTTCTGGCAAACAGAGGCTAGAGACACCATTCCTGCCCATCCTGGCTAATAAGCATCGATGGACCTATCCTCCATGAATTTATCTAGTTTTTTTGAACCCAGTTATGGTCTTGGCCTTCACAACATCCTCTGGCAAGGAGTTCCACAGGTTGACTGTGCGTTGTGTGAAGAAACACTTCCTTTTATTTGTTTTAAACCTGCTGCCTATTAATTTCATCTGGTAACCCCTAGTTCTTGTGTTACGAGAAGTAGTAAACAACACTTTATCTAGTATCAGGAGGTAGCCGTGATAGTCTGTAGCCACAAAAACAACAAGGAGTCCGGTGGCACCTTAACAGATTTATTTGGGCATAAGCTTTCTTGGGTTGCATCTGAAGAAGTGAGTTTTTTTACTCACGAAAGCTTATGCCCAAATAAATCTGTTAGTCTTGAAGGTGCCACCGGACTCCTTGTTACTTTCTTATCTACTTTCTCTACACCAGTCATAATTTTATAGACCTCAATCATATCCCCCCTTAGCCATCTCTTTTCCAAGCTGAAAAGTCCCAGTCTTATTAATCTCTCCTTATACGGAAGCCATTCCATACCCCTAATCATTTTTGTTGCCCTTTTCTGAATCTTTTCCAATTCCAATGTATCTTTTTTTGAGATGGGGTGACCACATCTGCACACAGTATTCAAGATGTGGGCGTAGCATGGATTTATATAGAGGCAACATGATATTTTCTGTCCTACTATCTATCCCTTTCTTAATTATTCCCAGCATTCTGTTCTCTTTTTTGACTGCCGCTGCACATTGAGTGGATGTTTTCAGAGAACTATCCACAATGACTCCAAGATCTTTTTCTTGAGTGGTAACAGCTCATTTAGACCCCATCATTTTATATGTATAGTTGGGACTTTCTGAGAAGAGGGATAATTCCTAATGTGCACGTGCCTGTATTTGAATTCTTGCCCTAGATGGAAATCAGCTGAGATAAGAAATTGCACACTTGCATTTTAGCCACAGAGTGGTGTCTTTACTCCACAAATCACTCACCTGGCTACCATTAGCATGGAGCAGAAAAATTGCGCTCTCAAAAAATATGCCCTCATTGTCTTGCTTTGTAGTTTCCTCATCCCTAGGCAGACAAAATGAGATTGAGCCTTCAGCAACTTAATGTTTATCTGTACCCACCGCTGGAAAGGGGAAAAAATGTTATTTCCATGGTATAATTAACATGATCAATTTAAAATATTTAAAATGTGGAAAAAAATAAGTGGGACTGGAGCTAGAGCAATGAGCACATCTTCTTTTTAAGAATGTCTGTAAAGGGTAGATTTGGTTTCAGGAGTGGAGTTTGTGCTCCAAACGTCCGCTTTTAATTATATCCACCACCTCAGTCACCGCCTCCACCACTCTGATCCAGTGTGGTCTTCACACTGCAAAGATCAAAGCTCAGAATTAGCACCTAGGCCCTGATTCTGCTCCCATTGAAGTCAATGGCAAAACTCCCTTCTCTGCCCTCCTGTAATGAGAGTAACTCTGCACAACTGGAATTCTGTGTGTATGTAAGGAAGTGTGTGTGTGTGTCTGTCTGTCTGTGTGAAACAGAAAGAAAGGAAGAAGTGAGGGGGGAATGAACCGAATCAAGGAGCTTTCACAGCAAAACTAAGGGCACGTCTTCACTACCCGCCGGATCGGTGGGTAGCGATCAATCTATCGGGGATTGATTTATCACATCTAGTGTAGACGCGATCAAATCAATCCCCGATCGCTCTGCCGTCGACTCCGGAACTCCACCGCAGTGAGAGGCGGAAGCGGAGTCGGCGAGGGAGCGGCAGCGGTCGACTCGCCGCCGTCCTCACAGCCAGGTAAGTCGACCTAAAATACACAACTTCAGCTACGCTATTCGCGTAGTGTAGACCTAGCCTAAGAGAGGAGCTTTAAAATTAAAAAAAAAAAAAAGCAAGAGAGAAAACAACATGAAACAAGGAATAGTTTCCTCAGCATGGCACTTGCAGAGAAGCAAATGGCAACCACATTTCATTTCCTCTCCTCAGCTGAAAGCAGAGGTAGACTGCCCTCTCTCCTCCCTGCTTTGAGTAAACACTGTATCCTCTGATACTGTTCCCCCTCCTGTTCCAATCTGCTTTAACCCCGTCAGTCCTCATCTGTCTACTGTTAACCAGCCTGCCAAGCCTCTCATCAAAGCTGGATATGAAAAACACCTATTGAGTTATCTACTCCTGCCCCATCCAAGCAGAGCAGGATTGTTTTTTGACATTATCTTTGTTTAATGCTTTGTCAAGCCTTTTCTGCAGTTCTTCTGCCTTCAGTCAGGGAAGCAAAGGAGGAATTTGGTTGCAGAACAAGGTGGCATTTTCATTGACCAAGTCAAGGAGGTAACGTGTATTGCTGTCCGGGAGACATTAAGAAGTAGGCTGGCTGAAGCCTGATCTCAATGTTCATAGAAAGCTTTCAAAGGCTTAAACCACTGAGTGATGTCTTGGCCACTCACCTCATATTTAAGACTCTCTCTCTCTCTCTAAGTCGTCTTCCTTTTACAATTTCCATGTGAATTTATTACTGGTGAAAGGTGCCAGATTATAGATATCTTAATAGCAGCTGTGATTAAAAATTTCCTTTGCACCGGAAAGTCTTCTCTCATCTCTGGGTAGATCTCTGGGTAGGTCTATCCTGAGCTTGTATGTGTTTGAGAGAATAAATGCTGCCACATAGGAAGCATTTGGGTCCATTTCTTAATACAGTAGCTGGAATGTTTCCATTAATTTTCTCAATGCACTATAAATATTAATGTACCTTAGATCTTGTTAAACTACATTGTAAATATGTCAAGTATCTTTTTCTAATTTTTGTGTCTATGCAGAAGTTTGTGTATTTGCATTTAATAAATATTCAATAAAGCGTTTGAACTGAAGGGGCAGGATTGAGAGCCCTAGAGAGGGGCATTCTCTCCTTCTCTACGAAGCAGATACCATATGGGCAGTGGCAGTGTAAGTTCTCCCAATGCTGCCCCATTATGGTGCCTTACCCCTTATGTGGAAGAACCCCCTTCGTAATAATAATTTGCACTTATATAATGCCTTTCGTCTGGGCTTCATAAGTGTTTTCAAACAGATGCCATTGTTATCAGTGAGCAACTGAGGCACGTGACATTTAAGTGATTGGCCCAAAAGTCACACAGCACAGCTAAGAATAGAACCTGTGCTCTTGACTCCCAGCCCCTAGTGCTAACTTCTGGTGAGGGAAAAGGAGGTCAATCTTGTAATTAAAGCACTGGTCTGAGACACTGGTGACCTGACTTCAGTTTCCTTGGAAAAGTCGCTTAATCTCTCTTTTGCCTCAGTTCCCCATCTGTGAAATAGGGATAATACTCTCCTATCTCACAGGTGAATCATGAAGATAATCCCTTTAATGTTTGTGAGGGACACCTAAGAACCAAGATCTACAAATACATCCTGCTACTTCCTTTTGGGATAACTCGTTAGTTAATTCGCTGGTGAATTCATTTCCTGGCCTCTCTGCTGAGATTGCCAACACGGGGGAGCTGCCAATGCTCATTGTGATATTGCCATCTGTGATATGGACTCCCCTTCTCTAATAAGTAGGGAGCACACCTACTCCTGATATTGAAGTCAACATACGCTGCAGGGCTAAATTCTCTATCTGCCTCTTGGACAATGTCCCCTCATGCAGAATTCATTTGACTTGGAAAGCCTCTATTTTAGCCACATAGGCCTGCAGGTTTGTTTCTGATGGCCCCCACTGGTGTCAGAGTTAATGCAGTGAGAGTCACTCTGTCCCAGGATGTGAGGAGAGGTTAACGAGGAGCAGATTTATAGGTGCTCAGTTTTGCTCTTGAGAATCTGGAAATGGCTTTGCACCATTTCAATAGGTAATTGGCTTGACAGTCTGGAAGGGGCTCTGCTTATTCTTCCGTGAATACAGGAGAGATCGATGTATGACTGCATAGAAACACACTGAGGGCGTAGCTGAGTCAGCCAGTCAGTCATTGTTTGAATTGGGTATAAACCGATGACCTGAAGTTAACATTGATGAGCACTGACTTACTAGTCTAGCTCACTGCGGACTCAGACCCAACCTCTTGCTAGCAGTACACAGCCTGCCTGCCCCATGGCAAGGTACAGAAGTAAAAGATGCAGATGATATATAATTATATATTGCTTCTCTGTACAGTACATTACACATGCACATAACTGCCTAGTTCTGATTCATACTATTGCCAGAAACGTCTATAAAAATACAGCCTTCTCCTTAATATATACTTTACTATTGACTCTCTATTTATGATGATACTAATACATATTTGTGTATTATTTTGCACTTAAAGACTTTGGAGACAGGTGTCTTACAAATGCTTAGGTAGCTTATTTTATTGAGTTTATTGGGTAAATAATAATAATGATTGCAGAAAAAAGGAAAACTGAACTTAGTAATTACTATCTATTCATCATTAAGAGTAAACAAAGCATGAGTTGAACTGTGTGAGCTTGACTATCTGGGAGGGCTTTTTAAAAATATGGATCTCATAAAAAGTCCCCACATTTCAAGATACGTATCTTTACACATTTAGAGTTTTTAAAAATATTTTTTCCATCTTTGATATTTCCCAAATTCTGTTATACCTACATGTTGCGTGAGGATTTTTTTCTTCCAGTGATTTGCAGCAGAACCTCTAGCTGCTACTAAAGTGGGAGATCGGTTCTTTATATTTCAAATATTGTTGTTGTTTTTTACCCAATGGAATTTCCTTGTCTCCCCAAAATTTAGCTTTCTGTTGTACAACTGTGTGTCAATTTCTGGGGTAGATTCCAATTACATTTACACCCACCCATGTCTATCCAGAGTTACTTTAGATTTGCACTGATGTAACTGTGATCAGAATCTGGCCATGTGCGTGTGTCTGTATGTGAGAGAGAGAGAGAGATTACATATAGTATAATTTTGCTCTTTGTAGCTTACAAAGACGCGTGTGTTACCAGGCAAGAGCCTGAAAATCTCTCCCAAAGGCTTTGGTGTATAAGACGGCAGCAGAATTGTCTGCTTGTTTTATTCCAATAGAGTTAGCTATTATTTGTAATTTGTTACCGATCCACATGCTGTTTGAGGGAATCGCTTAATAAAGCTGGTAACTGGCCCACTTTGTTCTCTGCAGACCCCTTTTCCTCTCTTGCTCTTTCTTTTAGATAATGAATTGGGGTTTCTCCTTTCTTTTAAGACTGACTTTTCAGGCGATACATGATAGTAAATCCACAAGTGCGGGAGAGCTGAGGCCTTGCAGACTCGCCTGCAGGGGAGGGTTCTGCTACCACTGCACTCGGCTCATCGAGAGAAAGGGCATTTTGAGAAGAGTTGCTGGCATGAATGAAGTCCTGCTCTGATTCCTCTTGACAGCGCGGATCACATCCAGAAGGGTTTTTGAACAGGAGTATGTCTTTGCCATTCACTCATGTTTGCTGGCTGTGTTGTGAAGAATGAAGCGTTCCAAGACATTAAATACCCATTTGAAAAAAGCACCATCTTATTGCTATGTGTCTTGTTATAAAGACTGAGCCTAGTCATTTGCAAAGGACAAGACTCTATATTAGGTTGAAAGCAAATGAGGGTCAGGCATAGCCATGCTGGGGTGGAAGACCTCTCAAGGAAAGCCCTGCTACAGGAAGTGGCGTAGTAACCCAGCGGGTGGAACTCTGCTCTGTGCCAGTCGTGATGCCCTGGTATGGTGCTGGGGAGCAGTGTCGTGCTGGAGGTGCCTTCTTCTGGGTTAATCTTAAACCAAGGACCTCCTGACAATTTGTAATTATTAAAGATCCCAGGGTACTTTTCACAGGAATAGAGATGCTGGCTGTGGTGCCTTGGCTCGATTCTAAGTCTGTATTTTGCCTGGCTAAAACTTCTCTTTGCCTTTTCCTCTGGATGCAATATTCTTCTTCACTTCCTGTCCTAAAGCAGTATGTAGCACTTTTGTACACTGTTACGGAGCTGCCATTTATCACCCCACAGGCAGCACTGGCCAATAGCAACACCTGCCAATGATAAATATGGAACATTCTCAGTCTTGCCTCCCTAGTGGAGAAGGGAAAGTGTAAGGTGATGAGTCGCTCCTGTGCTGGGCTCCAGCCAATCTGTAAGCCAGGAACTGGTCTGGTGACTCCCAGGGTAGGTATATAAGCCCCATAGAAAGAACAGCAGCTCAGTCTGCTCAGTGTCACTCCAGGGCTTGGAACTTTCTCCTACCTGATGGTGGCAATAGACTCCCCAAGCCTTAGCCTGCTCCAGCCCTGTTCTCACTCCAGCCCTGTTCCTAGTCTTGCTCCAACCCAGCTCTGGACTCCTGATTCCGGCTCTGACCCCGGTTTCTGACAGAAAGGAGTGAATGAAAAAACAGGACTGTTCCAAAGGAGAAAACGAGAAGTCCCATATCTCCCGTGAGTTCCCATATCCCCTCGGGAACCTGCCCCATTTGAAACCGTTACAGATTCGTATGTGAGGACTGAACAATCTGTGAAGAAGAAAGAGGGGGGGATTGCTATATATTCTCATTGTGTTGCATGTGTATAGCAAGTATGTGTGGGAATCAAGGGGGCAGGACTGGGCTGGTTTCCTTGTGAATGCGGGACATGGTGCTCCCAAGCACAGTTGCCTGACAATGATATGGCCCTAGCGATTTCAAAACTAGCATAGTCAGTGTACTACTATTCCCTTAGATGTAATGCCCAAGATAGTGGCCCACACCTAAACTCAGCTGCACTAAGGGGAATTACCAGGCAAGTGCCAGCAGGGGCGGCTCTAGCTTTTTTGCCGCCCCAAGCATGGCAGGCAGGCTGCCTTTGGCGGCATGCCTGTGGGAGGTCCCCGGTCCTGCGGATTCGGCGGCAT
>NW_020664440.1:18314975-18346638 GCF_002925995.2 Terrapene triunguis
CCCGGTCCTGCGGATTCGGCGGCATGCCTGTGGGAGGTCCCCGGTTCTGCGGCTTCGGCGGCATGCCTGCGGGAGGTCCGTCGGTCCCGCGGCTTCGACGTACCCATCGCCGAATTGCCACCGAAGCCGCGGGACCGGCGGACCTCCTGCAGGCAAGCCGCCAAAGGCTGCCTGGCTGCTGCCCTCTCAGGGACCGGCAGGGCGCCCCCCCGCGGCTTGCTGCCCCAGGCACGGGCTTGGAGCGCTGGTGCCTGGAGCCGCCGCTGAGTGCCAGACTTGCATAACCTCACACATGTGACCGTGTGCGATGTTTGCACATTGATTACTGCCATTGTGTGTGGAGTGGCTATAGCTGTGTGTGTGAAAATGGGTCACAATTTTACACACCTGCAACTGTGAAAAATCTGGCCCTGGCTGCCTTTGCCCAGGCTGAATGGGAACAGGATTGCTTTATGGAGCTGCAGCCAGTTGGTCTGCAAAAAAGGAAGAAAAAACCTTTCAGCATGTAGAATTTATTGTTGAATGGATGCCACAGACCCAACGTGCATATGGGCCTGTCTCTCCTTCCAGATGAGCAGCTCTGCCAGGATTTCTGAATATGGACAAAGTCGATGTTGTAGGAATGTGGCTCGTACTGAAATTTGCAGCTGGATTTAGATTGTTTCGTTTGTTTGTTTTTTAAATAATAGCTTGTTAATTATCTCAAAAAATAAATCTGTGTTTATTCTCCTAAAAATAGCAAATCCGTAAATGCTTTTGTGTTTGAATAATCTCAGTTTGGTGACCTGCAATCTAGAGGCAAAGGCATAAAAGAAATCATTTTCTCTTTCTCGTAGGAACCAGATGGCTTAGTTCAATCTCTGTAACTTTCTCCAAATGCAATCGTTTTGCAGAGGTTCAGTATGAAACTCGTTTCAGGAGTTTGGGGATGGAAGGACAACAGAGATTGAGCTACATAACTGAGCAGGGTGCAGGAGAGAAGAGGTGGGAGTGGGAGGGGCAAATAATTTGAATCAAGTAATTTATTCCATGAATTTAACTTCCTCTTTTCTCTGTGAAAAAATTGCAAAATTCCCATATTTATTCAGCACTCAAATCTATTAGCAAACTTTTTCAGCTTATAATTCTTTATCTGCAATTTGTTCCTTACAACTATTTACAATTCATGCTGTGTTGGCTAGTTACGTAAGTCACATGGCGTTGGTTCTGTTCTCTGCTTGGACAATTTATGTACCTACTATCCACAGCATGATTTTTTAATACCCTATCTGAGTATAATGTTTGCAAAGGGCTAGTTTGCAGTTTGGAAGTTGTGGCCTGTAAATATTTGCACACTTGAGTGTAAAATTTGCTTTTCCTGAGTATTCACACTTGTAAAGCTCTTTCAATAGAATACTTGAGGAAAGGATGCACAAACATATAGTATATTTAAGCACGGGAATAGGCTCCCAATGGAGGTTGTAGAATCCCCATCATTGGAGGTTTTTAAGCACAAACCTGTCAGGGATGATGTGGGTATACTTGGTCCTGCCTCAACACAGGAGGCTGGACTAGATGGCTTCTCGAAGTATGTTCCAGCCCTATGTTTTTATGATTCTATGAAAGGAGTGCCAATGTATTCTCATAAAATATAGGCCACAGTGCCTGGCTGCACCTGGTTCATTGGTGCTACATAAAATAGTTGAGGTTTGAGAAGAGATTGGGAGGAGGAAAGGAGTGGCCTCTATGACAGTAATTGGAAGTCCCAAGCATACAGAGGAGGGAGGAAGGCAGGCAAGTGGGAGGAGTGATGAGGAGAGAGGCTTGTGGAGGCAGAGGGCTTGTCTTCACGTACAGTGCTACAGTGGCGCAGCTGCACCAGTGTAGTGTTTTAGTGAAGATGCTCCTGCACCGAAGGGGAGCTTCTCCCGGTGGGCGTAGTTAATCTGCCTCCTCAAGACGTGGTAGCTATGTCGACAGGAGAAGCTCTCCCATCGGCATAGCACTGTCTACATGGGGGGTTAGGTCGGTATAACTACGTTGCTCAGCAGTGTGGATTTTTCACACCCCCTGAGCGATGTAGTTATACTGATACAGGTCTGTAGTGTAGGCTGGCCTGGCTGGGTGAGAACATAGGAGGAGATGAGGATAGAGGGAGAAGGTGGAGGTGGAGTTGTCAATAGCTCTGAAAGTGAGGAGCAGAAGCTTGGAGTGGGGCTTTCAAGAGCACTCAGTGTTGACCTAACTCTGTTGCCATGGAAGTCAATATGAAAACTCCCACTGACTTCAGTGGTTAGGCCCGTGCTGAGCACATTTGACAATCCCAGGCTTAATTTTTCTGTGGAAGACGCAAGGAAGCTAGTGGAAGGATTCTAGAAGAGGGGAAAAGCGCTCTGACTTGCAGGAGCAGACTGTGATCTGTGTCCTCCGTATACTGCATTGTCACAGGCTCAGAAGGGAATTGAGTGTTGCCTCCACGTGCGACTGACTAGCTGCCTCCCAGATGGTGAGATAAAACACCGCTAAACAGGTCAGTTGGGGAAAGAGTTGCAGGGAGGATCCTGGAGGAGACCCTTGGTCAGGGAAGGGGCCTGGAAGGGGACTTTGCTCACCAGGTAGGTGGAACACCTGGCTAGGGATATCTGCTGTGTAGGGAGTAGGAGATGCCTCAGAGGCAGAGGCCTTAGGAGGGACTATGTGGCAGGGCCTGGTTTACATGTTTTAACTGGTGTTTAAGCTATGTGTGGGTGTGAATAATAAATACATCCCTTGGAAAAGGGAAGGAAATACTGGTGCTGGTGGAACTTCATTGACACAGATGGCTTCAGTGTATGAGAGTGGGGAAACTAAGGTAGAGTCTGTGTCCAATTGCGTAGGAGAAACCTTGTTACATGGATAGCCTGACATCAGTTTGGAGGAGAAGGTCAGAGTGGAAAAGTGTCCCACACTTGACTCCATTGCTGAGCAAGTTGCCCCCAAGAGGGAGGCAGAACGAAAGGAGAACAGTGTGTCCTCTTGTGTTTGGTCATTGTAGGCTAAAATCTGACCTAGCCACAGGGAAATCTGTTGTTGGTCAGCACTCCTCAGCCTTGACACTAGTTATTACTGGGACACTGGGAGAACAACAGGAATTCTCTGCCAGGTTGATAAATAAAAATATCTGTCAAACCTGAACTAGCATCAAAACCCCTCTGCCTTTGTACACAAAAAGACCAATGCTTCCAGAGATGACAAAGGGCTTGCCAAACGTGGCTGGGAGCTTCTGCTTATGTAGGACCTGACACAAGCCAGTGGCTGGTGTAACTCTGAAGAGGGGTGAGTTTATTCTATTAATAATCTGGGTGTGGCGCTAACACTGCGTATAGTGTCAGTGCAATGCACAGGGATACTAACAGTGAAGCTTTAAGTGACAGCTCTCAGCTTTGTCCAGAACACCAAACCCACATGTGGTTTGGCACAATGCAGCCCAACCGGCAGTATGTGCTGAGAGCTAGTACAGGACAGGGTGCTGCAAGGCAGGACGGAGGTGCACCATGGGGAAGCTTGTTGGGCTCCTCCCAACGCAGCAGCTAGCTTCTCATGAGGCTCCAGTCACTGTAGTATCTGTGCACTTGAGTTATTTCCGTGGCACAGCAGTGAGGTAGGAAAACATTTTCACTCCCATTTTACACATTGGAGAGAGATCAAACGACTGCTATGCTTGGCTTACACTGCCGCTTAGTCCCTTCTTGTGAATAGCACCAAATTCAATCAACGGTTTAAAAAAAGGGGGGAAATTTAGCAGCTTTGTTTTGCAGGAAGCATGAGCATGAATCACCATCCTTCTAGTCATCTCTGGCTGATTCGTGTTCATGACGCTAACAAGAACCCTGCTTTCCAGCCTTGCTGGTATGGTTAGAATCAGGAAACTAGCCTGGAGTGAAAAGCTCTGGATATAGGCTTTGTAATTCAGGAAGTTTTTTTCCCTCCCAACCAGAGGATCATTTTATTACTATGTGGAATTGCTGACCCCACAGTGGGGTTACAGGACAACAGAACTGAATCCTAGAATGGATAAGTGCTTAAGGAATGACAATATCACAGGAGATACCTACCTGACAGGCAGAGGATGGAGTGAATAGACTTCTAGGGCCAGATTTTCAAAGGTATTTAGGTGCCTAAAGCTGCAGATAGGCATCTAGTGGGACTTTCAAAAGCAGCTAACTCCCGTTGCTGCTTTCCACTAGCCGGTGATGGATTTTCATCCCATTGGTATGGATAATATTTATAAGAGTGGTACTTTTTAACAGGCGCCAATGCTGTTTTGTAGCGTAAGCACTAGGATGGGCATTGAGAGATGTCCAACCCTGACCTTCTGTGTCCTTGGACAAGTCTCTCAACCCCTCTATCTCCATTTCCCAATATATAAAATGGGGATAATGAATATTTACTTTTGTTCTGTGAAGTGCTTTAAGATTCTCTGACGAATAGCGCTATATAACCATAGGGAACTTATGGAGTTAATGTGTATGGTTCTGCTGGAATGGGATGGCTATAGGGAAGAAGGGTCTCTGCAGTGGACCAGCTCTCTGCAGGAACCTGTTTCATCACAGGACAATCTGAAGACAATAGGACAGAGTGTTAAAGGAGCAAAAGAAGGAAATGAAAGCGAGTTCTTGTTTATGTTCCAAATGAAGCACTCTCTGTTTCCAAGGGCAAAAGAAGGTACAATTAAAGTAATAAAATCTGACACATTAACAGAGAGGTGCAAAGGTTTGTGAAGCTGTGGAAGTAATTGCTTTGACTCTGGTACTGAAAGGCCAGGGTAGATGAAATGCTGAATGATATTTTTCCGCCCCCTTCTCTGCCTCCTCGCTCCAGCACATTACATAACACAAAACATCACCCTTCCCACTGCAAATGCAGTTTGAGAACTGTGGAGTGCTGCCTGACCATTGCTGACTATTCCTGTAATAATCAGTTAGTATTGACTTAACTGTGTTTTTCATAGAAGGGAAGAACGTTTTGTCCATCCTGCTTCCCAAGGACCCCCAATTCTCTGCCCTAAGCGGTGGAAATTTCATAGGATCAACTGTTCTCCTGAGATTTCCAGCACCTTGAACTAAAATCTCATGAGAATTGGTGTGACTGTGATCCTTAACAGGAAAATAGGACCATTCTGGGTTTGGAGCAGACCTGGAACTAAAACAGTATGGGCGGGTTCAGATCTGGAGATTTTAAATCTGACCCTCCCCCTGTCACCTCCAAAACTGGGAGCTGGTGAGATCCAAGATTATTCTTATCTCTGCTGGCAACTTATGTCAGTAGGTATGGTAATGGCTTTTGCTATGTAGACACGTCCACTGGGAAGCACAGAGAAAGGCAACCAAACCCATATCATAAGTGACTGCACCGGCATCCGATGCGGAAATGGTGGCTTTCTGCCACTACTGACCTGGGCTGGATTTGAACTGATGAGTAACATATGTTGAGATGTTCTCTGAGATATCAATCCTCCGGGAGGAGTGGACTGGGTTTTCTTGCACTAATAGTAGCTGCCTTCTTTGAACACGTTGTATGTGGAAGGTGAGCTCTAACCTATTCTTTTATTTAGCCTTGCCAGCAGGATCAGGTTGTTTCTGTTCAGCATTATTGATTGGTTTTGGTAGTAAACCCACAGCAATAGAACACAACTCATTGCTGACCTTTCAAACCAGCCCTGCTGTGCCGTAGGGGAGACATACAAACCTTGGTGTGTGGTTTAGGGTCAGGCAAAAGATTGTACAAATTGCACCATAATATGACATGTAACTGACAGGTAAATGTATTCTGGGCCTCAATGGTCTGTTCTGGCTCCTCTTGGGATGATCTTATCTCCGGCCACCTTGGTGCTGATTATTCCCCTATCTGCAACTCCCCATCTGTCCAGCCTCTCCTCTCTGGCGTCGCCTCTTGAATGTTCAGCTGCCATCTCAAACTCAATCTTTCTAAAACTGAATTTCTCCACTTCCCCGTCTCTCTTTCCCCTGCTTCCCGTCTCTGTCTCAGCTGAGATCTTCATTATCATTCCTGTCTCTCTGACCCATATTTTCAGTGTCCTCTTTGGCTCCTCTCTCTTTCCTCTCCCACATGTGCAGTTTCTTCCTGAATGCTGTCATTTTTTCCCCTCTTTAATGTCTTTCAAAGCCATCCTTTCCTCACTGTTCCCATAGCTGAAAACCCAAAGTCATCAAGTAGGGGGAGGGATAGCTCAGTGGTTTGAGCACTGGCCTGCTAAACCCAGGGTTGTGAGTTCAATCCTTGAGGGGGCTACTTAGGGATCTGGGGCAAAATCAGTACTTGGTCCTGCTAGTGAAGGTAGGGGGCTGGACTCAATGACCTTTCAAGGTCCCTTCCAGTTCTAGGAGATAGGATATCTCCATTAATAAAATAGTATCAAATTGTACTCACTGTAAAAAATAAATATATATATATTATGTGCATTGTGGGCAAGAGTGATCTGATTAGGACTCAGTTGCTCCTTTTTGGGCTGGCAAAGCAAAGCTATGTATGGAAAGGACCAATGCAAGGCAAGATGCATTTTGTTAGCCCCTTGACTCTCCAAACTTGGACTGGAATTCAAACTTCCTGTCTGCTAACAGGAAGTGTAGAGGAGGCATACGAATGAGAAACAACAAAGAAAAATATTCTCTATGGTTTTTTGAACGTTGATATAAGAGTCAGTTTGTATTTGAGGCAAAGATTCAGGTCTTGTTATTCAAACCCCTTCATGCCACAGAACCAATGTGCTGCAGCTGTTGAAGAGTGAGTTGGAGCCAGTCCCGCTCATGCATCTTTAATGCCATTGCCAGATTGGTTCGGATTTCTTAAACTTAATGGTCAGCAATGACGTGTGAAGCATAAAGAAAGTTGCTTGATTTTTCTGATACCAGGCTGAGCATGCTGGGTTCTGTCTGTTCAGGAAAAATCATGTTCAGATTTCTAACCAGAGCAAGTAGGGCATGAAAATCATTGGGAGGGAAATAAATATGGAACACCAAAGTTGTTGTTTTTACAGCCATGCAGCAGTATCACCCTGTGACAAGCTAAGCAGCATCCGGTTTGGACTGCGTTGGAGAGGAGACCTAGGAAAGAACAGGTGCTGCAGATAGTGATATTGGCTGAGTTTTGGCTGGCACTCATCCCTCGTCCCTGAAAATCAGTGAAATCCAGGCCTTGGGGACTGAATTCCAGAGTCAAACCCCCCCCCCCCACTGAAAATATCCTGTCTACGGGTCCCTCCTGATTAGATCAGGGGGCTGTTACCTCAGGAGCCTTAGCTGATCTCAACATAAAGGAAAGGCAGTATCAGAGGTAATGAGGACCCAGCACATGTTCTGAAAGGACTCATAGGTTAAATGCAACACCTCCAATTGGAGAAACAGTGCAGCTCGTGGATCAAGGGCACAATATGGTCCCGGCAGGGCCAGCTCCAGGCACCAGTGCAGCAAGCAGGTGGTACAGCTCTTCGGCAGCTATTCGGCGGCGGGGCCCTCTTGGAGGGAAGGACCTGCCGCCAAATTGCTGCAGAAGAATGAAGCGGCGGCGGTAGAAGTGCCGCCAATCGTAGCTTTTTGTTTGTTTGTTTGTTTTGCCGCTTGGGGCGGCAAAAACACTGGAGCCGGCCCTGGGTCCCAGAAGGAAATGCCCTTCAGTGGCTAGGCTGCTGTGTTCTGCGCAGGTATGGGCGGCTCTGTTATTTGCTGCCCCAAGCACGGCAGGCAGGCGGCTTACGGCGGCTCGCCTGAGCGCGGTCCACTGGTCCCGCGGATTTGGTGGCATGCCTGCGGGAGGTCCGCTGGTGCCGCGCCATCGGCGTCCCCGCCGCCGAATTGCCGCTGAAGCCGCGGGACCGGCGGACCTCCCACAGGCGAGCCGCCGAAAGCCGCCTGCCTGCCGCCCTCACAGCGACTGGCAGGCTGCCCCCCGCGGCTTGCCGCCCCAGCCACGCGCTTGCTGTGCTGGTGCCTGGAGCCGCCCCTGTGCGCAGGCTGAAGACTCGTGCGGTTGGAAGGCACGCTCCCATGTAGCACGCACTGCAGCAGTCCAACCTCAGGTGACAAAGGCAGGGATCGCTGTGACTAGGTCCCCACATCTGAAAGAACAGTTCACAACCTTCTAGCCACATGATCAGCAGCACTCCTGGCCACTGCTGCTGCTGGAACATCTAGAAACAGACTGGGTCCGGATGAAGCCAGAGGCTGCCAACCTAAGTGACAGATATGGGACACGCCACAACCTGTGTCACGTCACTATATCCCCTATGGGCTTCATATTCCTTTTGAGTAGTAGGAGCCCCAGAACCCTGCCTTTAGGGCAGAAAACAGTCTCTCAATACTAACCTCAGGGTCTTCTCCACCAGAAATCAGGCACCCCTTAATGCTTCCATCTTTTTGCCAGGATGTAGCTGTGTCAACAACACATTTTGGTCAACAGCAATGCTGACAGCTGATACAGCGAAAGGAATTAGCAGAGACAGCTGATTTTCATCCATCATTAGTAGCAGGTCATTCATCAATTAAACTAGCCCAGTCTCTTTACCATTCCCCCCCTAAAACCACCTTTGCGAAGTGTGGCCACTAAAAATCCAAAAGGTTGGTGGTTTTGTTTGGGAGGCAGGGTTGGTTTTTGGTTTGTTTGTTTGTTTGTTTGCAAGAGATGGTTTCCCAACCAAATCCGAACACACGTAACTTTGAGCCTGATTTAAAACCTATGGAAGTAACTGGAAAGATTCCCATTTACTTTGATGGGCTTTGAATCTGGCCCCAAGTTGCGATCTTTCCCTTTGATTTTCATTTGTGTGTTATTTCCCACTTCTTGTCCTAAATAATAATCATCCCTGTCATCAGTAGTTCTCAAAGTGCTTTACAAAGGAGGTCAGTACCATTATCTCCATTTCACAAATGGGGAAACCAAGGCACATAAAGGTAAAATGACTTGTCCACAGTCACCCATCAGGCTAATGGCAGAGTTAGGAATAGAACCCAGGTCTCCAGAGCCCCAGTCCAGGACTCTGGCCATCAGCCACTCTGCCTCTCAGCTGTTAGAGGGTGTTGCTGCTACTACAGAAGAGCTGCTCTTTTTCCATCACAGAGGTGGAGGCTTTGTAGTGCTAGGCAAAGTGATCTCTGCATGCAGTCTTTAAAGCCTTTGGGGACCTTTCAGAGTATAAGGGGCTGTTTGTTATACATGTCAAACAGTAATATTTTTGAACGATGACAATAAATATTCAGGCTTTGGTAGGTTTTCTGTTTGGATGAATTATAGCCTTTTCTGTTTCAAATACAAAAGACTGCAGGCAGCAGACATTTAAATTCATTCATCTACAAGTTCATTAATTTGATTTAATTTGCTATCATTATTCTGTGAAACACATTTGGCAGCTAAAACGATAACCTACTGGACCAGTCCTGCATGCCCCTCGCTTCCATCGATTCTCCTTTTGACATTGTCGCTGGGAATGGGGAAGGCTGTGGTAATGCCACCTGAAATGTCAAGCACACAGATGCTCTATTAGTTTGAACAGGCAAAGGGCAGATTGCACAGAGCACCTTCACTTAAAGGCTAAGCTGAATGTGAAATCCACACAGAGGTTGTGGCGTAAGCCTACGCAATGCAAGAAATTCAAAGCGAAGGTGGCTGCTACAGCTGTGTCCTCTAAAGAGCAGGTTTTGTTCAACGGATAAACATTCAAGTGCTTTCTGACTTTGTTGTTTTGGGTGGTAGTGGCTTTAGGTTTCTAGGTATTTCTTTTTAAATACTGGGGATTGGCACAATCTCTATTTGAAAGAAGGAGTCTGCTCCCTTCCAGTCTATCTGCTTTTTAATCTAGATCCATCACTGAATGTTGTTGGTTCCCCATGCCTGGTTCAAAGCTAGGGTGAATTGGCATGAACAAGGAAATCGTGTACACTTAAAATATCCCTTGGGGGAATTTCTCCACAGAGAGCTTAAGCAGGGCGGGCGCTTCCATTTAGGCGACCTAGGCGGTCGCCTAGGGCACCAGGATTTGGGGGGGGCGGCAATTCGGCGGCGGGGGGTCCTTCCGCGCTCCGGGTCTTCGGCGGCAATTCTGCGGCGGGTCCTTCACTCGCTCCGGGACCCGCTGCCGAAGTGCCCGAAGACCGGGAGCGCGGAAGGACCCCCCCGCTGCAGAATTGCCGACGACAACCAGGAGCGTGGAAGGACCCTGGCGCCGCTCCTGAGCTTAAGGAAGCTTGTCTTCAAACCAAACAGCCTAGGGCCTCTTGCGCTCACCAGCACTGATTCCATTCCCCGCATGATCCAAAATGATGACTCAGGGCTGGTCTACACCCAGCCGCTAGTTCGGCGGCTGGGGATCGAAGTTCTGGGTTCGACTTATCGCGTCTGGTCTGGACGCGATAAGTCGAACCAGGAAGTGCTCGCCGTCGACTGCGGTACTCCAGCTCGGCGAGAGGAGTACCGCGGAGTCGACGGGGAGCCTGCCTGCCGCGTGTGGACCGCGTCTGAACCGCGGTAAGTTCGAACTAAGGTATGTCGACTTCAGCTACGTTATTCACGTAGCTGAAGTTGCGTACCTTAGTTCGACTTGGGGGGTTAGTGTAGACCAGGCCTTAGAGGCTATATCTACACTCTGAGCTAGGGGTGTGATTCCCATTCTTGTGCTAGCTCTCATTGAGCTAGTGTGAGTATTGGGAGCAGTCTAGCTGTGGTAGCACAGGTAATGGCAGTGGAGGCATGGCTGATCCAGGCCGAGTGCAAACCTGCCTGAAATTGTTGGGTACATACTCGGCACGGCTCAGCTATGCCTCTGCTACCGTGGCTACACTGTTGTTTATACACACACAAGCTCAATAAGAGCTGGCATGAGTCTGTGTACGTGAGCAGGGGAATTACACTCCTAGCCATAGCGTAAATGTACCCCTAGATTTATGGTTTTCATAGGCCTGGTCTAGCTTCCCCTACTGGACACTCACCAGGCAGCTGTGTTTGGATCCCAACACTAGCCCCATGTGCTTTCGGCTTGCTGGGTCTGAGCAGAGTGCAGGCACTGTCTCTGGCTGTGGGTCCCTAGGCACACTTCCAGGGTACAGATCTTCCATTTAGAGCCTCCTTTTGAGAGCTGGGACTTCCCAGCCCTGATACTAGTGCCAGGCTCCACACCTTTCTTATAGTGCCAACCTTGTGGGCACTCTGGTTTACAATTGACTCCTTTGGGGACCCATAACAGTTGAAGCAGGTAGAAATGTATAGATAGAGCCCTACCAAATTCACAGTCATGAAAAACATGTCACAGACCGTGAAATCTGGTTTCTCCCATGAAATCTGGCTATTGTAGGGGGGTCACTGTATTGCCACCCTCACTTCTGTGCTGCCTTCAGTGCTGGGTGGCCAGAGAGTGGGCTAAAGCCCACTTCATCAGATGCATAGAATGGAACATACAGTAAGAAGATACATATACATACAGAGAACATTAAAAGGGGGAAGTAGCCATACCAACTCTAAGAGGCTAATTAATTAAGATGAGCTATTATCAGCAGGAGAAAAAAACGTTTGTAGCGATAATCAAGATGGCCCATTTCAGACAGTTGACAAAAAGGTGTGAGGATACTTAACATGGGGAAATAGATTCAATTTGTTTAATGACCCAGCCACTCCCAGTCTTTATTCAAGCCAAAGTTAATGGTATCTAGTTTGCATATTAATTCAAGTTCAGCAGTTTCTCCTTGGAGTCTGTTTTTGAAGCTTTTCTGTTGCAAAATTGCCACCTTTAAGTCTGTTACTGAGTGACCAGAGAGGTTGAAGTGTTCTCCTACTGGTTTTTGAATGTTATGATTCCTGATGTCAGATTTGTGTCCATTTATTCTTTTGCGTAGAGACTGTCCGGTTTGCCAATGTACATGGCAGAGGGGCATTGCTGGGAGTGGGAGTGGCTGGGTCATTACACAAATTGAATCTATCTCCCCATGTTAAGTATCCTCACACCTTTTTGTCAACTGCCTGAAATGGGCCATCTTGATTATCACTACAGAAGTTTTTTTTCTCCTGCTGATAATAGCTCATCTTAATTAATTAGCCTCTTAGAGTTGGTATGGCAACTTCCACCTTTTCATGTTCTCTGTATGTATATATATCTTCTTACTGTATGTTCCATTCTATACATCTGATGAAGTGGGCTGTAGCCCACGAAAGCTCATGCTCAAATAAATTTGTTAGTCTCTAAGGTGCCACAAGTACTCCTATTCTTTTTGCGGATACAGACTAACACGGCTGCTACTCTGAAACATACAATGCATGCATGCACACACTTGTCTACACAGAGACACTTTTTCATACACTTTTCCAGGGGCTGCCTAAATCACCCAGCTGGGAAGGAAGGAGGGTGGGCTGGAGGGGAAAAGATGGGGGAGGGGGGTGGAGGAAAGAGGATGGGGAGAGAAAGAGGCCAAGGACGAGAGCAGGGCGTGGGTGAGAGGGGGCAGAGAAGGAGAGAGGAGAGGATGTGGGGGGTATATGGGGTGGATTGGAATGTAGGGGGAAGCAATAGGCTACAGGTGCATGAGGATGTGGAGGGCACAGGGGTGCATAGGAACATAATGGGAGTGCGACAGTGTATGAAGGTGAAAGGGGTGCAGGGCTGTGGGGGGTGAGGGACATAGGGGTGGTGGCTCTGGGAGGTGGAGAAGATGGGTGGGAGAGCGCTGTAAGGAGTACAGGGGTAGGTGTGGGGGATGGGAGGGATGCAGTGAGGGGGATGAGGAGGCGAGGGGTGGGACGGGGAGGGATGCAGTGAGGGGGTGAGGGAGAGCGGGGGGGTGAGACGAGGAGAGATGCAGTGAGGGGGATGGGGGAGCGGGGGGGTGGGGAGGGGGAGGGATGCAGTGAGGGGGATGGAGTGCAGCCCCATTCCCAGCACTTGGAGACGGGGATACACATACCTCTAACTCCTGGGTGCTGGCGATGGAGCGACAGACAGACCGTGGTTCGCTGCAGGGCATGCGCCGCAGCTCGAGCCAGCCACACAAGGAGCACAAGGAGAAGAGGGCCGGGCAGCAGCAGGAGAGGCGCGTGCGCCTCGTGACCCCTCAACAGCTGCCTGCTGAGCACTCGTGAGTCGCGCTCGCACTAGTTCCTCCCCGGCCCTGACCCAGCCAATGGGAGCTGCGCCTGCGGTCGGGGGACGGGGCAGCATGCGGACCCCCATGACAACCCCTAAGCCTAGGAGCCGGACCTGCCGGCTGCTTCCCGAGCTGGGAGCTGCACCGCGGCTAGCAGGGAGCCTGCCAGCCCCGCAGCATGGCACGGTGGCACCGCCAACCAGACAGTCAGCGGCCTGGTCAGTAGTGCTGACCGGAGCCTCCAGGATCCTTTTTTGACCGGGTGTTCTGGTCCAAAACCGGACATCTGGTCACTCTAATCTAGACCTGATGTAATAAAAGCACCTCCAAGTAATAGTTCATCTACTTTCTCAGCCCCACCTGGAGCTATAATAAATCCTCTGTTGTGGATGTAACAATTGTTCTGTCAATAATCGTGATGCCACACGCAGGGGAGAAAGATTTAAAGAGAAGAATAAGCAGTAGGAGAGAAGCAGATGAACTGGTCCTCAGTGGACATCACATTTACATATAAACACCCGTAAGTAATAATAACAGGTGAAGCAGAAGAACAGAAAACATAATATCCTAGCAGAATAGACCCTAGGCTTCAAGTTTTGCATAACAAGTTGGGAGATCCCTGTGATCTTTGAAGGCAGAAGCACTACAGTAGCATAGGAACAGGTTTCTCTGGCTGCACACTCATCCTGAGGTGATGGATGAACAATTGTGCCAGGGTTTGGATCTCCTGTATCCACACATAGGACCCATGCATTTATTCATTGTGATAGAGCTCCCGTGTGAGAAAGCCCCAGAGAAGCTTATGCATTTAACATTAGGTAGCACCTAATTTATCCAGACACTGCCTAAGGTCAGACCCATTTTTAACACCAGCCAGACTGCGCTTGGAACCTTTTGCAAGGATTCTTGCATGATTTTTCTGAGTTTTTTGTTTTTAGCATTTACTTTTTCTAGCATCTCTCCAATCTGCCTTTGAAACTAATCGCTGTTTTCCCAGAACTAAGTGCATTATGAAATCAAATTTAATTCTTCCTTGGGCCCTTTCAAACGTAAATTAGGGTTCAAAATATCTGGAATTTGGGTTCAAATTTGGAAAGCATTTAAATATTGGACTGTTTAGCTGAAGTTTATCTGAACTAGCTGATTGTGCTCAGCAGAAGTGAGCAAGGAATCTTGAGAGAACAGCCCGTTGTGTGAGATTTCTGCTTTTGGTTGGGACAGAGGCCTGGAATCCAGAAGCAGCGCCTCTGCTGGAGTATTTTGACACTTGTGCTTTGATCCCTGGAAGGAAACAGACATGAAGATGCCCAGGAAAGTGACAAAGAACAAGGGAGGGAATAGTTAGATGAACATTGTGGAACTTTCCAAAAGGTTACATTTGGGTTCAAGTCTAGAGGTGCACAAAGGTTTTTATTTTTGTTTTTCTAAACCAGTTCAATCAGCTCTGGTCCGTTAGCACTAAGTTTGTGAGAGAGATTTCTTTACACTGGCAGCAATTTTGTTTCCAGTGTATATTTAACAAGGTTATTTAATTGATTACAAATCTAAGGTGATTTTTTTGAATTCTGAAATACTGCCTGTCTCATTAGATCACAGAATAATAGTTTGTAGAGACTGAAAAGACTCAGTAAGTCATCCTATCCACCTTTGTTCCCCACCTCTGGCCAATGAAGATGTGCTTCCTGTTTTCCCGGGTTATATCCAGCCCAGATTCTGAGACATGTTAACCTGGAGCCTGCTTGAACCAATATTTCTAGTATTAACCTCTCCCTTCCCCCACCCATCTGCTCCTCCGCCCCCCAACACACACACACACGCACTCTGGAAAGCATGTGTCAAACCATGATAAATGACAGAAGTGTGACTGACTGGTCACGATGCTGTTGACTGTGTATCCTGCAGAACTGTCTCTGAAATGAAATCTCTGCTAAGTCTAGTTGACCCAGGCAGGGGCGGCTCTGTATGTTTTGCCGCCCCAAGCACGGCAGTCAGGCGGCTTTCGGCGGTGCGCCTGTGGCCGGTCCGCTGGCCACGCTGATTCGGCGGCATGCCTGCGGGAGGTCTGCCGGTGCCGCGCCTTCAGCATCCCCACCGCCGAATCCACGGGACCGGCGGACCTCCCGCAGGCATGCCGCCGAAAGCTGCCTGACTACCACCCTCACAGGGACCGGCAGGCCGCCCCCCGCGGCTTGCCACCTCAGGCACGCACTTGGTGCGTTGGTGCCAGGAGCCGCCCCTGGACGGGCAAGACCAAACCCTGAGTGGGATTCAGATCAGCTGAGACCACAAAAAACAATTCCAGTGGCTCCAGTGCCTGTGCTGCTGTGCTGCGTTTTGGTGCTGTGCCTGCCAAGGACCAGAATGCATTTGATTTCTGTACATTAAAGAAGGGCAGATCTGGATCAGGCATCAATAGCATGAGCGTCTGTGTTGCAGGGAGCGCTGAATACTTTGAAGTCTTGTCTACACCGCAGGGGCTAGAGTGGCATAGCTATAGTGCTGTAGCGCCACTGACCCGGTAGTGGAGATGCAACCTACTGCAATGGAAGGTTTTTTTCTGATAATGTAGAAAAACCACCTGCTGGAGCAATAGTAGCTCGGTCAATGGAAGCGTTCTTCCATGGACCTAGGTGTCCTACTCTGGGGGTTAGGCCAGCATAGCTTCAGCACTCAGGCGTGTGGATTTTTCACACCCCGAGCATTGTAGCGATGTTGAGCTAAATTTAAGTATAGGCCAGGCCTAAGAGTAGACACCATTAAGTTAAAGACGGAGCAGCTTTATTGAACCACCCAGCATGGGCCGGAGGTCTCGGTTAGAATGGTGTAAGGGCTAGATTCACAAAGGGTCTGCAGCGCCATGATGCCAAGTGTCACCATGCTTCACTTTTAGCCACCTAGCAAATCACTGGGATTCGCGCAGCCTGAGTTTGGCGCCTAAGCTCCCTGTACCACGAATGGGGAGAGACGGCGCCTCAGAATGGGATTCACCAAAGCCAGCGTGCTAGGCAGCGCCTCGCCTTAGCTAGCCAAAAGGGGGTGCCAAGCCAAGAGGTGTGAGCTAAGCCCCGACCGTCTCTCAGAGATAGGTGCCTAAATCCAGACTGCCAGGAGGTGCCTTCCTCTGCTTGTGATTCTCAGGGCCTCTTGGGGTTAGGTGCCCACGCTAGCAAGAAGCCAGGGTGAGTATCTTAACCACTGGGCTAAATAGTTATGAGGGAGCTCCTCCCCTGCCTCTGTTTTGTGTAAGATCTCTGCCGAATCGGGCCCTGGTAGACGATGATCTGAGTTTAGATTGGGCCCTGCAGGTGAGTTAAGCAGAAGAACACTTGCGTTCTCCTGGTTTGTGCATCACTCTGGCACTTAGGCTTCTGGACGCCTGGCGAGGGGCTGTGGTGCCTATGCCCAGATGTGGAAACATAGGCGACTAGGGAACTTTTACTGCAAATAGCCACTGAGCGAGTTTAGGCACCTATGGGGTTTGGTGCTGCTGAGTGGGGCTTTCAATCCCAGCGGGGCCTGATTCTGGGGCTTAAGCGCCTAAAGTGGCAGTTTGGCACCTACATCCTTTTGTGACTCTAGCCCTAAGCATGAGTTGGACCACATCCTAATACAGAAACGATTGATAGAGCATCTTCTCTGCCATTCCTGAGCACGTGGAGCAGCTCCCTTCCATTCTCAACTGCAGAGCTACCCCGTCCCTTTGATGAGTACCCAACAAACCTGTAGCAACGGCAATTGTTTATGTCGCAAAGTGACATTGGCAAAGTATTTTTAATGTATTTGTAACACCATGTAACCAGGCAGTTCTATGCAGGCCATCAGCTAGTGCTCTGAAGAGTAACTTTGAGGACCACTGGTCTAAACATTCCCAAATGTTCAGTCCTATCAGGCACTGAATCTCATGTAAAGCCCCGAGTAGACTCCTTGGGGGTCTCTCTCTCTTCTGTTGGTCAGTCTACAGACCTGATCAAGAACACAAGGGAGCTCTTCCCTGGACATTCATGTGATGAACCCAACTGGACATCTCTGCCCATCCTAACTAGACCAAACTGTGGTTACAAAATTGACTCATGCTTGTAGGGCATATTTTTGCATGGGTTCTTTGGGTACATTCTATCCATTTAACACATGGGTACAGAAGCTTTCCTCCTTATTGCGATTATTGCTGTTCACAAGTTATTCCAAAGGCTGGAAACCAGCCTCTGAGCACTTACCAGTGTATCCAGAGACCCTGGAGACCTTTAAGAATAATCAGGCCCTTCTGGACTGCCTTGTGGTTAAGTCACAGGACTGGGAGGTGGGAGACCGGGCCACGCCCCTGCCTTTCTGGATGACCTTGAGCAAGTTAATGTCACCTCTCTGTGCCTCAGTTTCCCCATCTATACAAGGAGGATGCTTCCTTATTTCACTGGCACATGTGCAATTGAATTCCCTAGTGCTTGTAAAGCACTTTGGTATCCTCAGGTGGAAGGCATTATATCAGTGCAAAGTATTAAGTAGTATTGACTTTCATATCACTTAGTCCCTCTGTTCCTTCCCCGTGAATCCTTTTCCCCCTTAAACGTCTGCATTTGATTGCACTGTTGATGTGGATCACAAACCTGGTTAGTTGCATCACCTCTGGGACCCGTGATGAATGAAAGGTCACTGTCGGCCAGTTTGACTCGCTGTTAATGGATACTGCTTTAACCTTCCATTGCTTTTCAGATGTCTGTGAATAATATTTCTCTCTCTCTCTCGCCTCTCATCCCCTTGAATAATGTCATAGCTGAAATGCTCCTTTATACACTCGCCTTGATTTTAAATTAAGATGAGACGATATTACAAAACAAGTGTAACTGACGAAAACCATTGTTCTTTTCATTAGTTTTACATTCTTTCCCTCCCTGCATACTAAATACCAAGTAGATGGGTAACATACAGGGCTGGGAATCTGGAGATTTGTGTTCTAGTCCTGGCTCCATTGCTACACTGTCTCGCTGTTATCTTGTGCTCCCCCGATCCGTTGGTTGTATCCACCTGTTGTGTCTCACCTTATAGATTGCAAAATTCTTGGGGCAGGGAGTGTCTTTTTGTTATGTGTGTGTACAGTGCCTAGCGTAATGCGGCCCTGAGCCTTTATTGGAGCCTCTAGGTGCCACCAATATAAATATTTATATATTTAAAATGGCTGTGTTGGGTGACCTTGGGCAAGTCACATCATCTCTCTGTGCCTCGGTTTTTCCATCCATAAATGCTAGATTATGATGCTTAACCTCCTTCGTATATAGCACTTGGAGATCCGAAGAGCTAATTGTTGTTGATTATAGCAATATTAAATGTAAGGTGGAGTCCTTCGACCAGAAAGGGAGATTCCGGCTTTGGCTTCGAAGTTTCCAATCCCACACTGCAGCAGGGGGACAAAGTGCTGAACTCCCTTAAATCACTTTGAAGTTGGTGGGGGTTGAGGCAGCTTAGCGTCCTGCAGGTGGTGTTCAGAACCCTGGTTCCAGATCTTCAGAATTCTGGATGCAAAGTCTGCATTGACATGCATGCCAGCATCCTGGACAGCTCTTCCAGCTTGCAGCAATTTCACAGATGTTGTCTGAGCCCTGGGAACTGATGGAAAGATTTTTGCATGTGCTCTGCTCTTCACTAGGGGATAATTTTCTCTTCTCATCTCACAGTGCACTGCGTCTTTTGTCTCTAGATCACTGGTTCAAATCCATCCTGGGTCAACAGTGGCTTTAAGGCATCCCCCCGGGCCCTGCTAATAGCTCTTCAGCATGTATGTGAAATGAGTTGGTTCCTAGTGGGACAGATGTAGACATCACAAAAACCACAAGCACTGCTTGGCACTCTTGCTGGGCGTCTGCTCAGAGAGGGTGAGGATTAAATGAACTGTGGAGGCTGGTCTCCCCTCTCAACTTTCGAGGTGATCCCAAACATAAGGTGTGTTGGTGGGATATCAACGGGGAGCTTGCATTGCTGGAACTGACGCTGTGTCTATTCTGTGGACAGACTGCATTCTCTAGGGCTATAAATATGGGACCTTTCCCCATCACTAAATTCACTAAAAAAAAAAAAAATGTATAAAGGGAACGGGGGAGGGGGGAGATAAATGCCAGCTGACCAGAACTGAAAATCAGTAAATTATAATAAAATTCCCATTTAATTTAAATGCTCAAGGAACCTCCAGGAAATAGACAGCTTGACTCTCTGCCTTGAAACGTTCATGGGTGACTTGAATAAAATCATAATGCAAGCCTGTCTCTCTCGCTAGCTCTAGTTTTAAGCAGGCTTTTATTTGTCTGCCTCATTTTCATGCCCATGTCGCACTTCAGATCACTTTAGAAAAGCGTACACGTTTAATCTGACTCCCGGTGCCATGTGTATCTCATTGATTACAGACCCTTTTTAAGAAGCCGTTATGACTGACTCTTTGCGTGCTCTGCTGTCAGCAGCTTTTTGCTTCTTTAAGCCGCTTGAATGTCTTTGCTTGCCAGATTATAAGCCTTCCAACAAATACAGTATGATTACTGAATTACTGTAAACTTTGCTCTGGGAATGCCAGTCATTTAGCGTGTGCAAAGCAACAGCAACAAAAAGCAGTTGTGGTTTGCCATGTGCACCCCTGAGAGAGAGGCTATCTGGGGAAAGAAAATAGTGCAGAGGAATCCATTTCTTTATAAATCATTTGAGGAGTTGGTGTCAAAGGAGGGAATTTTCCATGTACATTTTCATTGTCCAAATGCATTCACAAATAAATTGAATAGCAAACACCCCTCTCTGAAGATGGATCATTCCATTTCCACAGTATAGGCCACAGATATGGCACAGAAAAGGCCCAGAGAAGGTAGGGAATGGAAGGAATTGACTGGCTGAAGAGTGATATGAATAATTAAGGTTCTTGCATGTCTTGTCACGAGGCACAATACCAAATCTTGGGCCACACTTCCACCACTAGACAAGCGCATTGGGATGTGCCCTAGTGCTATGTGATATAAGTGATTTTTTTTAAAAAGAAAAAGATAAATGCGGGGTTGGGGGGGAAACTATGAATGCATTTGCTATTAGTGGTTTGGGACGACACCTTTCAACAGCAGCTAACTACAACAACGAATTAGAGAGGAAGCACAGTCTAATTACACAGGTCTAAGAGCCTGGAAATCTGTATTCTGTTCCAGCCTCTGCCATAAATTTCCTGTGTGACCTTGAGCAAACTGCTTCACTTCTCAGTGCCTCAGTTTCCTTTATTGTAAAATGTGTCAGAACTGGAGCTTTAGGCGCTTTCGAAAATCCCACTCACAATTCCTATATAAATCACACAGAGAGACACTTGGGGAGTTGTGATTATTGCCTTGATTCTTCATCTCCAGAAATGTAGACCTCTACTTCATGAGCTAAAGGAGAAATTCCTTCGCTAAAACTAATACAGTAGAAACTCAGGGTTACGCACATCAGAGTTATGAACTGACCGGTCAACCACATAACTCATTTGGAACTGGAAGTACACAATCAGGCAGTAGGAGAGGGGAGGAGGGAAGGCAAATACAGTACAGTATTGTGTTAAACATAAACTACTAAAAAATAAAGGCAACGTTTAAAAAAATAAAAGATTTGACAAGGTAAGGAAACTGTTTCTGTGCTTGTTTCATTTAAATTAAGATAGTTAAAAGCAGCATTTTTCTTCTGCATAGTAAAGCTTCAAAGCTGTATTAAATCAATGTTCAGTTGTAAACTTTTGAACGAACAACTATAATGTTTATTCAGGGTTACGAACATTTCAGCGTTACAAACAACATCCATTCCCGAGGTGTTTGTAACTCTGAGGTTCTGATGTAGTAGGTTCCTACATTTTACCTATGGACCACCACTAGAGGGCATCATATTCATTCGCACACCACATTGTGCATGTTGGGTGGTATTTTCAAAAGCACCTAAGTGATTTTGGAGCACAAGTCCCAGTGACTTTCAGTGAGACCTGTACTCCTAAATCACTGAGCTGCTTTTGAAAATCCCACCTGTTCTGCTTAGCAGAGGGGCTGCGGGGGAGAAAAGGAACAGCGGTAGTGAATTCTAATGAAAATGTGTTCCATTCTACTGAACGTTCATTCCTCAGCTGTATGCTGCAAGGCATCCACCCATACCAACTTAGGTTTGTGGGGGTGATGGTTGTGGTGTGTTCTTCTATCCACAATATGAACCACAGGAAGCCCTCCAGCTAGAAGAAATGTTTTAAAATAGTATTTTATTTATGTTTAGGTTTGTTTTTTAAAGGCTGATTCTATCCTGGTTTCAAATTCCCGGGGGAAAGTGTTCATGAACTCGAGCTCTGTGCACCTCTGAAAATAGTTCTGGAAGGTTGCACTGCCTGAGGTTCAACCAGGCCCACTGTACAAAATCTGTTTCTATGCAATTTACACGTGCAAATGTGGGCGCTAAAGGGTTGCACGAGCCCTCTGTGAGCTTGTGTTTATCTCTGGTGGCTAAATGATATGGATGAATTTTGATAGTTCAGCCAACAAAGTCCCCCCAAAAGATTCCCTCATCTCCCAAAGCGCACACACAAATTCCAGTGCCTGCTTGGAGCACTGGCGTTAGCATCTGTTCTGGTTTGAACATTACGTGCATGGACGGCAGGCTTCAGCAGATGGCGTAAAACCCCAGAGAAGGCGTACAGAGAGTGAAATATTCCAGAGACGATAACGGATGCAATTTAGATTAGTAAGTAAGCTAACTGATAACTAATATTTGATGCAGAGGAACTGTAGGTGGAATTATTAGCACGTGAGTTTACCCTCATGTCAGAAGATGCCGGTGTGGGCAGTAGTTAACTCTTCTGGCACTAGGGTTTCTTGCAAATTCAGTTTTCAGAGTGGTAGCCGTGTTAGTCTGTATCAGCAAAAACAATGAGGAGTCCTTGTAGCACCTTAGAGACTAACAATTTTATTTGGGCATAAGCTTTCGTGGGCTAGAACCCACTTCATCAGATGCATCTACTTCAGTTGCATTGTTCTTGGTGCCCATGTGAAGAAATGCTCATTCAGGAACCAGAGCGTTAGGGTATGTCTACACTGGCAGAGTTACATTGCTGTCAGTTACAGTGCTGCTCAGAAAGTGCTGAAGGGAAACCACTGTTGTGTGTTAACACTGTCAGCTGCCTGCACAATAGCGTGTTTATACTGGCGGCACTTGCAACAGTATTCGGAGCGGTGCACTCTGGGCAGCTATCCCACAGAGCATCTCTTCCTCTTCTGCCACTAAGAGTTGTGGGAAGGTGGAGGGGGTCACGGGGCATCCTGGGTGCTGTCTCATTGCCCCGTGATGCATTGCTTCTCATCCCAGTAATCCCTGTACTTCTGTCCGCATTTGGCACCATCTTTCAACGGTTTGTGTACTGTGCGCTCTGCCTCTTCGGCCTGCAGGAATGCATCCCGAACTGTTGACCAGTATGCTGCTCACTCTCACTAACACGTCACGAGTGGCAGAGAAATTATTCCTTAAACTACAAAGGCAAGAGGAGTGCGACATTGATCTCGCCACACGTAATAGCTATGACACGAGATTGCTTGTGGCATTCACGGAAGGTGCTGACCACAGTGGAACGCCACTTTTGGGCTTGGGAAACAAGCACTGAGTGGTGGGATCACATCGTCATGCACGTCTGGGATGACGAGCAGTGGTTGCAGAACTTTCGGATGAGGAAAGCCACATTCATGGGACTGTGTGATGAGCTCACCCCAGCCCTGTGGTGCAAGGACACGAGAATGAAAGCTGCTCTGCTGTTGGAGAAGCACGTGGCAATTGCACTGTGGAAGCTGGCTACTCCAGACTGCTACTGATCGGTCGCTAACCAGTTCAGAGTGGGAAAGTCGACTATTGGACTCGTGTTGACGAAAGTGTACAGGGCCATTAATCACATCCTGCTCCGAAAGACCGTGACTCTGGGCAATGTGCGTGACATTGTGGATGGCTTTGCACAAATGGGCTTCCCTAACTGGCGAGGGGCAATAGATGGCACACATATTCCAATTCTGGCACCAGACCACCTAGCCACCGAGTACATAAATTGGAAGGGGTATTTCTCAATGGTTCTCCAGGCATTTGTGGATCACTGTGGGCGTTTCACAGACATTAACGCAGGCTGGTCCGGAAAGGTGCATGACTGTTCTGGAAGCTGCAAGGGGAAGTCGAAATGCCCATTGTGATCCTGGGAGATGCTGCTTACCCCTTAATGCTGTGGTTTATGAAGCCATACATGGGGAACCTTGACAGCAGCATGGATCAGTTCAACAACAGGCTGAGCAAATGCAGAATGACTGTTGAGTGTGTTTTTGGCCGTTTAAAGGCCCGCTGGCGCTGCCCATATGGGAAGCTGGACCTGGCCGATGACAATATTCCTATGCTTATAGCCACGTGCTGTATACTCCATAATATTTGTGAAGGGAAGGGTGAAAGCTTCACGCAGGGCTGGACTGCTGAGGCTTAGCGCCTGGAGGCTGAAGTTGAACACAGAGACCAGGGCTATTAGAGGAGCACAGCGTGGGGCCATAAGGATCAGGGGTGCCTTGAGGCAGCAATTTGAAGCTGAAAGCCACTAATATTTGTTGCTATGCTTGGGAGTGCAGTGCTTGTAATGCTAGGAGGTGATTGTGATTGGTGCAGACGATGCACTATGGTTTAAGAAAATTGCCTGTTGTTTTGCAGGGCTCTGTTTGCTTTCAATTAATTTATTTTATTAAAAAACAACAACCGGAGGAGAGAGACTAACAAAAAAACACATCACCACTGTGGGGGATGGGGGAATGGAGGGTCCCAGAAGGAGGTGGGGTCCCAGGACAGTTAAAGATTTGTGTATGTCCAGGTATCTTATTCAATCTTGTCTTTTGGAGTACAGTGCAGCTGGTACTGTACTTAGGCAGAGCTAAACTGCAGAGGGATGGGTGTTGAGTGCAGTGGGTAGTGGGAGTCCACAGTGCTGGACTGTGACGGGGGAGGAGTGGAATGCCGCAGGTACAGACTGGAGCCAGGAGGTTGATAAGAGTGTGTTGGCAGTGTCTGGGGGGCACATAGGAAAGAGTTTGGCGACAGTGGCTGCAGGGGAGGGCGGGCACGGAGTTGTTCGGTTTGCAGTGCAAGTAGTGCCTGGAGCATGTCCGCTTGGCGCTCCATAACTTTAAAGAGCCGCTCCATGGCTTCATTCTGGTGCACCGCGTTCTCCTTTCGGTCCCTCTTCTCGCTGTCCCGCCACTCCTTCAATTCTTGTTTTTCAGCCACGGAGTGCATCGTGACATCATGCAGAAAATCCTCCTTAGTTCTTCATGGTCGCTTTCTAATTCTGAGCAGCCGTAACAAAGAGGGAGGCTGGGCTCCCAAGTCATATCTGTGAAGCCAAAATGCAACATTTTACAGTAGCAGTATTGTTTGCAACACACAGACCACTGATTCAGTGATTTAAAACACAGCCACTATTCACATACCTGTCACTAACTGGCTGACCCCAGGCAAGCACACATGAGCCACAAGACCCCCAAAATGGTGAGCAACCACAGGGGTAGGGGAAATCAGTGTTCCAGGACCGTACTGTCTTGGGGAGAGCCAGCACTGTAGGGGGAGCCTTATAATCATTCCTGTCCCCACATTTTCCACAGGCTGTGTTCATTATGGAAGATATTTCGCTGCTGAGTGTGAGCAGGGAATCAAGGGAGGGTCTTCTCCAAGACTGCGGCTTCTGCCTGGCCTTTATGCCACTCGTCTGTGTGCAGCAAAGTTCGCCCCCCCTCCCCCTCCGGTGACTGAAGAGTGGCGTGGGAAAGTTACCCTTAATGGGACAAGAAACAAAGCAGCTCTGCCAAAGAACCTGCGGCAGCGGATTGCCCAGTATCTCCATGAGAGTTTCGTGGAGATCTCTGAGGCAGATTCCCGTGAAGTGAGGGAGTCAATTAATACCCTGTTCTGCCGCTCAGACTAGGCATGTCGTGGTATGCGCATCATACAGACACAAACCTGCTTTCTGCAACCCTGCTGCCCCCAACAACTTGCTTCAGCGATTCCCAAAATCAAAGTCACTTACCAGGGGCCTCCACTCCTGTTTGCGCTTTGCCAAGCTCTGACAGGTGTGACTGGCTAGCCTCCTCTGGGGTAGAGAAGAGCTCCTGGCTGCATGCATCTCTGACCTCCGAGTCATCCTCTGCCTCTAGGTCCCCCACCCCTCCACATCTTCGTCCAAGATTTCCTCCTCCTGGCTTGGTCCACTCTCAACTGGCACGCAAGCCACCGAAGTATCCACAGTGGCCTTTGCAGTGGAGGTGGGGTCGCCACCAAGTATCATGTCCAGCTCTTTGTAGAACCGGCAGCTCGTGGACGTTCCGCAGCTCCTTCACTTTGACCCTGCACTGCAATGTGTCCCGGACATGGCCCCTTTCTGTCATCATCTAGAAATCTGTCCATAGGTATCATAAATCCTATGGCTGGAGCGCAGCTGGGACTGGACAGCATCCTCTCCCCAAATGCTGATGAGGTCTAGCAGCTAAGCATTGCTCCAAGCGGAGGATCACCTGGTGCGTGGAACAGGCATGGTCACCTGGAAAGATGTGCTGAGACCACTGCACACATCACCAAGCAAACAGGAAGGGGACTTTCAACATTCCCAAGGAATTTAAGGGGTGGGGCTCACAATTGGTCACCTGAGGGCAGGGCAGTATAGTTCAAACTGATGATCAGAGAGGTGAGAAGAGGCATTGTGGGACACCTCCTGGGGGCCAATCGCAGTGCTCTAATCGACCAGGGTGTCTACACTGGCACTGTGGCGCGAGCGCAGAAAGCTGTACGGCTCTCGTTGGGGTGGTTTTTTTACAGCAGTGCAATTGTGCAGTTTCTGCACATTAAGTGGCTTGGCAGTGTGTACACCTCGGGAGTTACAGTGCACAAAGCTGCTTTACTGGGCAGAAACTTGCCAGTGTAGACAAGGTTTTGTGCAACAAGCTGCTGGGCTACAACGAGAGCTGGAATTTTCTGATGGAGCGTCTTTCCGTTGGCAAAAGTGAGATGTTTTGTGGAAATGTGTCAAGTGCCACAACATTTTGTTTTGAGGGAAGAAAAAGGAAAAAAAATTAATAAGGTTTTAAATGTATCTTTTGGACATTTTCAGACCAGAGTACTTGGAGTTTTCATTTTTGAAACAAGTTTTAGTGTCAATCTTATATCTTATATATTTAAATTGGAACAGAATGTTTTAACCTGAAATGATTTTCCCCCCCAAAATTTCATTTTGTGGAAAATTTTGAATTTTTTCTTTTCTTGTTCCAGACTAGAAGAAAAAAATTCTAATGTGCAGAACTTCAAGATGAACTATCGAGTTCCCACCTACCTCCAGCTGTGACTGAGGAATGAGGAGGGGCAGGCATGGCTGCCAACCAACCCCTCCCCCTAATTTAAGAAGGATAGATAGTGATTTTGAGCAGGTTACTTATCATTCCTTCACTCTGCCCTTGCATAGAGCTGGATTTCAGTGGTGTTAAACCATGTCTCAACTCTTCTCCTTTCAGATATCCTACAGGTTCAATGTCGAGGGCTTGACCCTTTTCTTCCATAGATGTGTCTCACAGTTTACTACATCGATAAGCTGTTGGGCTATTGCTGAGGGCTGAACCCAGACAATAGGTAATGCCTGCCAAAGAGAATGAGCGAGTATGTGAGCAGCAGAGATTTCAATGCATTGTTCCCTGCAGAGAGAGAGCAAGGGAGGCTTCTCACATTCCATACAAGACACTAACCTTTTTCAGAGGCAGCAACTGCATACATTTGGCATATGTCTGATCAAATTTATTGCACATCATGTGTAGAGGGAGTGTGTGTGCGTCTGCATACAGTTGCCCTGATTTGTGTGTGTGTTTGTGGGTAATAAGAGTGCCTACAGATGCCCTGATTTCACCTCTCAGAAATGCAGGCTATGAATTCTGCAATTTGATTTTTTTTATGTGGCAAATACTAACCAATGTAGTAAATACGAATGGAGCAAATGTTAACACTTATTAAACAGTGTTCTTTACTTCCTATCGTAAATTGTGTGGTGTTCCATTGTGCCGTTAAACTGCTGTCATGTTACACCCTGTAGTGGCTACATGTCAGTAGCTGGTGAACTGCTTCCCAGCTGTATGTTTTCAAAAGTGCACAGGGATCTGTTGAGATGAGAAGTGCTATGTAAATGTCTAACCATGTTCACTGTCTACTCTTGATATAACAGGGACTGGTTCACTCTGATTGGCGTAGCAAGCGGTAATCTGGTACCCTGCAGCACAGGGCAGAATCAATGTGAGGAAGAGCAGGGATAGTACTGCCACCTTCGTCCTCAGGATTTTCCTTGGGACTGTAGGGAAAGCATCTTAGTCTGTGTCTATAGAAACTTTGCTGGTGGAGGATGTACAAAATCAGCATACCCCTGGCTATGCCCTATTCCCAGCAGATCTTCACACTTTGGGGGCTGTGCTGGCTCTTTACTTCCTCCCTCTAGGGGGCAAGGGGACTGCATTTGTCTTGCATTTCCACAGTCCCCATCAACCCTAGTTTTCCTAGGGCCTCTGATAGCTTCCACCCAGGGATGTTGGAACAATTCGTACAGTGGGGGTGCTGAGAGCCATTGAACCAAACTGTAAACCCTGGATATCATGGAAACCACTTTAAGCCAGGTGGTGAAGAAGCACCCCCAGCACCCCTCCTTCCAGCACCTATGCTTCCAGAGTGTGCAACCTGGACTAAATCTACTGATTAAAGTATTCCTTGCCATTAAAGAACAGCAGCCTGTCTGCTGAGGAAATGCAGTTGGGTTGTGGCAGGAAGAGAATATGTGAGAAAGCTCCTCTAGTCCTAGTCCCGCTTTCATTGTCCTCTTGTGTATAAGTGTGATACAAGCTTCCCGGCGAAGCATGTGTAGCTGTATCAGATCCCAGTTTGTACGACCACGCAGCACCGAGCTAGACTAAATGCACATCTGAGTGTTAATTATTTAGGGCCAAAAGTGACATCAAATAATTCAGAGAGTAATTGGGCCCAGGGCGCCGGAACAGGGGCGTCCAGGGGACCGCGGTCCCATCACTTTTTACCGGCATGGTGGGGGGGGCAGGTTGTTGCAGGGAAGAGGCAGCGTGGGAACGGGGCCTCGGGGGGGGAGAGGTGGCGTGGGGGTGGGGTCTCGGGGGGCACAGGCGACATGAGGGTAGGGGCTCCGGGAGAAGGGGCAGCACAGGAGGGCGGGGTCATGGTTCAGGCACCTGTGGGGGCCCCCGCCCACCACCACTTTTAGGTCGCTTCTGCCACTCCTGATTGGGCCTGGTGTAAAGGCACTAGGAGATAGTAGTATTTACAAGCCTGATTTCTAGGGGTGCTGAACAGCCGCAGCCCCAGATGATTTTCCTGAGAGCTGTGGGTGCTTAGCACCTCCGAAAATTAAGTCCCGCTTGTGTAACTTTTGCAGGTCTGACCCTTTTTTCCATTGACAGATGAGATAAAACCCAACTGGAAGATTGTAGAGGTGAGTCCAAGCTGAAGTGAAGCACAGAGCACCCCCGGGCAAGTTTATTTCCCTCATGCCCCCACTTTTTTGTTGAAAATGGCCACTAGTTATAAAACAACGGATTCTTTGGAGCTGCTTGCCCACCTATATTCCCTTTACAACATGTCATGTACATTTTCTTGCTTTAGTGGTAACAAATGAATTGGAAGAACTCTGTGCCCTCCAGGCCTAGCCTGGCTTCTGAGCTCCCAGACTCGGTTCATTCTGCTAACCAGATATGTCAGTGTTGATTTTTTGATAATTGTTGCTCGTGATAAATGAGGCAGAAACAATAGAAATTATGCCAGTAGTCTTAGGAATGATACATTTTACTGGGGGCTGTGAGTGGTAAAAATATTGATTTTTGTTTCTGTTGATGTTGTTCAAAAACTGATTATTTGTAACATTAAACTGTCCACTCTTATTTTGACATCACGTGTATTTTCTCAGTGCCATAGGGATGTCATACACCACTTCCTATCTGTAGGAATTACATACAGCATACTGCAAACTTGCTGGGGACTGATTCCCCTCTTGCTTACACCATAGATTAACAGATTTCCTCTGAGATAACCAGGAGTAGTGTCTGGTCCTCTATGTCATGTGATGAACTGACGCTATACAGCATTGGAATGCAATGGTGATGATGTTAGTTTAATTATGGAATGCAAGTGTCTGAGAGTAACTGATCAGTTAGCTTGTATATGTTCTTGGAATCCTTTGCCTATCTGTTCGTTTTAGGTATGACTTATTTATATGCATTCCCATTTCAATTTGCAAAGTCAGCTTAATGTTACATGTCTTATCGTCACCGGAATTAAAGAGGTGAAAAGTACGCTGAGTTCAGGGGAGGACACAGACAGCCGCCTACAGGCTGAGTTGAAAGGCTGGCTAGTTTTCAGTGTAGTCTACTGCAGGATCTGCAGTATAATAATGACAGAGGCTTTCCGGTTGGAGGGGAGTGAGAATAGAAGGAGACATTAATTGCATTGGAGGCTAGTGTATATTTATTTGGACTTTGATCTGTGCCATCCAGTGTCACTCCAGTGGTTAAAATGAGTGGATCGGGTTGGGAACAATAACAAATCAACCAGAACCTTCATTCAAAATTCAGACAAAACCTAACCAAATGTTGAGTTAACTTTTTTTCTTAAACACGTAGCTGTTTACTTTTCATTGTTATGCTAGTTCCCCATCTCCGAGTTCCATCGGACATGCTGAAATGCTTTGAAACGGGCGGTTAAGAAGTTCCAAGCTCCACCAGCTGGAAGCTTGTGATAGTTCCCATCTGAGAGATTATCCTCCTGGGCCAGATCATCTGAGAGACCAAGCTTGTGTGAAAACCTGTTTTGGGGGCCCAATTCTGCAAGGTGCTGAACAAGAAGTGGAGATGCTCAGTATCATCAACTCCAGAACTTACTCAGCATTTTGTAGGATTGAGCCTTTTACAACAGGGGTTCTCCAACTGGGGGTTGGGACCCCCCAGGGGGTCACAAGGTTATTACAGGAGGGGTCGCGGGCTCTCAGCCTCCACCCCAAACCCTGCTTTGCCTCCAGCATTTATAATGGTGTTAAATATATAAAAAAGTGTTTTTAATTTATAAGGGGGGTCACACTCAGAGGCTTGCTATGTGAAAGGGGTCACCAGTACAAAAGTTTGAGAACCACTGCTTTACAAGGTTTCTAGCCAGATCTTGCTGAGTTGAGGGGTTTGGATGAGACTTGAACCAGTCGACCAACATTTTGGAGGGCTGCCTTTCCCTAGCTGCTGGTTTTTGACGATGGAAAAAGAAAGCCACATCAGTGATATTTGAAGGTGTAGGAAATGTCATGATCACTTTTTGGCCTGCATTTGGAACTTGGAAATATCATCGGTAAAATTATAGCTGATTTAATTTAGAACCTAATTTGGAATATCTGATTATCTGGTGAAGATGAAGAAATAATAAGGGTATTAAAGTCCCCACTCAGACATTTCCACCACTACCACTGCAATATGCTATGGATGATCATGTGGATGAACAATTTGGTTCTGTAGAAATAAGCCACCTCTTTAAAATTCTAGGAGGGAAGGAGGTTCAGACCTTTTGATGTCATTTCTTCCCCTCCAACCAGGGATTGGACAGAAGGAACTGTTAAAGTAAGAAATTGGGTGCGTTTGATGGAACAATGGCAGCAGAAAATGCAGAACACTTAAGGGGATGAAGGGCCCAAGCATCTCAAGACACATTATGCCCATAATAACTAAGGATTAAATGAAAGACTGCTTCATTCTGTCCTGAGTTTGTGACCTACATTCTGTTTATAAACATAGCATAAGAATGCTTCCCTAGTGAGTTTCCTGTTAGCTAGGGAGGTAGGGTCACATATTCCAGCCAGCTTTCAGCTTCGGGGACAAAGGGACTTCCTACTGCGCAGTGCCAAAGAACTCTGAGTATGAAATTCTGGGTGGCCACTTATCACTTTGATCCAGTGACTGGCTAATTAAAACTGTACCTTAAAGGACTGGATTTTAATGAGGTGTTTAGTGTCTGGGGGGGAAAAAAACAACAAAATAAATCCCGACCATAGAAACACAGAACTAAGCACCATTTTCCTAACCATTTTAATACACTTACAGTAAAAGCAGAGAGCGATTAGGATCATCTCCTTCTGAGCTAGAGTCTGGAGATAAGTTATCTCTGAGGATCCCAGCCTGCCGTTCTGTTTTAGTACAAATAACTCATACGATAATTACGATGGGCCTGACCACGTCTTTATGCTACAACAATCACCCTAAAGGCACGTCAGTTAAGAAAGACTTGAAGTTCTAGGCAGCAGCACCAAGAGCTTCAGGTACTTTCGTTGTCAGTACTCAAATTCTTAATCTGTACACGGATTATATATTTTACCCCCCTTTCTGTGAATCACCACACTGCTTTAGTAAGGCCCTTTTGAACAGCTGTGTAGTTTTACTTAGGAGAACAGAGGGGAGTATTTTATACATCCAGAAAGCACCCAGCTTAAAGATCTGGTCCAGGGGTCGGCAACGTTC
>NW_020664440.1:18351638-18367482 GCF_002925995.2 Terrapene triunguis
CTAAGAGACTAGCTCTTTTCAATGGATTTGTACTTCCTGTTGTGAGCAAAACTAGGAAATACTGATGGCCAGGGAAACTAACGAATATCTTTCATGTCTTAACCAAGTTCCAGGGTTTCAATTTGACTTTCAGGGGCAAAGATTCAGAGTTGCTCTGATTTTATTCAAAGCTGGTGTGTGCATCCCTACCATTAGAGCCCTGCGCGGCTCTATTTTTAATCCTGCTCCTGCCCCTGCCTGCAATACCCATTCCCACTCCACTCCTACTATTATGGCAGTGGGTCCTGCGGGACTCCTGGGATCCCGGTTCCACTGCAGGACTCTACGCTAATTCCGCACAGAGCTCTACCTACCATTAACCAGAGAGAGGTTAAGGCACTGGGTTGGGAACCAGGTTATCTGTGTTCAGTTGCTGGCTCTGCCACAGACCTGCTGTGTGGCCTTGGCAAGTCCCTCAATCTCTGTGTGTCTGTACAAAGGGAAATTAAAAAAAGAACTTCTTTCCTCCTATCCTTTGTCTGTCTTAGTCTATTTAGATTGTAACCTCTCTGGTACAGGCATAGCACCCAACACAATGAGGCTGATCTCAGTTGGGGCCTCTCAGAGCAGTAATAATGGCTCACGGTTTTGGGGGGACACTGACTGAGCTCTAGCTAACATGTTGTCACGTTGGGCCCCTATGTATACAAATGGGAGCTCTGAGTCTTCCACAGCTCTAGTAACCTCTGTGCAAAGAGCAGAATAGCAAAGCATTAACTAAGCCTCACTCTGTGTCAAACTAACCGGGGGTCTGTAAAACAAAGGCACCTGCCTAATAGCTAAATGGTTCTGTGTTGAATAAGCAATAAAGAAATGGAGAATTTGCCTAAACATATGCATATAAACCCTTTAATAATCTACTGTTAAATTGCTATGAATTGTATAGGTCTTTTTATGCAGTGTATCCGTGGTAAATCCATACATTATGCTATCAGAATTAGCGATACCCTGTTTTGCTAGTAACAACAGGCATCGTTCATTACTTCTAGGGCTGTTTTCAGGTGGCAGCTTGCAGTTGCAATTTTTTTTTAAGCCCAAAATGTCATCCTCATGTTACCAGGCAAGACTGTTCACTTAAAAATAAAGGGCCTCTGCTCACAGGGTTTTATACCAGGGTAGCTCCAGTGAGTTCAGTGGCGTTAACTCTTGACTTACAGCTGTGTAAATGAGGTCAGAATCGTGCCCAAATAATTTCAGGGATGATTGGTTCCAAGGTTTTGTGCTCTAGCAGTTCACCTCAAGAGACTTGGTTTGAAATCCTGATTTAGGGTAAAAATTTCAAAGGAACCGAAGTGACTTAGGAGCCTAGGTCCCATTGAAAGTCAAGAGTCTTCTAAGTCACTTTGAAAATTTTACCCTCGGGCTGTAAATGAAAATGTGCTTGAGGATCTCAACCTAATCACCGAGCCCAATATTTGCCAAAGTGGCTAGGGTGTTTGGATATCCCAGCTTGATTCAACTGGTTTTCAAAAGTACCGAGCACCCATTGCTCCCATTGGCTTCAAATTAGAATCGCAGGTGCCTTGCGCTTTCGGAAACCACAGCCACAGTGTGCCAAGTTGGACACCCAGAAAGGGAGGCACTTGCAATCAGTGGCCACTTCTGAAAATTTCAGCCTTGCTGTACATTTCTCCACGTCACAGCACCAACTCAGAATATCACACAACTGACCCTGAGTGTGTGGAATGGCACTGGGGCGGTTTCAGAGGGAGGTGCATTGGCTGTGCTGTGAGGGCTGCGTAGTGCGATAGCAGGGCACTCCAGGAACTAGCGTAGCAGGGTGGTGATGGCTGAGACGCAATGACAAGTAGCTGTGTGTGGAGAAGCCTTGCACGAGAGACTGTGTCGTTAGTGCTAATTAGTCCCTTTCTTTCAAGAGCACCAAAGAAAGTTCAATAAATAATTAATTAACTGAAATCAACATTCTGGATACGTAATTGCTAAGGCCCTGCGAACTGCTGTTTCTGGGTGTATGGTGCTGGTATCGATTCACTGGTGCACTACAGACTTCCTTGTTTTAGGCAGGAGCTTAGTATAGAAATGCCTCGCACGTTTTGCAGTGCTATATAAAAACAACATTGTCTCACCTGATTGGACTCAGCACTTGTTTTGAAGGCACCCCATTTCCCTCCCCCCCCACACTGATAAATAAGCTGCCTTTTTGTTATCATAGTGTTCTCAATGTCCTGCTATTAGCACTAGCGCTGGATAAATATCTCAGCATGAGTTTCTGAGGACATTTGCTCAAATACAATATTGACTTGACTTTGACTGTTTGCGCCCTTTTCATTTTCAGGAATATTCTACTAAACAAACCTTACCAGACGGGAATACAGTATGGCTAATGCCACCTGCTCAAAACTTGAGTTAGGCTCCAAAATAAATAAATAAAAGCATTGGGGATTTTTAAAAATTTCACTTTTGGTTTTGTAAGCCTTTAAGGCACGGTTGGTTCACATTTTTAGGCTTTTTTCTGTCACCATGAAGGTTAGAAAGTTACTATTTTCTTAAAGGAAAGACGAGGGTCTCACATAATCACTTGACTCCAAGAGCTGGGGATTTAAGGAAAAAGACCTAATATTGTGAGACTTGTGATAAAATTGCAAGTGTTTGCAACACTGGGGATATTCATAAATGAGCCAGAACAAGGCTCTAATTTGATAGTGTAAGTGGTGTATTGTTGGCCTTTGCTAACCCCTCTGTAAAAGTGGCAATTTCACCCAGAAAGAGGAAACGTTAAGAGATAATTAGAGAATATTTGCCAAACTCTAATTTTGAACTTGTAGATGTGAATATTCACACAGGAAAGATAATTCCAAGACTTATCCAATCAAGGAACAGAAACAGTGCCATGTGACATATGAGTTCAATCAGAACAAGCCAGCCCAATCTGAATAGTCACAATGTCTGGTTGCAAACAATCTACAGACATATTCTTCTTGCATGAAATCTTGATTCCATTCAAGTCAATGGCAAAATTCCCACTCAGTTCAATGGGGCCCAGATTTCATCCCTTCTTATTTAGTGTTTATTTGTATTACAATAGTACCCAGGTGTCAGGCTTGTGGCATCATTGTATTAGGTGTTGTGCAAACACAGATGAAAACCCATCCCTGTCCCATACTGTTTGTAAGAGTTATTCACAAAAATAAAATCACAAATAATTTGAATAATAAATATATCCAAAAAATCATAAACTGCTAATGGACAGTTTAAAAACGGAAAAAAAGACTAAATCATCGAATACAATGTTAGCTCCAATTATTTGTTCATCTTGCAAGATGTTGCATGTTAACTTTGGATACCATTTGTCACGTGACTTTATGGTTGTGACACTGACATGTAATATTATATATGACAATGAAATGGCTGGGCTAAGAGCAAATTAGCAGTTTTAATGCATGGAAACTTGTTAGGTATAATTCAGTGGTGTGTTTTTAGTGGCAAATAAACTACTGTGGTTTTGGTGAGGCTCTATTATAGCCCTCCAGGACAGGTCGACGCGGCGCATCGGCTGGGGGGAGGCTGTCTCCCCCCAAACAGCCCAGCCTGGCCCCGCCCTACTCCTCCCTGAAACCCTGCTTGCCCTTCTCCCTTGGCCCCAACCCGGACAGGTTGCTCCTCTTCAGGGAAGTGTGCTGGGGCTGGGGCTAGGGTGGCCAGGATTTGGGGTGACTGGGGCTGCCCAGCGCTGGGGGCCCCCGGGTGTTGGGTCGTGCTGCCTGGCACTCGGGTGGGGGAGGGGTGGAGGCACTGGGGCTGCCCACCCTGTGCTTGAGTGGGATGGGGGGGCCGCATACCACCCACCCGCCCTGCACTCGGGGGCTGGGGTGGGGTGGGGGGGCTCCGGGAGGGGAAGGAGGGCTGGTCCTCAGGCAGGGGGGCAGGGCCGGCGGCTAGCGTCCCCCAGCCGGCGGTTCACCCACCGCCCATGCTGTAGGAGATTTGTGGGTTTTAAGATTTGCAGTGGACTTCCTCCAGCACATCAACAAAAGGCCTTTGTGTCACAGTGCATGACCCAACACGGGTGCTTAACTTATTTGTCCACAGCTTTTGGAGCTCCTTAGATATCCAGCAACTTCATTTTAAATGCGCCCCTTTAAATGCAAAAGGGTTCTTTCTTCCTGGCATGAGGTATCCGCCCTGAACCTCTCTATCCCTTATTCTTTAGAACCATTTTTTTCTTTTGTATCAAGGATGCTATATAGAAAATAAATTGTATTGTGTTATGTTCCTGATCATTAGCCTCACTGCCTGAACCACTGAACCATCTGGCACACTGAGAGTGTTGGGTTATTTTTACAGAGGTTCGGATGTAAAACTCGCCATTGAAGACAGAAATGAGAAATCTCTTTGCAGGTTTGGGAAGGTGGAGATCTTCTCTAGATTTTTGGCCAGACCACTGAGTAAATGGAAAGCTCAGTTACTCCAGAGAAAAAACTTTCGTGTCTTCACATTCCTCTGCACCTGCCCTAGAGGACTCCGTTGAAAAGCTATATTATGAAAAGAAATAATGTAAAATGATTGTTGCTTTCTTAGGTACAATATGCTACCTGCCTTAGTGATATTGCTACAATTTTCCTCATACAGTATTTTTAAGAATCTCAGCCTCAGAGATCAATGGGTAAAATTTTCAAAAGCACCTAAGTGACTTAGGAACCTAAGGACAGGTTGACACTAGGAAGATTTGCTGGCATGGCTGTGTCAGTTAGGGGTGTCATTTTTTGCAAACGTAGTTATTCCAGTGTTCGCCCTAATGCAGACCCAGTTATATCTATATAAAAGTGCTTTTACTGGTATGGCATATGTCGGTTGGGGAACGCACCCATTATTATAATGATCTGTGTCTACACTAGGTTTTTTTTTTGCTAGTTTAAATATATTGGTATAATTAAACCGGCAAAATCCCCTTAGTGTAAACTAGATCTAGACCATTTCCAAAACAGACCTAGGCACCGGGGAGCCTAAATGCCAAAACTGCTTTTGAAAATAGGATTTAGATGTTTTTGAAAAGGTTACCCAATATAAATATTCCTTCCTCCTTCTCAGCACGTGGCCTGAATGAGCCTTATCATACAGACATTCACAGCCTACACTATACACATCAGACGGACCTATTCCCTAAGATTAATTTCCTACAGCTGCAGGGATGGTGAGTGGGCATTGGTGTATGCCTATATCTAATCTCTCTCTCTAACCTAGGTATGCCTTTCTAATGTGCCCATTATTGGAGTAGCTTGATCCTGCTAGCATTTGCCTTCTTTGTCTCTTTGTAATCCCAGATATCGCTCTAATAGTGACAGTGCATTTTATGTATCTTTCATGGAAGTATTGCTCCTTAAAAGATAGACCTGTCCCGCTCCAAGACTGGACTTGTGTTTCTTGTGGAGAGATCTAGAGCTACACAAATGACTCGGATTAGTGACTCTATGCAGGGTGCTCTGGATTTCTATTTCTGTTGCGTGCCTCATGCTGACAGAGATTGAGCTTGCTTTGCATCCCACTTTTAAGTATAATGACGCTTTGATTGAACCTCTGTTTGCACTACCCTGGAGCTATTTCTTCTGACTATTTCTTCTGGCATGTGCGGACTATTCCTTCTGGCATGTACCATGAATGATTCTGCATCTCCGTGATTTATGTGACTGCTCTCCTTCTCTGCTGATGACATGAAAATCAGTCTACATGAAGGTGGTGGAGCAGGGGTCTTACATCACGATGTTGTTGTTTTTCTGCAGTCCACATGTGACCTGTCTGGTACAGTGTTGCATTAAGCTTTTGAGAGCAGGTTATTTGTCAGCACAGTGAGAGATGGTTGACTCCCTATTATTGTGACACTTTATCTGGGTCACTGATGTCACCGAGTTAGAAAGATGCAGAGTTGTTTGGGGGGAGGGGGAATAAAGCAGTGGTTATGATTAATACAGCTCCTATACATGTAGGACTGGAAGGGACCTCAAGAGGTCATCTAATCCATCCCCCACACTGAGGCAGGATTAAAATACCTAGACTATCCCTGACAGATTATTGATAGACACAGGGACAGTTTACTCCAACAAGGCAAGTTTCCTTGCATATCTAGGGAGAAATCCAGGCTGAAAAGACTGACAAAGTGATTTTTTGCTCATATAGGATGTATCTGAGATGGGCTGAGGCAGGTGGTGCTTGCATCTAGATTAGGCTTATCAATGTTCATGTAAAATGGCACCAAAGTCTCATGAGCGACTTCCACAAGATTTCAGCCCCAAATAACAGAAATGTCATTGGATCAACTTACCTCATGTCTTGAGAGATTTTTTTTTTTTTCTCCTCAAGAGAGCCATTCTCATGAGATTCCTGCCACATCCCAGCTTGAACGGACAAGGAACCAAACCTGGTTTGAATTCAGGAATTTGACAGTGAAATTGCCAGTGCATTTCAAAGAGATTCAGATTGAAATGACCAATTTTAGCTCATTTGGAGCATATATGAGAAAAAGGGAAAGAGAAAATATCAGTGCTAATTAGTTCTCATTAGAATTTGACCAGCACACAGATTGTTTTTGTTTGTTTTTCTGTGCAAACACCCATAGTGCATGAAGAGCAGAGGGAAATTGCGATAGCTGTCATACACAATAAGTTCTGACACGCCAGGGTAGGAAAACAGCTGCTGAACCAGTTTTCATGATGGCATGGTCCCGCCTTTTTACTTGTCTATGTTTAAATTTTGAAACGGGGCCATTTGGAATTAAGCGAAACTGGAGAGAGAACAGAGGGGAAAGAAGGGGGGATATGGAATGAGAGGAAAAGGAAGGGAATATGATGGAACACGGGTGAGTATGATCAAGTGGGAGATTGGAGGAGACATGAAAATAAAATTCAGAGACATGCACGGCATTATCAAATGTAAAAAAGATGACTTAGGAAAGCCTAGCTCGAAGGCCTCTTGTGGAGTGTGATGATGAAAGCTTTTGGTTTATGTCAGCACCATAAAGATCGCAGTAGCATTATAGCCATGTAATTCATAGTTCCCTAGCTAAAGTGTTTCTTGTTTGGGTAAGCACTGTGCTCACATCTGGCACTGTGTAAGTAGGCCAGGATTTTCCAAAATGGCTGACTGAAGTTAGGCTCCTAAGTCCAGATGCAGGACCAAAATAAATGGCCCGATTTTTCAAAAGTTCTGAAGAATCTGTGGAAGTCAAAACTGGCCTTAATTGATAAGCGCCTGGGGCCTTTTGCGCCATCTGGGTTTGTGCGAGTTGCAGGTGCCCGATACTTTTGAGATTTGGGCCATTTATTTAGGGGCCTATTTCTAGATTTAGGAACCTAATGTTGGGAACAGCATTATTGAAAATCTTGGCCATAAGCACACTATTTTCACACATGATTTGGAAGCCATCCATATGCTGTGAAGAGACCCCCATGGGAATGAGTAAATGTTGTTCTTCCTGCAGAAAGGGAAATGCACAATGTTGGCTCCAAGTAAAAATGATAGGCAGGGCACTGTGAACTGAAAATCGCTGCAGGGTTCAAGGGAGACACACAGTCGCCTGGGAAATAGTAAAATTCTGCATGCCAAGTGCAACATTCTGGTGCACATTAGGATACAATGCAGTGGACCACATTAATCCCTAAACACTCATCCCACATCTTGCACGCTGCAAATACCCTGATTGTCCCAAAGGTGTAGTCCCCATCTCAACCCTTCAAAGGAAAAACTCTGTTGATCCAAAGATAGACCCACGCTCCTGGAGGGAATGAGAAATACCTTGTGCTTATCATTTCAGGGCAGTTTTGAAAGTATCCCTTAGTTCTCCAGTGTAGCTGGCTGTGGAAAGACGGGCAATTGCCACTCTCTGGAGTCCTGCTTCTGTTCTGAGTGTCCCGATGGTATGTATCCAACATCACCTGACTCACGTGACCCACTGGCTGGAGAGAGTTACACTGTTAATTTATGATTACTCTGAATTATAATGGAGGCGTTTTTATTTTACTTTAATTTGATTACATTTTCTAATATTTCCTGAGTGGGGCAGACCCCTGACAGCAAAAGACCCACTGGGATTAGGCTGGATTTAAGGCAGAGGCATCATGCAAACTTGCAATATGTTTTAAAGAACGTAGTTGCATAGCCAGAGCTTACGTCCCTGAGGAAGAGCCCACGATAATTAGAGAAGAGCGAGAAAATGATCCAAAAGAAGCCAATTTTCCCTTTTTCTAATGGGGTGGCTATACATTTATAGGAAGGTATTACATACTGTTGGAATCAGTTTATGAGGTGACATTACTGTATAACTCCTGGAATTGTAGCCACATCTCCTCAGAGTCTACTTTTTCCATTTAGCTGGAAAATGGTTTTTTTCCGATTTGCTAAGTCTGCCATCCCAGTGTATCACTCTGTAACATTTAATTCCTTTGCCAATTTCCATTTGTGTCAAGTCAGGCTCTTTGATGTACAGCTCAGTGAAAAGCAACAGAGGGTCCTGTGGCACCTTTAAGACTAACAGAAAACACCCTTAGTAGCAGTTAGATACCATGGTGATGGACACCATGATAGGGTCTAGAGGCCCATTGGGGTTCACTGGAATAACCCTTCTGAAATGATATCTCCATGTCCCAAACTGGTCCATATGAGGAAATCTTGCTACCCCTGCCACTGCAGGACCAACAGAGTGTAACAAGAGAGTTGACTTGGTAGGTGGGCCTTGTTAACTGGCTAGCTCAGAATGGTATAGCCTTCTAGGTGTGGCCAGAGAGCGCACAAGGACTCCAGAGTGGATTGTGGAATTGCTGTCCTGTACTTTTGATTATGTATGGGGTTTTTTTGTTACAATTTCTGGTGACTATAAAGAAAGAGTGGGTCTGGGACTGGGAGTGGGGAGCCTCTGGTGGGCCTTATGTTTTCTGCTTGGTTTGTTGTGCTACCAGCCTAAAAGAAACACAGCATCTTAAGAAACAGGGAAGACTTTTTTTTAAAGTCATCCAGAGGGTCTGGTGTATCCGTAACTTGGGGAGAACTGGGCCTTGGTTCCATTGGATAGCTCTTTGTCCCTTGTAGGTGAAAGAGGGAACATGGCCTATTCAGTTAAATGGATGATACATCAGGCCATGCTACAGCTGGTGAAAGGTCAAGCAGATGTTCTGCAACATCAGCAAGCACAAGTCAAGGCCCATGAATGAGCAGCAGCAACAGGAGTTCCAGGATCAATTTGTCCACAAGCTCACCAGTCTGTTATCATCCTCTGGCCAAGTTCTACCTTCTGGTTTGGCTGGCAGTCCCAGTCCCCACCCTTTCCAGATTGGGATCTTGTGATGACCCCAAGAGGGCAAGTACCATAGTTGTGTGGAAAGGGATACCTGGGTCATCTGGGTGGCTGTCTTTGACAGGGAGGATTCAGACAATTATTGATCCTGGACAAGGATTCTGCAAAAGACTATGACTGGCTGAAAGCAACTGTCCTAAATGACGTGGGGATTTCTGAGTAAAGCAGCCACTGACAGTTTTAGACAGAACACTTTTATTGCAGCTAGATGGGCAGATGCAACTAGAATTGATCTTGGTTTTGGGCCTCTAAGTGCTACTGTAATACAAGGGACTGTCCAGTTCATCCAGAACTCGTCCTGGGACTCTGGAAGAGTGTACACTGCAGTGGGACCTCTACCACCTCTCCCCAGGGATCCAGGCACACACTCCTTCCTGTGTAAGGCCGGTGAGTGGTGCAGAAGTTGGGGCAGAGCAATCACCTCATCCCTGCCCTTCCCCATCCTCTTTGGAGAAGGTCTTGTGCTGGGATTGTGCCTGAGCCCTGAGTACTGATGCAAGGGGATAAAGATTGTCCCTTGTCCCCTCTCTTCCCTGTCACCACCTTGTTCACCCACACAGGACCAGCCACAACCTTTAAAATGTAAAAGTAATTCTCTGTTGATGAAAGGTGTCAGATTAACAACCCCACAGACTGATGTCCTCTGTTCAACCACAGAACAGCGATGGGTCATCCAGCTCCTATACAAACAGCCCCTCATACTGCTCTGTCTCCTGTTTTGGAGAGACCAACTCTATGGATGAAACGATAGTTCAGTTTCCACATCCATTCTGCTCTGAGCCCTCTCTCCTTCGACTGCTATGAAGGATGCCAAATCCGTGATGGCAATACAGAAATATAACTGGCAATTGGATATACTTGATGAACAGAGAGATGGAGTGGACAAATGGTTCTCAGCATCCACATATTTGCGTTTATATGTGATTTGGGTTGTGAACAAACAGGCACTAAAAACTAGGACTGCAACCTTACTTCAAACAAGCCAGCAAAGAAGCATCTGATGGTAGCAGCTTTTCCCACCAGGCTTGCCCAGATTTGAACCGGTGGCTTAAAGGTGATAATTGTGGGTCACAGCTTTCTGCCTTAATAGCTAGGAAAATAGGCCCCGTCAGAGTTACCTTTGCAATTATCTACTCTGGCCATTCCACCACTGATTTTTCCTGTGGACATTCCTAGTCACATTTTTTCATGGATAAACTGAGAGAGCAGGGAAGGAAAATCTTGCCCTTTAGCACCTTAAGTGTGTCTCTTTTTAGTCATTTGAAATAACATAGTTGTTTAGATGCTGGATTGGAAATGTAGGCAGCAGTTATTAATACTTTTTTAAATATATAGGCTCTGTTTCTAAGTCTCCAATCCTGCAAACACTTAAACACATGTGTAACCTTGATCAAATAGTGATGTGTATGTGTGTTTGCAGGATTGGGACCTAAATTTGAAAGTGTGGCTTCAAGCAAAGTATGGCATCAAGGACAAACATTCTGTGGTGGGCATTTTTGTGCAAAGGCTGTTGAACAGCGTGATTCTGAAAAGCCAAGAAATGCATCCTATGCATTATAGGTCAGAGTGGTACTTAGTGGACAGGTTCTGGTCAGGTATTGTATTCATTAGCAGCAAGGGTACAGAGTACACTTTCCTCTGAGAAGGTCATGGTTTGGATTCATCAAATATCTAAGTGATGGCACCTGTCAGTTATATGGCACTGCAGAGGACAGAGCTTTTGGGAGAATAGCTGTTCTGATCTCTAGCATATCCTTATAGGCATATGATTTTTTTTAATGTTTTTTTTCTGATCAAAGAATTTTAATGAAACGTACAAATACCGAGAGGACAAGCCAAATGTTCACATAAGCTTGACTAACATGATCTATAGGCATAAAATCATTTATCTGGGCTACAGATCTGTGAGGAGGATATGATTTAACATACCAAGACAACATCCAGTTTGTATCCAAGGGTATTAATCTAATAGGACCTTTGATAGAAAAAAAGAAAGCCATCCATTCCTATGTGGAGAGAAAGGAAGGTCACTTAGTAGGAAGAATCTCAGGACGTCTCATTGTTCACTGAAGTAGAGATCAATCTTACATCTAGGCATCTGTCATGAACTTTTGGGTTAAAGGGAGAATTTCTATTTTTGTAAGGTATTTGTATTAGAATTTTACCCCGTGAAGGCAGGTACAGCTTAGCCTGTAGCAGATGTGTGTGTGTGTGTGTCTCTCTCTCTGCTGAGTACAAGACAAGTTTTTTTTGGATATTGATGGGTGAACTTCAGAGTTTCAGATGTCAAGGGCAGATAACCAGACTGATGTCCAGATTCTTATCCAATCATTTATCTGAGCCCCTTTGGGCTAGCTTATTGAAAACAAGACTGAAAGGTGATTTGGTTACAATGTATAAGTATCTTCACGCAGGGGCACCAGAACAGGGTGGAGGGGGGGGGGCTGGGACTTTTAAAAGTGGGAGGGCTATGCCCTCTCATTTTTTACCAGCCGTAAGGGTGAGCAACGAGGGAGAGGGAAGAGCGAGCAGGGGGCAGCGCCTTGGGGGGAAGAGGCGGGGTGGGGATGGGGCTTCAGGGGAAGGGGCGGTGTGAGGGCGGGACCTCGGGGGGAATGGGCGGTGTGAGGGCAGAGCCATGATTTGGGCACTGGTGGCCACCCCACTTTTTGCAAACTTCCACCGCTCCTGCCTTCACGGGGTAAAATTCTAAGTGCTAAAGGGCTCTTGCATCTAGCAGAGAAAGACATAACAAGAACCAATGGGTGGAAGCTGAAGCCAGCCAAATTTGAATTAAAAATAAGACACACATTGCTAACAGTGAAGGTGATTAACCACTGGAACAAACTATACCAAGGGAAGTAATGGATTCTTCATCTCTTGATGTCGTCAAATCAAGATGGGTATGCTTTAGCCAAACACATGTTATTGGGTTCAATGTAGGGGTAACTGAGTGAAATTTAATGACTTGTGATATGCAGAAGCTCAGACTAGACCATCCAATGGTCCCTTCTAGCCTTAAAATCTATTAATTTAAGCAATCAAGTTGAGAATTTGATACATGTTGCCTCCAGTTAGGTCAAAAATTATGAGAAGATAACTTTGTTTTGGTACTTTCCTTGTGGTCTTCCAGAGCCTGTTCCTGGCCAAAACCATAAATTTAAAAGAGGCTCTTGAAAATGAAAAGCGAGAAAATGTGAACTTTTTTTGAACCTCAAAAAAATTGTCTGGTTTCAGGTTTCAATCACGTAATCCTTCCTTCACCCCCTATCCTCTCAAGCCAGGTCAAACAGTTCTGGGAGGGAAACAGAGAGGAAAAATTCAGTTCTTTAAAAGTTGGATATATCCTTGTTTATAATACAGGAAGTCTGTAATGCTCCACATAAGGAATTGGGAGTCGGGACAGCAAGGTTTTATTCCCAGTTCGCCATGTAACTCTGGGCAAGTCACTTAACATCTTGGGGTCTCATTTTACAGAGCTGTAAAATGGGTATAATACTTCCCAACCTCACAGGGGTTCTGTGAAGTATCATTAATGTTTGCAAAGTGCCTTGAGATCTTGATCCTCTGATTAAAGGGGCAGTATATGTAGAAAACATTAAAAGGGATTAACCCGTATGCAAAAATACCTACAGTCTCTGCATTCCTGCAGAATCTGCACTGGAAGGTCTCGCTTGAATGGTGTACATGAGATCAGAATGGAGCTGGTGGATGTTTGATTAAAGCCTGAATATGAACGGCATGTGTTTGTGGCCTTTGCGCCACAGGAAGGGAAAAGTGTGAAGAAATGTGAAAGATATAAAGAGACTGTGCAGCCACCTGAGGGAATATGTTTCATCTCTCACTCATTGCTAAGTGATATATTTATACAATAAATGTGCCAAGATCTCTATCAGCAGATTATTTTCAGTAGGTTCATGTCTTGTTTCTTTTCCTGATGTTTAAAGAAAGACACTTGCCAGCTTTTATTGGTGTGAAAAATGGTGGGGACGCTGATCTCGGCATGTGAGGTGCTACCCATGTGATCTGTGATGCCAAGTATCCCAGCTCGGAAACCACTGAGTCAGGACAAACATAGCCAGATGGGGCTAGGAGAGTCAGTAAGGACTCCCAAGTGCCCTCTTCCTCTTTTTCAGGAGCTGATAAAGCATTTCATTTTACTTCTGTACCAAGGGAGCAGCTTCCAAATGGTTTTATGCATAGCCACCAGCTGGGAGTATCAAGGTCTTTGTCTCACCTGCGGCCCATTACATTACTTTCTTGAACTCATATTGTTTTCTTTGAATCACACCTCCGAAGAGACTTCCCAGCCCACCACTAAAGCTCCACAAATATGCACTGGCTTTACGTGCTGGGGTAACCCCTTCCTTCTAACCCCCAGGGACTTGAATACTTCCAGACAGGGCAATGAGCAAAGCTGCTTAAGGCTGCTGCTGACAGACCAGCAGGTGTCGCTATAGAATGATGCCAAGATAGCTTTCCCTCTGGACGCTGAGTGGAGAACACAGCCTCTGGACTTTTTATTGTATCCTTCCACCGCTTAAGCCAAACAAACAAACAAACCCTATATCATCTGGGTAGCCTTAGAATCAGAGAGCGAATTATTTATGGGAAGAATCTTTCTCATTTGCATAGCATAGGCTTCCAGTAGTTAGAAACATGCTTTTAAAAAAAATTATTTTTCCTCCGAAAACAACTACGGCAAGACTATCTAGCTATTGAAAACAATGTAATTATATTATTATTATTATTATTTATATATAATTAAAATCTCTTCAAAATATCGTGCCAGTAAGATAATTATATCCTACTACACCAACATGTCTTGTATATTTTCCTTATGATCATAAATATCGACTGACTGTCAGTATAACAACATTAAAGTTTACAGTCCTTGGAAGAAATAGCTCCTTCAATTTTCCATATTCCCCTCACTCTGCAATATTAACCAATATACTACACCAGACCCCAAGAACTATGTTATTTTTCACTGAAGGCCATATTTTATTGATTGTTATCCTTATAGCCATTTCGTATTTGACATCTGCCCTCCTTCCCCTCTATTGGAGTAGCTGGCAAGAAGGAACTGAGGTGGGGGTGGGTCGGCAGGGTCACATATTGAGCGCCATGAAGGCGCCACTCCAAGGGGCTCCCTAGCCAACCCGACGGGAGTTGCTAAGGGAAAACTTTCCGATGACTGTGCACACAGCGTGCGCACACCTGATTGGAATAGACATGAACAACACATCTCAAAGAACAACAGTTACAAGAAGGTGAGTAACCATTTTTTCTTATGAGACTGAATTAATTAGGATGAGTTGGAGGTTTACCTATTTGTCAAATAAACTATCAAAATTTGATGATTTCAGTGCCCCGAGAGACTGATTCTCCACTCTATACCAGTTCACACTGGGATTTACACTGATGTAGAAACAGTGTAACACATTAGAGAACCAGGCTGGTACTATTTATTTATACCTAGAGCAGTGGAACTCCCATGACCTACTCTCAGAGTGAGGCATTTATATCAGTGGGAGGCTAGTATTATATAATTAATAGTAACAGGGCAACCACTGCATGCTGACTGCATGGTATAACCACAGTATTTAGATAAAGTCAGCAATGTAACTACAGCTGTGGAAGACAATTTAATATGGCCAGCAATGTAACTATACCCTTAGGAGGGTATAACTAACTACACAGATAATAGTAGCAAGGTAACGGTGCTCACAGGAAAGCATAAACATACAAATAATAGCCACCATGTAAATCACAGGATCTCAGTATTGATGCAATAGCAGCAGTTTAACTTTGCTCAGCTATCCCAATGACCACTATGGGGTAATTGCACCAATGGGACGGTATAACTCTATGAATTATAACAGTGTTTATAACTCTTCCAATTACAGGTGGGTCACCTAAGTATGGGTCAGAGCAGTGTCTCTAGGTGTCAGGGCATGAAACTCTGAAGAGATGAGACTTTAAAGCACAGCTGACTACTTGGAACTTGACTACAAAAAGGAAATAAAGCTTACTGAAGATGAGTTGCACAATCTGTGTCTAGAAGACAAATGAGATAAACCAAGCAAGGTGTAGATTTTCTGTTTGCTTCCTGTAAACCCCTCAGAAATTGCTTAAATATATTTATGAACATAGCTTTCTTCCTCAGGCATCAGACAAAGAGATGAGAATAAAAATGTAATAGATCCATCCCTCTCAGGAACAGAAACCACACATGGATGGATAAAGCGCTGAAACAAGTGGTTAGACTTCAGTCCAGTCACTGAATTGAAGAGAAGGACAGAGCAGACACCAGATAAGAGTGATACATAGTAAGTAATAAGAACAGGAGTACTTGTGGCACCTTAGAGACTAACAAATTTATTAGAGCATAAGCTTTCGTGGGCTACAGCCCACTTCTTCGGATGCATATAGAGTGGAACATATATTGAGGAGATATATATACACACATACAGAGAGCATGAACAGGTGGGAGTTGTCTTA
>NW_020664440.1:18367492-18412352 GCF_002925995.2 Terrapene triunguis
TCTCTTACTTAATTGGCCTCTCAGAGTTGGTAAGACAACTCCCACCTGTTCATGCTCTCTGTATGTGTGTATATATATCTCCTCAATATATGTTCCACTCTATATGCATCCGAAGAAGTGGGCTGTAGCCCACGAAAGCTTATGCTCTAATAAATTTGTTAGTCTCTAAGGTGCCACAAGTACTCTTGTTCTTTTTGCGGATACAGACTAACACGGCTGCTACTCTGAAACCTGTCATAGTAAGTAATACAAGTAGTTAAAACAGCCATTCTTGGAGGTCTAATGTATAGAGACTTGTACATAGGTTCTTATCCAACTCAGCCTGAATTCTTCTCCCCATCCTGACACCCTTGAGCATACAAGTGAAATAAGGCCCCAAGTTGATATCATCATTATTGTTCAGTAGTCTACATGCAGTGAGTTGGTTGCTATACTCCAGTTCCTAGTGAGCAGGTGTCTACATTACAGAATTGCCATCACTGGCACCCTTGTTGCACTCTCAGAAAAGAGGCCAGGGATTGAATGGCCATGAAGATTGATCTCATCATGTACCTCTAGAAGAGGTATCTCTAGATGGGTAGGGCGGTGTGGTGCTACACAGGTGATCTGTGATACCAAGCACTCTTCTGGGCCATCCACTAGCACTAAATTCAGTAAACACTTCAAAGGGGAAAAGTTGAATCGTCCAGTGGCTCTACAACCCCTTTCCCAGACTCAGACTCCATGTTGGGTGACAGGATATTCAGTCCCTGCAGCAGAGCAAAGAACTATGAGGAGGCAAACCCTCTCCAAAAACAAACACAAACACCAACCAGCACCTTCAGAGATTCCACCTTCACCCTTGTTTGGTTTCAGCACAAACCTTTGCTTGTGTGTAGCCCTTGAAACACAACACTGTGGACCATGTACGGCCTCGGGTGGCTCTTATGGAATTCTTCCATGTGACTATGAAGAGCAGCATATGGACCAATTACTTTTAATTGCTAGTGGGTTTTTTTAGTTAGCTTTCACTTTGTCTTTCTATTATTAACCTCCTAGCTACATGAGGGAACAAGATAGACTCCTAAGCATCAATTGATCCACACTCGGATCCCTCAAAGACATAACATAAAGGGAAACTATCAAAGATAATAGTTCCCACCAATTTGTTCTTATTTTTCTTATCTTTTTTTTCAAGAGATTATTAGAAACCATGAATAAAATAAATGATTTTTAAAACAGGAAAAATTCCTCAGTGCTACATCATTTTAGGAAACATTGCAATGTAAATGTTTATCAACTTGATTTTATTTCCCTTTGCCCCTGCTACAATGTATCAGTACCAGAACCACTCCATAGGAATTGCTGTCCTGGAACAGACCAATGGTCTGCCATGGCAAAGCTGTATCTTCTGAATGGCTCCCTGAAAACCTAGGAATAACCCCATTATAAAGAGGTGAGCTAGTGTGACTGGTCACTTTACCGCAATGTACCAAGAAATGTCCCCTGTACTGCAAGGGAGATAATCATGAAACCCCGGAGGCTCAATGTTTAACCCCTACAGGGACTAGGGATATGGGCCGTAAATGCAAAGACCAAATGAAATTAAAGAGGTAGATTTTCTGCTTGCAGCCTTCCACTTAAGGGAAAGAGGAAGTGCACTGTCACCAAAGGAATTTTCTATAGGAGAACCTCTCATTAGCAGCACGTTTTCTCCTTTTTAAAGTTCAAGTCTGGAGCCTTTCCTGATTCAACATGACTTAAATGTAATGTGGTAGTATGCTGGTGAACTAGGCCTAAATAGCAAAAGGCCCTTCAGGTAGAATGAAATGCCACTAAGAATAGGGAAGTCGAGCTGAGTGCAGCAGAGATGTCAGATACATTATTCACCAATTTCCTTCAGGCCAGCTGGAAGATTTGCATTCCGCTCTGTTGTATTCAGAAATCACAGTGGTGAATGTTCTGCACAGTCCTCTGGCTGACTTAACAAAGCCAATAGATAGGTTTACCAGATGGCATCAGACATCAGTAGGAATGTCTGACAGCCCCCGATAATCACAGTTTATATGATTGAAACCTGTTTATATTGATTGTGTCTGGAATGACACAAAGTGCTTATATATTCGTTCCATGATTGGTGTAGGTCCAGTCCTAATCACACTCCTAAACAAATCAGTAGCTGCATAGATGGAGCAGACAGGGACATATCTGTTTTAATAGATAAAAGAGGACATTTTGGGGTCTTCTTCCTGGGTCAGTGATGCTGGCATTCCTCTCATTTTTGCCTAAGAGAAGGAATACTCTTTTACCATCTCCAGAACAGAACTTTTTCCTGTTCTTGCTTATGGAAAAGAACATAAATCTTTGAGAGATGAGGGAACTAGTTTGAGAAAAATATAACTGGCCTAAATCCCAGCTAGATTATCAAACTGAATCAGACACTTTAAGATTTTAACTAGTTTGGACTGCCTCATTCTCCTCCCCATTGCTTCCACAATATCCCTCTTTTTCTTTTTCTTTCTCTTTCTTTTTCTCATTTACTGCTAAAAGAATAGCCATAGTTAGTACCTGTAATACATACCGAAGAACACTAGAGGGAGATTGAGGAAAGAAACTCTGGAGAAGAGCAAAGAGAACAGTATGGTGGAGAACTGTTACCTTTGCTTACATTCTTAATGCAGTTTAGTCCTAGAGGCCTCTTTCTTACTTCAGCCCAAAATTCCTTTGCCAATGTTCCTCACCATGTCGTAGTGTTTCTCAAAGTCTGAGAAAGGCCTGCTGCTGTTTCTAGCGATTACACATTGTTATGATCGGATGGCTTCTTGATAGCCTATATAAAATTGTGTTAATAGTCTCAATTCAGTTCCAAGTGGATGGAGAAAACCCTCAATCCTCACTGGAACTCTTATTGACAGGCTCAGTAGAGCAGGGGTGGGCAAACTATGGCCCGGGGGCCACACTTGGCCCTTCAGACGTTTAAATCCGGCCCTCGAGCTCCTGCTGGGGAGCAGGTTCCGGGGCTTGCCCTGCTCCACATGTGCCGTGGTTCAGCATGGCTCCCAGAAGCAGAGGCATGTCCCCATTCTGGCTCCTATGCGTAGGGGCAACCAGGGGGCTCTGCACGTTGCCCCCGCTCCAAGTGCTGCCCTCACAGCTCCACTGGCCAGGAACCGCAGCCAATGGGAGCTGCAGGAGCAGCACCTGTAGACGGGGAAGCATGCAGAACTGCCTGGACGTGCCTCCGTGTAGGAGCCAGAGGGGGGACATGCCGCTGCTTCTGGGAGCTGCTTGAGGTAAGTGCCGCCCAGAGCTTGCACCCCTGACCCCCTCCCATGCCCCAACCCCCATTCCTGATCCCCCTCCCACCCTCTGGTCCCAGCCCAGAGCACCCTCCTGCACCCCCAATCCCTCATCCCCAGCCCCACCCCAGAGCCCGCACCCCCAGCTGGAGCGCCCACTCTCCCCACACACTCCCAACCCACTGTCCCAATCCGGAGCCCCCTCCTGCATCCTGAACTCCTCATTTCTGGCCCCACCCCAGAGCCCGCACCCCCAGCTGGAGCCCTCACCCCCTCCCACAACCAACCCCCCAATTTCGTGAACATTCATGGCCCACTATACAATTTCCATACCCAGATGTGGCCCTTGGGCCAAAAAGTTTGCCCACCCCTGCGGTAGAGAGACCAAAGATCTGATTGTGCAGGGAGCATAAACTCCCTTCTTGCATGTAGAGGTGGCTCCTTCAAGTCAGGATAAAAGCAGAATGGCAGTGCATGTTCTACTGGGGAAGATTACATCAGCACTGTCTGTGCTGTACCAGATAGTTATCATCCTCCTTGAGCACACACTGTAAAATAGAAACACAGTTGCTCTCTGAAGGGCTTGCACTGGTGAGCTGCATTATCTTCTGTGTTGCTGGGGACTGACAACAATGCACTCACACTGATTTGCTCTGGCACTAGTTGCCACTTCAAGATGCTGACATGCACAATTACACACCAGGCTGTTGTTGCTGAAGATGTCCATGTTAACCTTATTCACTGCTGTGGGGCATTTCAGAATTCATTTTAATGGCACATCCTTTCAAGTCAATGGGGTTATTTACATAGCATTAGAGTGACCAGATAGCAAGTGTGAAAAATCGGGACGGGGGTGGGTGGTAATTGGCACCTATATAAGAAAAAGCCCCAAATATCAGGACTGTCCCTATAAAATCGGGACATCTGGTCACCCTACATAGCATTGATTTGAAAGGATGTTCTAACAATCTTCAATTGCTGCTGAGACTCATCCGTGGCCTGGCAGTATTCCAGGGGGTTATGTACCACCTTCCCTTTTCTTCTTCTGTGATCCTGCTGGCCTCCATTCATTTGCCCGTGAAATGAGTAGAAATCAAGGACACACCGGGGCAGAGCATAGAAAGTGTATTGCTCCAGGAATGTCCAGGAGGTGCATTGTAAATGGAATGTTAATCAGTAAGCAGGTGTGCTGTGCCTGGAGCTATCTAGAGTGTTTGGTAGCAATCAGGAGTGCTTGGTTAAGGATAATATAGAGGTATGAAAATGGAAAGTGAAAGTCTTGCCACTCCTTTTGTACAATTGATTATAGTTCCTTTTAAGACTGTTAGAAATTCTCAGTATGGCTAGTGGCCCTGCAACCCTCTCTGTTCTAATTCTGCTTGCTTAGCCACTGTGATGGGGGCTTTGCCAGTTTAGATTTATTTTCTTTTCCTTCTGAACAACTAACTGGATGTCTTTTGAAGTTTGTTTTCTTCATGGGATTTTTTCTTGCTGGTTAAGTGTTCAGTATGCTTCCATTTAGTTAATGACCAGAAAGTGAAAGAATGGTATATGCCATATCTCAGCTATCAGGAGAGTAAATGAAATCACAACTGCTCTATACTATCATTAACATGGTAGAACATAAAGGCCATGTGAGCTCTCTTTAGAGCAAGGGACTGGGGTTTGGAACTCCTGGGTTATGCCACTGAGTTGCGCTCTGTACCTCGGTTTACCCATCCGGTAAATGGACATCATCATCATACCTGTCTCACTGAAAAGGTGAGGTGGTGGTGAAGTTTAATTAACTTTAAAGTCCTTGAGATTCCCAGATGAAAACAGATGAATAGTTATTGTAGACTCATCATCTGTACACTCTGTTACATGGCAGCATCACTGCTGTGATCATTCCTGTGTAGAACAGGTAGCAAATGTGGTTTAGTGTCAGTGTCAATATCAGTACTTGTCAGCATTCTTCGAGTACAAAATCGGTGTCCAGGTCTATCTGGAGGAGGCAGAGGGATCATTTTACATGAAATCCATTCATACACTCTCATAATCTTCCTTCTATTATCACCTCAGTTTGTATGAAAGAGAATGAGTGTATTGGCACCATCCACGTTATCTCACCTATGCTGGATAAGCATGCCATGCTATGGACAGAGGGATACAGAGCAGTGTTCACTCAGCCAGCTCTTTTAAAGTGAGGCCTTTTGGTGTTAGTCTCATATATACGTATTTTTAATTGGATATGCTGCTGTTACTATGCAGAAGTACTCTAAACTGTTATCCCGTGGCTCAGAGGTTACTCTTTGTAAAGGCAAAGTGAAATGCTGAAGGCTTATCTTCTGAGGAGAGCAAATCCACATCCTAATTTGACATGTGCTAATCTCTATAATTGTTTTCAGGCATTCATTGGTGAATTGCAGCCTTTTCACTCTAGGTCACTAGCTCATTTCCAGATGAAAGTCTTTACCATAAAATGGCTGTCAGTGGCTTATGTGAAATGACTTGGTGGCCTCTATAAAGTCCCTAGTGGACAGATGACCATGTCACAAAACTGGCACCCTTATTGACAGTCTCATCAGAGAGGTGAAGGATTGAATGGGAATAAAATTAGTCCCTCAGGACCAGACATGAGTGTTAGTGCTGTGGGAGGGGCTTGTCTTGCTGTTGCCTGTCCTGCATCTGTTTTCTGGGTAAATATGAATGGGATTATCTGACAGAGTTTTCAGCAAACACAGGGGACTGGACTCCATGACCCAGGAGGCGCCTTCCAGTCCTGCTTTCCTAAATAGAGGATTTCAGTTTCCAGGGCTGCCGATCCAACAACTTTCTTGCACACTAAAATTTAACTGAATATTAAAAGAAAGAAAAAATGCTACCAGGGAGGCTGATTCTTGGATGAACTTAATGCTCCAGGCCCCTGTGGGTTAGGGGAAGTGTCACCTTTTGTTCTTTTGCTGTAAGAGAAGCAGGGGTGAGCTAAGCACAACCTTAGACTAGCAACGACCAAATCATTTGCCTGCCCCTAATAAATGAAAGAGATTGTTTTTAATTCACAATTAGTTCCCCTTTCTCATTGTTTGTGGGCTTGTAAACTATTCGTTTGGGGACTCTCTGCCTGGCCACAGGTGGAAGGTTGACCTGAAAGCCAGCAGAGATGCCGTCTCTAAACAAAGCTGGAAAAACAGCGGTGGACTGCTAAGAGTAAGCAGCGGTGGGCTACTCAGTGATCTACCACTAGAGTGAAGCAGTCGTCTTTACATAACTGGAGTCTGATGATTCTGTATCTTTACATACAGCCTGAGGAAACTGGATAGCTCACCTGCTTAAAGCTATGGTATGTTTTTCTGCACTTTGTGTGTGTGTGCATTCGTGTGCACGCATTTAGGAGCCTATACGCCAATGCACTTTTCCAGCAATGTTAGTTGGTTCAAGTCTTTTCTAACTTTCCCTTGAGGTTCAAACTTGAATTCATTTGTAATTGAATTAGCTGGATGTATTCTAAGAGAATCACACTTCTAACAGAAACCCAAATGAAATATCCTTTCAGCAGCACTCAGGTTAGACTTGGAGAGTTATCCTCAGAGTTGAACTTATATTTTCCCTTCCATCATGTGTTCTTTCTCGCTCCGTCATTTCATCAATGGTACAAAGCTCTGTTGTGAGATATTCATCCTGCTATGTCAGTTGTACCTGAGAGACATCTGCATCCTCAGTTTGCTTCCCTGCTTTTACGCTGCAAGCAGTCTTGGAATAAATGTTTTCAAGCTAATTGCAAAGTGCTTCCATTCATGGATAACCTGAGCTATACACATGAATAGCACAATTTGTAGTTGTCGTGACCTGTGGAGGGGGAAGATTAAGAAGGAATGGCTCTTTAATTAGCGGTGTCCCATCCATTAGACTAGGTATTGTCAGCGGTTGGAGAAAGATAGACACCGTAGAAATCAGACCTCTAAGTGGTCAAAGAATCGTGTCCTCTTGTTAGCCAAAGTGTTGGCCTCCAGGCCACCTGCTTGGATGGGATCAGTTACCCGAGTACCCACAGTCCACAGGAGCCAGCCTTGAGTGCCATACTTGGCTGGGCTTCTGTGAAGCTGCTGGGAAGGATAACTTATTTGGGGCCTGCAGCCTTGGCACTTGTCCCTGATCCACTTACCTAGTGAGATCTTTACACTGTGTTGTCACTGCTTTTGCAAAATAAAATGACCATTTTTTTTCTGTAAAAATTCTTGATCTTTACAGAAGTCGCAGGCTATCAGGAATTTTCTCCTGTGATCCAAGATGGATCTTGGTAAATCCAACCCTGTGGCTCTGTAGTGAGCACCATGCACTACTAATAACGCCAAGTTCAATATGCTGGACTCTTCGCTTCCCAAGCTTGCAGGACAAGGAGCATAGAAAAGTCATTCTGTATAACCTGTGTAACAGGGAAGCATGTGGTCCCATAGGGACTCATCTGACTGAATTAGAAGCAGCCCTTCTCAAACAAAGAAGGTTGCAGACAAAAGGGCATGGAGTGGGGGGAAGAGGAAGCCCATGCTCAGGTCCTTGATTTAAAAATTCCTTTAGAGGAGAACTGGATACAGAAAGGTGGGTATGTTTTTGATTTAGCAGGGGCTTAGCTGTGTATATGAGTCAGGCCCAATGAGCGAGTATTGCTGTGAGTTGATGGACACAACATGGTCTTTTTCTGGCCCTTCTTGTTCTTGTGTCATCTCTACCATTCTAAGGCTTGATATGTTTGAAATGTTCTCCATTTACACACCTGAGTGAAATGCAGCGGAAGGAAAGGGAGAGCAGAGCGAGGTTGATGGATTAGCTGTCTGAGGGGGTAATTCTCTCCTTCCCCCTTGTTAAATTCACAAAAGAGCTAATAATATTAGCAGTAAAGAGAGAAGAGACTGTTAATTTAAAAGTAAAGCCAAAAAAGTCTTTCCCTGCTTCTTTTATCCCCAGAAATAGATTTTGTGTTCTGTGAGCTACTCGGCTAAAGGCTAAATCATATTGTGTTGTACATATTAACTGGAAACAAAGCAAGTCTCAACAGACGCTTGAGCAGATGCCAAATGTCAAATTTGATGGGAAATGCTTAATTGCTTCTTGCAAACCTTTTGTTTCTCTGAAAGTGCATCCCTCACAGTGTAAAACGCCTTCTCTCTTTCAAACATCAGTTCAGAGCTCCAGCCCTGGGGCTCCCTGTCCAGTGGAACAAGCCAGCAGACTCCAATGAGGAAGTCTGGCAAAAGAACTGGATTGTGTTGTGTAAAATCTGTTGGTTTTTTTGGTTCTCTTTTTGTTTGTATGTGTATTTTGGCTGGTTGGTTGGTTGGTTTTTGCAGAGTTGAAACTCATTTTTACACCTTTGTTAGGGATATTTCTGCTCCGTTTTTCTCCAGAGGATCATCTTCATTATTTATTTTTCTTTTATGTCCATCAGCCCATTTCTCCCAAGATCAACTTCCCATTGTACACCTCCAGGTTTTGTATAAAAACCCGCTATGTTCCAAGAACACTCCCTGCAATTTGCAGTGCAGCAGTGATACAATAATAACAATACTTAGCTGTACTACTTGGAAACCACAGTGACTAGCTCACCTAAAGTATGTAGAAAGGTGGAGGCCAGAACATTCATATATGGCATATAATTTTTGGGTGCCCCAGGTTTTGAAGCCCTACTTTAGACATTTAAAGGACTGATGTTCAGAGATGCTGAGGACCCAGAAATTCAACTGAAGCTCTGCCCCTTTCAGGAAAAAAAACAAGAGGGTCCTATGAACCAGAAACTGGGACAAAGAGCTCTGGAGACATAAAAAGCTGCCCTGTTTATATTGACTCATGTGGTTATATACTGTTCCTTGCTGCACCAGGAAAAAACGAAACCTCAGAGAGAATTTCACTGCTTAACTTTGGATGCCGGTTGAGTATCTGTCCAGCTGTGTGTGGATCCTCATTCCTGCCACAGTCAACTTGTTTCTTTCTATAGCAAGGAAGTTGTATAAGAGAAGGCGCAATCTAACTGGGATGTCTTTCTAAAACGTGTATTCTAGTTCATCTGCAAGCCGTTAGGCTAGATGCCGGAATCACGGGGTCTGTTGTACAAGATATCAGACAAGATGATCATAATGGTCCCTTCTGGCCTTGACATCTATGGGTGTACTCCTGGCACTATTTAAGTCAATGGGAGCTTTGCTGTTGACTTCAGTGGAGCTAGGACTTCAGCCGACGAATATCTGAAACTTCTTCCAAAGAGCACTGGTTACTGGAGGCAGAGTTGTCTGTAATTTCATCTCAAGCTGAGGGGGCCTACGAGAAAGCTTCATCTGTCATGTGAAGCGAGCGCAAACCGAATGGACAGAGCGGAAACAGAGTGACCCTCTTGCACTGGCTGGGTTAAGGGAGCCAATCAATCTAAGCAAAATATCACTAAAGCTTAATCAGGACAGATGTCGGATTCAGAGTGTTTGACTGGAACCACCACAGACCAGAGCCCCTCCTTTCCTAGCATTAACACCCTCCACACACTTATCTAAAAGATAATGGGGGTGATTGTTAACAGCTCTGCGGTCTGCCTGGCAGAAGAACAGAGGAGGTGACTTTACTGTTATGCGGCAAGTCATTGTGAATCAATAACTAGGAGAATGACAAGGGGACTGCATGTCTTAGATTATAGAGCTTGTCGCTAAAGTGCTGTTCAAAAAAGGGATTATTTCCTGTTTTTCTTTGTTCAGCAAGGTAGGAATCAAGGGGCCACCTTCTTAATTGTTGTCTGGAGCTCTTTGAATCATACATTATTGGCTAGCAACCTGCAGTAGCAAATGATCATTTTGTCCAAACTGGTGAGCACAGGGGAGAATGAGATGCAAGAGGCATGTACATGTGAGGGAGTGTGTGTGTGTGTGGCTACGTCCACACTGCAAAAAAACCAAAAAATCCCCCCAAAGAAGCAGCGAGTCTCAGAGCCCAGGTCAACTGACTCAGGGTTGCACAACAGTGTATATGTTCCCGTGCAGGTTTAGGGTTGCCAGGTGTCTGGTTTTCGATTGGAACGTCCGGTCAAAAAGGGACCCTGGCGGCTCTGGTCAGCACTGCTGACTGGGCTGCTAAAAGTACGGTTGGCAGGGCTGGCAGGCTCCCTACCCGGCTCCCACAAGCGGCAACATGTCCCTCTGGCTCCTACGCGGAGAGACAGCCATGGGGGCGCCGCGCACTGCTCCTGCCCCTTGCGCCAGCTCTGCAGCTCCCATTGGCCAAGAACTGCAGCCAATGGGACCCGTGGGGGTGGCGCCTGCAGACCGAGGCAGCAAACACCGTGCAGAGCCGCATGGCTGTGCCTCTGCCTAGGCACCGAGGGACATGTCGCTGCTTTCGGGGTAAGCACCGCCCAGAGCCCACTCCCCACATCCCCTCCCACACCCCAACCCTTTGCCTTGAACCCCCTTCCATGCCCATACTCCCTCCCGGAGCCCACACCCTGCACCCCAACCTCCTACCCCAGCCCTGAGCCCCCTCCTGCACCCAAACTCCCTCCCAGAGCACACCCCCTGCACCTCCCCCGCACCACAGCCCTGAGCCCCCTCCCGTACCCAAACTCCCTCCCAGAACCCGCACCCTGCAGCCCCCCGCACCCTAACCCCCTGCCCCAGCCCTGAGCCCCGTCCTGCACCCAAACTCCCTCCCAGAGCACACCACAGCCCTGAGCCCCCTCCCATACCCAAACTCCCTCCCAGAATGAAAAGGGGTGGAGCCTCAGAGTTGGGGCAGGGCTGAGGGCAGGGCAAGGGTGTTTGGTTTTGTGCAATTAGAAAGTTGGCAATCCTACGCAGGCTCTGAAGCAAAGGGGGTAGGTCTCAGAGCCCAAGCTCCAGTCCAGCCCCCTGCCCCTCCTCTTCCCCCTGAGGTCCCGGCCCCCAGCCAGGCCAGAAGCTGGAGCCTGGCCCAGGTAAGAGAGGCCCGGGGAGCCCAGGCCTCTGTGGGGTGCCACAGACCCTCCAACTGCCTGGGGTGAGGGGGGCCAAGAACAGCCCCCGAACCATGTCCCTGCCCCCCTGGGTCGCCCACCCAGGGCAGATGGAGGATCTGCGGCTCCCCACACCTACCCGGGTGGCTCTTACCATGGCCCAGCTGCGTCTCTTTGGCCCCCAAGGTCCCGCCCCCAGGCTAGGCCAGAAACCGGAGCCAGGTTGGGGGTAAGAGCCGTGCGGGCAGCTGTGGGGAGCCACGGATCCTCCACCTGCCCTGGGCAGAGGGCGCAGGGGACAGGGGAAGAGGAAGGGCAGGGGCAAGGCCACGGAGGGAGCAGAACCTCATGGCCCCCCCACTTTTAGGAAGTGTCCATCGCCTCTGGCTCCGGCCCAAGCCCAAATGTCTACACAGCTATTTTTAGCCCTGTAGCAGGAACCCAAGTCAGTTGACCCAGGCTCTGAGCCTCACTGCTGCAGGTCTCTCTTTTTATTTATTGATTGATTGATTGCAGTGTAGACATACCCTGTGTTGCTTGAGAGGAAAGAGAATGCACTGTAGATTTCTGCAGTGCAGGAAGACATTGTAAAAATCTCAGTGCAGAATGCAATTGCTCACTTACTTCTCCTGGGGAGCACATTCCAACTGTGCTCTTGACCTACTGGGGTTTTGGTCCTGAGCACCTAAGACACCTCCTCTCTCACACTACCCATCATTGAGAAAAGCGGTGCTTTGGCTGACAGTCCCCAGCTTGATACTGAGTTGGAGTTTGCTGATCTTCTGGGCACACGGCGAAGCTGATGGACTCTATTTGCCAAGGAATCCTTCTACTGAGGATTTGTGCTTGAGTAGGATTTGTTGGTGGTGGTGATTTTTTCTTTCTTTCTGGTGTATTTTTGGACATGATTATTGTGGGTCTGTGTTAGGTGCATTAAAATGTGAGGAATGTGTGTGCATGGGAGAGAGAGAGACGGAGGTGTTTTGTACACATGGGGTGGCTCGCTCTCTGGGAACATCTACACTGCTATTTTTAGCCCTATAGAGGAGAGGTTCCCAAACTTTTCTTATTGCGTATCCTCTTCCAGATCTACCAGCTGCCTGCGTAACCCTACCCTTCTCATCACTGATAGTTATAGTGTGATGTATACAACTGAAAAAAAAAACCCCTAAGTTCTGAGCTCAATTAAACTGGACAGTTGCTGGGCAACTGAACCCGCGCTGTACGGTGATTGGAGATGAGGGCTCTGTACGTCAGTGTCTCTTTGTATCTGTGTTCTCATTGATACCCCTTGAAGTAAATTAACTACAGTATTTCATATAACAAATTCCCACAGAGTTTTAAAGCTTCATCTGAGGAGCCTATTATGAAAATGCAAGAAATAAAATAATAAATAAAATCCACCATTGCACAATTTCTCCCGCTTAACCCCCCAAGATGTCTCACGTACCCTCAGGGGTACATGTATCACAGTTTGGGAACCCCTGTTCTGGAGCAGTGGTTCTCAATCTTTCCAGACTACTGTACCCCTTTCAGGAGTCTGATGTGTCTTGCACACCCCAAATTTCACCTCACTTAAAAACTACTTGCTTACAAAATCTGACATAAAAATATGAAAGTGTTACAGCACACTAGTATTGAAAAATTGCTTACTTTCTCATTTTTACGATATAATTATAAAATACATCAATTGGAATATAAATATTGTACTTATATTTCAGTGTATAGTATATAGAGCACTATAAACAAGTCATTGTCTGTATGAAATTTTAGTTTCTACTGACTTCGCTAGTGCTTTTTATGTAGCCTGTTGTGAAACTAGGCAGATACCTAGGTGAGTTGATGTACCCCCTGGAAGATCTCTGTGTACCCCCAGCAATGGCGGATTAGCCACTGAGCCCATGGGGTGGGGCTGTGGGCGGGGCCACAGGCGGAAGGGGCACAACGGGGGTGGGACCGCAGGCAGAATGGGTGGGGAAGGGACCCCCACTTGCTTTGGCCCCGGGCCCCGGGTAACCTTAATCTGCCTCTGACCCCCGGAAGTAGATTTACCTCTGGTTGAGAACTCTAGAGCAAGCTGGGGAGCTGACCCAAGGCAGCTGACCCAGGCTCGGAGACTCACTGCCTCAGGTCTTTTTCTGCTCTGTAGATGTATCCTCTGATGAGACGTGATTCTGTGAGATCTTCCTTAATGAATTGCTAATTAAACTGAAGGAGGCTCCTTGAGTCGACTATTCAGTGTTCGTCTGTCGCTCATCAACCCAGTCAGTATTTCTGCTCTGCTTTTCTATTGCCACCTAGAAGTTAATGTTCAAAACATACTCACACAAGCCTTTCTTTCCCCCCCATTCCCTGCTTAAACCCTGCATTGCTTGAGATCTGAAATCTTGAGATGCAGGGTGCTCTGAATCACTCCTGAAACTGGAATTAAAGTGCTGGAGACAGAAAACAAATGACACCTCCTTTCATCAGTCTAACAATGCCCTGGGGCTGCAGTCGAGATTGTCACCCCTGTATTGTCTTCTTCAGCTCTTGGCAGGAAATTGCAGAGCCAGGTTCCTGCTGTCTCCTTCCTTGAATCAGTTTGGAGGTCCCAGGGACACGTGGTTGAAAGTCTCATGTTTTCCCATGAAAACTGAAAATCCTAGAGCTGTTGGTTGGCTGTATTCCAGAGATCCCATCTACACTGCCAAATCAGCCACATCAGGGAACCATTGATATGGCTCAGTCTTTTGGTGTTTACACTATGGAATGGAAATAAACAGGAAGGTATAACTAGTGTCAACAGTGGAGTTGGCTGAAAATGTTTTAATCAAAATGTTTTTTTGACAGAAAATTGGATTCTTGGATAGAAATTTTTCACAAAAAGTGTCTGCTTTCTGTAGACATTTTCAGATTTTCAGTGAAAAACAGAAAAATGCTTGAAAAAATGAAATATTTCAATTGGATATTCTGCTGTGATGCCTCATAGGAGTTGTAGTTCGGTTTCCTCATGTCCCCCTTCTTCTCTATGAGCCAGGCTTCCCAGCTGGGCGACATCTCCCATGATGTACCTCAGCCAGCGACTCCCTTGGTGTAACTGCCTGCCCTCATGATGAGGGGAGAACATGACACACCATAGGAGATGTAGTCTGACCAGGGCACCCACCGTATAGAAAAGCATGGGAGCACAAGGTACGTGATCTACAACACTTATGTGACCTCACAACAGCATTTCCAAATTGAATTATTTCAGTTTCAGCCAAAATGTTTCAGTTTTTTATTTTATTTTTTGCCATAAAGTCGAACTTTTCAGTGGAAAAGTGACTCCCTCCCCCCTTTTTGTCAAATGCAGGTAAGTACCGAGAGGCACAAGTAAAGCCATTGGGTTAGTGGGACTGGAAAAATGTCACGCTGTAGATGATAGTACATTAGCAGAGCAGTAAGGGGGACCCCAGGTTGAATGATAAGACATGATGCAGGTCCAAATGGAGGTGAATAGCAGACCTGTGTGGTACAAGACTGATAAAGAGGGAGAGATGCAAGTCAGTATTGAGTTGTCATTTTGGGGCATCTCTCATAAGGCTTGCCCAATGTTGTGCAAGTAGTTTCAGTTTCTAACTTCACAAGAAACAACAACAAAACCTAAACTGTTCTGTGGTGGGGCAGATAAGTCCCCCAGCCAGCCAAGAAGATACTAAAGGGAGGAATCCAGCCCAGTTGGGGGCAACACTTCGTAACAAACAAAACTGGGGCACAGGGCCCCCAGATTACTGACTAAGAAATGGCTTGGAAGCATTGCCAGTCTGAGCTCTCTGACAAAGATGGGCTGGTGGTTTTCTTTCCTTAGAACCCCTGGGACTAAGCTTTGGCTTTAGCCATGCAGAAGTGCAGGAGTTAAGACTTCCTTCGGGGGCCTGAAAGACTGCTTCCTCTTTCTGACATGAACCTGTGGGGAGCTCGGCCTTCCTTCCATTTCGACTGCTTTGTCCTCCCAGAAATGGGGTGGGGGGGGGGAGATTCTAACCTGGAAAGCTGTACTTCAGACCCAGAAACCAGTCCACAGGACCACTGTCCCCCAGGGAATGATGGATGAGGTGAGATAGATGTCTGTCCTCACCGCATGAGGTTACTCAGGAGACTTAACCCTCAACACCTTCCTTAGCAAATAACATATGGCAGCTATTTAAAAAGTTCTATGAAGCAAATTAGTGTGTAAAAGGGGGGAGCTTTGAAACGAGCAATTTATTGGGGTATCGGATGGGATAGATGACTCATTCTCTTCTAAGCTGCCTCTCTCTTGTCTCTCTCTTCACAATATTTCTCGTCCCATCCAATTATTGCTAGTTGCAAACTGCATGTTGAATATACAGAGGTGATAAATGAGTTCCTTGCTTTCATATTCTCGCTCTTTATTTTGACAAATGATTCTCCTGGGCTCCAGAGTCATTGTTTTTTCAGATTTCCCCAGATGTTTTCCTGATTCTTCACTTGCAAGGTGTCACACCCCAGCCTCCAAAGGGCTGTTGGTGCATTGATTCCCTAAACATGAAAGGTGACACCACTCTGGAGGAGAGGAAGGGATATAGGTAGGTTCATTCATTCATGTGGGATTTCAAAGGCATGCAAAGCTATTCAGTACGCCAGACATTTACTAAGCTTAACAGTTCACTTCCCCTTCACTGTGTATATATGGCAGGATTACAGCAGCCTGTAGCATTGCATTCTCTGGAATGACATCAGCATAGAAAGAATACATTGAACTATATAATATGGTACAAGATAAAATGAACCTGGATTTGCCCTCCTGGAAATGGGCTGTTTTCTAACTGTTTCCCCTCTCCTAAGAACACTAACTTGCTGACCTTCTTACATGGGCATCCCATGTAAATTTCAGATATTGTTACCCACATCTGGATGCTCAGATTTACACGGTGACTCAGATGTTCTCTCCCATTGGACCTTAATATTTAGAGCATCTTCCGTCTCATCTAGAAATAAACCCAGAGCGTTCACTTTGATGTGTAAAGTCTGCATTAATGAAATGACTGAATTAACATTTGGAGTCACTTGGGGAGGAGAGCAAGGGGAACCTGTTGGCCTATATTTAATCAGATTAATAAACCCTCTCGGTTTGCACATGCTCAGCAGCGATAGGATAGAATTTGGCCTCTACATTCTCTGAATATTCAGTCTCGGTTGAGCCTGCTCCGTTCCCACACAGTTTCTATGTGCTGAACAGGCTACACATGTGCCATCCCCACAGAGTGACTGAGCACGCTTCTCCTAGGACGGCATGAGCAGAGCAGAACTTTGCCTTCCGTTGCTCCTTCTGGAAACCAGGGGTTGCTGGGCACCAGTCGCAGGAATTGAGAGCAGAGAAACGGTCTCTCATGTGCTGTCAATGCTATCATTGCTGATGCCCATGGAGAGACGAGGAAAAGGGGAAAGCTGCAGTGGGGTGAGGAGCCAGGACTGGAGGGAGTGGTGAGGAAGGAGATTGGGATGAAGAGCTGAGTGGTGGTGGAAAAGGAGACTGCGACTGGGACAGACAGGTTGGAGGGGATGGGGTCGAAGGGGTCAGGCTTGGGAGAGACAGGAGCACAAGAGTCTGTAACTAGAGTTTACGTCCTCATAACCTGGAATAGAACCCAGGATTCATGAGTCTCAGCATTCCTCTGCTATCAGCAAATAGCTGTGAAACCCACTGGCAAAATCTCCTTCTACTGGCAGGCCCATATAAAGGATGACAACCAACTAGAGCTCTCAGTTACTCTGTTAGCTGAGCTGTGTTGTGCATCTCAGGGTTCCAACCTTGCTGATGAACAATGTGGGAGTCAATGTAGAATTTCTGGGTTTTTTTCTGGTTTTTTTTTTTTTAAATTCAGGGAATTATACACAAAAATGGCATTAAATGAATGTTAAGGTTGCAAAGTCAAGTATTCAGAAGTACAGAAATACAGAGTTAAGGTTGCCTGTGTAACCTTAATTTGTCCCCTTTGCATGCATTATGGCATAGTCTTTAATTACATGATCACATACTGTTTTTCCACAGGACATCTGTTTTATTTAGTGCATAAATCAAGGCTGTATTGTGAATGAGGCTGTTGTCTGTAGGAGCCCTCCGTCAATTATTTCAAAAGTTGGAAGGAGTGTAGTGAATGGGGCAGAGGACTGCAGGTAGAGAAAAGATGGTCTCATGGGTCAGGCAGTTGAATGCTGCCCTGGACAATTAATTCTGTGCCTTCCTGTGTCACAGAGTTCCTAGGTAATGCTAGTCAAGTCACTTGAACCTAACTTTTCACAGGCGGGTGGCCATTAATTGCATGTTCCTCATATTCTGGATTCCCAATGGGAGAGCTGGGCTCTGATTTGCAGTAATGCTGAGTACTCAGAACAGCAACTGAAGTCAGTGGGAGCTGTGCTTCGAACATATAAAGAGCTATAAAATGCTCAATTATCTGAAAAATCAGGCCATAGGAACTTCACATTGGACAACCAATATTAGTGTACGCTTTTGACATTAATATCTCTGTGCCTCTGCTCCCCATCGGTAAAATGTTTTGAACATACATTCATTAATGTTCCTGAAGCACTCAGACACTACAGAGATGAGCACCATAGAAAAGCCCATGGAGAAATCAATAATTCCGTATTCAGAGCAGACTTCAAATAGCATGCAGCAAATAGGGCAGAGTCAGCGATGAAGAGTATGGTTAAAACAAAACATTGAATAGCTGCTCACCATCTAACGTGTGCACTGAATGACGTAGGGGTCCTATGGAAAAATTTAAATGTGATCATGTAATGAAAGACTGTGTCACAATGCATACGCACAAATGCATATGCATTGCACCGACAAGCTTAACTCTGCATTTCCTAACGTTTGATTGCTTAGCATTTCACCCTTAATGTTCTTTTCATGTGTTTTTTGTATGTCGTATACTTGTATTTCTGTCCACTGCTATGGAACAGGACTAGCAACAACAGTGTTTAAATAATGTTATTTCTAGTACAGTTTCATCCATAGCTGGCCAAGGCATAGAGCTGTAATTCCTCCTTGTTCCTTGAGTCAGTGGGCCTATTTACATATCAAATTTCCCTATGTGGGAGGAGCATGTCATGCCACAGTGCTCTACCTATGTTGCAAAATGGCTCTCCCAGGGTGATGTCTACATGGCAAAAAAAAAACACCATAGCAGCAAGTCTCAGAGTCTGGGTCTACAGACTCAGGCTCCTGGGGCTCACTCTACGGCACGAAAAATAGCCATGTAGATGTCTGGGTTTGGCTGGAGCTTGAAACCCACCCCTCTCTCCAGGCTTCAGAGCCCAAGAGCCACCCTGCAGCCCAAGCCCAAATGTCTACACAGCTATTTTTAGTGCTGCAGCGTGAGCCCGAGTCTGTAGACCCGGGCTCTTAGACTTGCTGACGCAGGGGAAGGGAAGTTGCCGTGTAGATGTACCCTCACACACACTATATTTTTCCCCAGTAAGCTAGGCAAATGAATTCCCTGGTTGTTCCGTTCAGATTCACACAGAGTTCTTCCTTTTTATAAACTGTGGACCACATCCTGCAGGGTGCTGACCACCCTGTTGTCCTAATGCAGTCATTGGCAGGGAGTTATTCGGCATTTTGAAGGAGCCGCTCAACCCCTCACAAGATCAGGCCCTAAATTATTGGCATAACTGCAGCAACTAGAAATTGCAGGAAAAGAATAGGGGGGCTTGACTTTTTCTTCTTCTGAAAGACTGGATCTTTTATTCTCCAACCATACAAAATTGCTGTAAGAGTTGTAACATTTTTCTCTGATAACACTGATTACTTTCCATTACACTCTTTGAGAGTCTCATCGCTGGGAGAATATATGTGGTTTTGGCTCGTTTTTTTTTTCTTTTTTCTTTTTTTTTCTTTCTATTTTTTCACACAAAATGCTCTTGGGAATTGATTCTGAGGCAATGGTAATCTAAAGTAACAGAACAGGCTTGAAATGAGTGGAGGAGTACGCTGATATTGTCCCTGTGCAGGATTTCCTGACTTCTAGCCGGTCCCCTTCATTATCTTTATTTATTTAGGTAGAAACCTATTGAGATTATAATCTTTTCTTCCGGGGACACTTGACCACATCTAGCAGCTTTGAATAACAATACTCCAGTCCTGAAACTGTCTCAAGGGTGAGACAGCCTGTTTCCTTTTGACTGTTTGCAATCAGTTTTGCTGCTCTGGGAAGCGGTAAATGGTTTCTGTGTTTGTTCCACACAGCTCAGTAAATCTTTCCTCTCGTGCTCAGATTCCAACTTACGACTTTCCTAAGGATTCGTGAAAATTGCCCAGATGGGGATGGCAGTGGGGAGTGCCAAACAGCCAGTAAGTCACTGATTCCTGGAGCAAGCAAGGAGCGCAACTTGAAATCATGGCCCAGCTCCTCTCGGGGACTCTTCCAAGCCCCTGTCAGAGCTCTGATGACCCCCCTCCCATTTCTTTCATTGTACTCCTCTGATCCTGCATTGTGTCTGCTGATCTTGTGACCTGACAAAGACTCAAGGACTGGATAGCAGCTCCTTCTGGGGCTAGCAATGACATAGGAGCAGGGGGTCACTGCAGCATTCGTTCCTTTTCCCTATGGGCCTGAACATTCACCTTAACAGATCTTCATCCTGCCAGCTCTTCGTCCTCCACCCTGCCAGCTCTTCCGTCCCTTCTAGGTTCCATCTAGATAAATCTTGACCAAAAAGGCTTGACAACAAAACTGGATCTGAACACCTGAGTCGGTGTTTTCTCCTTGCTTAAAATAAGCCTTCTCTCTTTCTTCCTTTTAGTTTTTTCCTGGTTTGGTCAGATGATGATTTTGAGGAGGAGGCAGGTGAAGGTGGCCAGAGGCTGTTGGTTTCAGGGAGTTGAGCTATGGCAGGCACAGACAAGACTGCTTCATGTTAAGGACAGGGAGTGGTGCCTCACAACCCTGGAAAATGTTACACCCAGGACGTAACCACCTGCTTAAATTAAGCATCTGCTTTAGTGCTTTAAGTGATGTGAAGCCTCTCTGAGTAGAACACCCTTTTTCTTTTTTTGAACGTTATCTGAAAAAAGGCCCTCTAATGAAAGTGCCTTGTCAGTAATAACAATTTCACTGCTAGTACAATGCTATAGCTGTAATTGTTACTCTGCCAATGAAAGAGAATGCTGTTAGCTTATTTTTCAAGTCAAGAAAACAGTGAAGTAGGCATGGTGTAGGGAGCTTTCTTAGTGGCAATAGCCTAATTCCATAGGATGTTATAATCATGACATAATCATATGCTTGAGATATTACAGACACTTGTCTGCTCTTTGTGCATCCAAATACCTCAGAGATGTATTTAGCTCATGGCTAGCACAGTCCCTGATAAGACTTCTTGCTTAAATATTGCAAGCCAGGAACAGAGATATGTACAGAAAACATTAAATATTCATTTGGTGGTTCTCTTATTTAGTAAACTATAATTTCTCTATTGAATAAGTAATATCCAGTTTTGTAGCTGTGGAGATATTTGATTGGAGGATTAAGGGATTCCATGCTCATTTGAAGCCCTGTCTTCCATTCATCTTGAGAAAAATGAACTGAGTAGCTTAATGGATAATACACTGATTTGTCCCTGTTGTGGAGAGATAGAAATAAATATGTCCCATAGCACTGACTAGCTGGAAGTCCGCACACATGCCCCCAAGCCTAATTCACACATGTGAGGCTGCCATCAGAATTGCAGTTCCCTGTGTCCTCTTTAGGAGATAGCTAAACTGACAAGAGGTAATGATCCCCATGATCCGGAGACAGAGGTCACTGATAGGCCATGGATGAGGTAAGGTTTCTGCTACCCAGCTCCTTGACTGTTATGAACAAATTAATTCATATTTTTTTTATTTTGCAAAAATATTTATATTCTACTAAACATGACCAAACCTTTGAATACTCCCTCCCCACTGAGGCCCCATAATCGACATACCAAGAGAACATCGTGTCCTTAGATCCACTGCCTTTCAGAATCCCCTTCCACCATTTTGAGCCATCTATCTCAAGACCCAGAGAAAAGCAGTGTTTTCTATTACCAGGTGATTTCTTACTATTGTATCCATCTGCAGAGAACATAGGTGACTCATCACATGGCCTAGTCAACACAAGGAAAAATGACTCATTGCTGATACAAGTGTCAGGAGTAGCTGCAGCTGAATGGATGCAGAGCATAGCTTGCCCTGGATCAACACCTGTAGGTAATTCTCTGGCTCAGCTGCAACTACTACTAATACCCATAGTAAGCAATGTGTAATTTTTCTAGCATTGGCCAGCCTTTTGTGTGTGTGTGTGCGCGCGCGAGAGAGAGAACGAACTGTCATGCTCACTTTGGAGTCTGCTTCTGTAAGTGCGTCTATTCAGTTCCAGATGTTGCTGCAGCAGCTGGCCCTGGGTAACAGGAAGTATAGGTTTGTGTCTTTTGAGCTACCCATGATGTAGGCAACTGCACCATTAATAGGGGAGCAAGGAGGGAATTGGGAATATCTTGGGCAAATCTTGATCTTGAGTTTCACCAGCAGAAGCAGTGCATTGGTGTCCCTTCTGATGTCATTGAAGGAACCTAAAAGAAGGAAACGGCCAGAGAGCCCCAGAGTTAGCTTGGCTGATTATCCAGTGATTTGGAAATTGCTAATGAAGCTGTAAGAGGTGTGTGTTTGCTTCTGGATGCCGCTTCTGGTTCAATACTCCAGTGAAAGTGACGAATAAAGCTGGAAGCCTGCACTTTCCTCAATGACAAATTAAATCTTCCCGTATATAATTTCTTGTGCTGAAAGCCGACAGCTGAGCAATTGAACTTGTGCTTCGCCAAACAGCCAAGGGATAGAAGAAGGCAGGCAAGCCCTAATGGAACAAATGCTAGAGAGGGAGGCTGGCCTGCCTGTTGATTGTAGCCACTTGCCAACACATGAACGGCCATCCTGCCTAGTTCCAGTGTGTGTAAAACATAGGAACATACAATTTGTCATACTGCATCAGACCATTGGCCCATCTAGGCTATTATCTGGTCTCCAGCAGTGGCCAATAGCTGGTGCTTTAAAGAAAAGTGAAATGCTTCCATAATGCACGTAGCTATTTGTATGTGGAGGCAATTCTTCATGACTCTAGCAAGCAATCAGCTTATGGCCTGAAGCATTCCATTTGCTTCCCGGTATTATAAGAAGTGTAATGGGATCCCTCAAGAGCAGTGGAAAACAAGCCTCTGGTGCTGCACTTGCTGAAGAAACCAACCCCCGTTTTTTCAGAAGCTGTGTGGGTTTAAGCTGTGGGGAATCTTTTTAATTTGAAAAGGAGCCACACGTCTCTCTTGCTGTGCCAGGCATCGAAGTCATTTTTCGGTCTTCCTGCAGCATTTTGTTGTTGTCATGCATTTAATTTTACATATCAAAAAGAAAAAGATCCCTTGGGTCAAATAGCTTCTTGTTTTGCTATCGGTGCTTTTGTTCTGTGCTGAAGAAGCTCTTCCATCGGACTAAGAGCTTTATTGCTGAAGTGTATAGATACTTACCTGTTGTTTGCAGGAGAATGGCCCTTTAATATATGCCCTCTTGGATTTTTTTATTCCAAGGGAAATTAAATAAACAGCTCCTTTTAGTCTTTTAAACTCTTCATCCCTAAAAGAATGTGAAGCCAAGTGGAACCAAGAAAAGGATATATCCAGCAATTTGCCCATGAAATGCATTTGTTTTTAATTGCCTCATTAAATCAAGTTCTGATGGACTGTATGGCCTAACCCGATGCAATCTGACATAATGGGATGCTTTCGGAAGTTCTAGAAAAATGAGAGCTGTTCATTTAACTGAGATTTTTTTTCCAATGGCAAATAGCTGTACAGCTCACATGCAGTGGTTACATGCATTAGGAGCACCCTTGTCATGAGAAAAGGCTGCACCATTAATGCAGTTTGTCATGCCCAGGCCACTCGATTGGTGAAATAATGGTTTGTAGGTAGCTCAGGATAAGAAGGGGCAGCTCTGTTATGCTGCGATGGGACTGTGGCATGAGATTTCTGGCCCATGTGTAAGTATAGTGAATTGTAATTGCACCAATGTGAAACTCTTTTTGGACTGTAGGGAACCAGCCTGTGGGCCAGTCGGATTGCAGCTGTCGTCGTCCAGCGGGGGAGACTTGACAAACCTGAGATGGGTTTGCAAGGCCAGAAGAAAGGGCATTATTTAAGTTCTCCCCAGAGACCAGTGGTCACCAGGCACATTTCTCCAAGGCCCCTAAGCTCTTGTGATCAGACAGTGAGACAGTTTATGAGCATTTTTGGATTTGGTCACAGCAGCCCTTGTGTCTTATCTGCGGCACACCTAACATGTGTGTCTATCGCTGTAGTTTCTAGGTATCAAAGTGTGCCCTAGTGAGCCAAATGGGACAACCCCTTCTCACAGCACTGGGCCTTGCTCGCAGTAGAAACTTCCCCATGCGAGGACCGCTCTGCAGCCAGTGGCACAGTCTACTCCATCACCTGCTCCCTGTAGCCAGGAGTTAATAGGGATTATGATGGGTTGGACCCCTTGGGAAGTCACCTGACGTGCTGAGATACCACTGAGTCTACCTATTCTGCCACCGTGGGTCCCCTTTTATCTGTCTTGCTGAGCCAGGCTCTTAAAACTTCCTCTAACACACACACAGGCAGGGCCACACCCAGCTGCAGATCAACTCTGGGAAGACTCAACTTAAGAGACTTGCTCCAGCACTCAGATGTCCACCTCCCTTCGAGTGCAGACCCAAAGATATATTATATTCACCTCTTCCTTCAGTGTGGAAAAGGGTATGCACAATTTCTCACTCCCAGTTAGAAATCACATAAACTGGGTTATATTATAAACCAGAAATAAATTTATTAACTATAACAGGTGTATTTTAAGACGTTAAGGTGGTAGCAGACAGAACACGGCAGGTTACTAAGAAAATAAAACAGAGCACGCAGACTAAGCTTAATACACTAAAGAAACTGTTGTATTTACATGTGAGTTCTCACCCTAAATGTGGTTCTAATAATCTTCTTCACAGGCCAGACGCCCTTCCAGTCTGGGCCCAGTTCTTTCCCGCAGTTCAGTCTTAGTTGTTTCCAGCAGTCATCTTGGGCAGGGTTGCAGGGAAAACTGATGACCTGGATGACCTCACTCTCCACCCTTAACTAGGATTTGCATAATGCAGGAGTCCTTTGTTTCCGAGTTTGACCCCCGCTTCCCTTACAGTGGAAAGTTACAAGAAGTCCCAGGTAATGTTTTAATCAGGTGACAAGACCACCTGACTCTGTAGGACCCTTGTAGCCATTCTTCACAGGCTGACCCACACGTTCACAGCTCTTTTACAGTCCATTGTCCTTGTTGGGCCATCCGACTTGTCTGGCTTTTCCATTGTTGTACCTGAAGTGTTGGCAGTGGGCGTCACCCAACGTAGCATAGTGGAAATACAGATACATAGTCAATATTCCTAATTTCAGATACAGAAATGATGCTTGCCTACAAATAGGATAATCACATTCAGCAAATCATCACCTTTCCAATGATATCTCACATGAGCCATCTGACGTAAAGTATATCTCCGTTATGTCATGTTCATATCATAAGCATATTTTCATAAAGAATCTGGAATGACACGTCACAGGGATGAAGGCAGAAGATAGGCTCAATGCAAAGTACCAAAGGGAAATGTGATAGTAAATCCTGCATGAGACTGGGCAGCCCCTATCTATGTGCTATAGAAAGCAGCAGCACAGCAGCTCTGGGCCAGCTGTGTCCTGGAGCTTCAGTCTGTAACAGCTTTGCAGCTCACGTGCCAACAGGTTTGGCCTCCTTTCCTGCATTTTCCCTTTTACTGGAGTTTTTGTGACACCGTTACTGAGAGCGTCTCCTAGTTCACATTTCTTTTAGAGAATGGTCTGTGAGCAGTAGTTAGAAGAATTATTTGTCTTCTCCTGAGTAGCAGCTGCTGACTAGTCATGTTTAATTTGTGTCACACACCTACACGGCACTGTTCATCCAGATGTATCCCAAAGTGCTTTGCAGACTATGGGCTGCTCAATACTGCTCTAACACCTCCTGCCATCCTGTTGAACTCAACTGAATGGTTGGCACAGAAGTTAGTCCTATTTCTGTGTAATGATAACATCATCTATCACTGAAATGCAACCACAGCTGGAGTGTTCAAGAGCACGCAGTGACACTACTTGGCAGTGTAAGGCAAGAATAAAGACAAATATCTAGCTGAAACTATGAAGGGATGATTTAGGTTGGGGGAAAGTGCCATTGAATTGTAATCAGCACAAATGGTAAGAAGCTTAGTTGTATGTCTGGCCCCTATAAAAGCACAGAGACCCTTAGCTCCATGCTCAGATCATTGGTTCATTACTAACTTGGAGATAAGAAAGCCTTAAATGAATGATCGTCACCACTTTCTGCAGCATCCTTTTTTTATTCCTACAGGTCTAAGGACTGAGTAGACTTGATCCTGCTCACCTGGTGAGATTTCACTGTTGCCTAGATACTACAGTGAAAGGTATATTGGAAATACCTTGGATAGATATCTCAGCCTGTGAGCTTGTCATAGCGTGGCCATTAGATCTCTTCTTTCAGAGATATCCCATTGGATTCTGTGGTTCTTCACCATTCACAGAATGAGAAGAAAAGTTCATTGTGATCCAGAGAGATTAGATTTCAGTAATGGTCACTTCTGTACCTCTCCACAGGACACTATAAATATCTCTGTTTCACAAATGGAAAAACTGAGGCGCAGTGAGCTCTTGGCCAAGGCACAGCAAATGTGTGGCAGAGCTGGGAATAGAAACCAGCTGTCCTGCTCTAACCACTAGACCATAATAACCCTCTTTTACTTTTTGGACTTCTACTAGTGGGAAATTTAGTGGAAAGAAGATAAAACAAAGCCATCCCACTCTGTCATCTGAGGAGAAGGTGAGGGCTATGGGTCTGACTTACCCAGTGCTTCCTGTTGATCAGGCAGGACACTGCATTGATAAGTTCCTACAGAAAAGAGCTGTGTTTATTTACTAAGGGCTGGATGGTTGATTTGAATGAAGCTCCATTACATGCACATGCTCCTACAAGCGTAGATATTAGAGGACAATTCTGACAGCTGAGTCAGTCAGTACCCTTGAAACGTCCCATTTTGGGTTGTTGGATGGTGATAACAAATCTGAACTCCCACTGGCTATAATATTTTCTTCAAAAGTTTAAAACGTTCTCCTTTGTCTTGACAAGAGGGTTTTCAGTTCTGTCCAAAATGGATGCGTGGAGATACTATTTTATGCTTTACCTGTGGAGTTGAGTGCTGTTGGGTATTGTTCAGGGAAGTATATAAGTGAGATTCAGCAAAGATTTAGAGAGAAGCTTAGGTGAATATAAACAATATCTGCATTTATACTAGCTAAGATACAGGCGATAAGGGCAGTCTATTCTGAGGCCTCAGTGCACATGCTGATCAAAATCTGGGAGCAGAAATAAATTTTCCCCTCCATCTTATTGCTCGGTTTTCCTGGCAGAATTATGGCCATTTTACACCTTCATCTGAGCCCTTCAGTATAGGGGAGGTCACTGCATGCGTCGTTGGTCTTTCTGGTAAGGGAGTTCCCATATTCCTTGCCATTTCTAGGCTTGATGGCCATGTTTGTAGTGATAAAGATGCAGGAACTAAACGGTCTGGAAAATGCGTGTGGAGGAGTTTTACTTGGCAGCTGTTCACCCTGAGGTGGTTTGGTGATGCACTCAACAAGTCTGCTTTCAAGACTATGATAGAGCTGACTTTGTGTTTGGGGAAAGGACCTGAAATTCAACTTGGACTGAAATCTCACTGTTGTCTATCTTTCCTTCGCATTCCTGCCAGTCCTTTCCCTACTCATCACTCTTTCCCCTCACTCTCGTTCCCCCTTTTCCTTTTCCCTTTGCTCTGTTCCCCACCTCTTCCTTTTTACTGCTACCCCAATCTTTCCTCCACATCCTACCTGATTTCCTCTTGCTCACAAATGCCCCTGCTGCTTCTCTTGATCTGTCCTCCCTTTCCACTCTCCTGTTCACCACTAGGGATCATCTCATTTCCACCTTCCCCTGAGGAGCATTCAGGTCCCACACCAATGGCTCTCCTCCTTCTCTGCTCCTAAATGATGCTGTGGTGGAAAATGCAGAATGGTACTCCAAACAAAAAGGGATGGGGTTCCGTAAGGAGCCTGCTGTGTGTCTGGTCCTGCTGGTAGGGGAAAATACTGGACTAGCAACACATTGCAAACACTAGATGGGGTCAAGCATGTTTCTGGAGGACTTAAGTCCCCCAGTCACCACCACCTGCTGGCCAAAATGATAATGTAAATAATTCAGTTGGTGTTACAGAGAGAAAGCCATTGAGCCAACTCCTAATCCTGACAAAGTCAATGGGACTTTTACCATGATAAAGCTTTGCTGTAAGAGCAATAATCTCCTGCTTTGGGCTGCAGCATGATGATGAGTTCCCATAAAAGCTTCAGCTTCAACTTCACCTTGATATTTCTCCAGTGTTTATGGGAGTTATGCGTGGGTGTCGGGGGGGCGGGGGGAAATATGCCAGCCAGTGTCTTGAACAAAGTACCTTAATAATGCCTCCCTCTCCAGTTGTGAATGAGCTGTTTGCCAGAAGCTGGGAATGGGCGACAGGGGATGGAGCAATTAATAATTACCTGTTCCGTTAATTCCCTCTGGGGCACCTGGCACTGGCCACTGTCGGAAGACAGGATACTGGGCTAGATGGACCTTGGTCTGACCCAGTATGGCCGCTCTTATGTTCTTATAGATATAGGGTGATGTAGCTCTGTTTGGGACAGCTGCAAACTACACCCCAAAGTGTATTACAGAGTGAAACACTAAATATTTCTGGGCGAAGGACAAGAAATGTCAGAGGGCTTGGCAAGGAAGGACAGGTACAGGGCCGCCCAGAGGATTCAGGGGGACTGGGGCAAAGTGGGGGAGCTGCGGCCAGGGCCGGCTTTAGGCACCGCAGGGCCCGATTCGAAGGAGCTGCCGCCGAAGTCCCGCCGCTGACGCGGAGGAAGGACCCTCCGCCGAAATGCTGCCAAAGACAGCGGCAACGATTGAGCTGCCGCCGCCGCCAGTGCCAGAACTTCAGCGGCAGCTCAATCGGCTGCCGGTGCCTTCGGCGGCACTTCAGCAGAGGGACCTTCCTCCGCAGCAGCGACTGAGCTGCCGCCAAAGACAGTGGCGGGACTTCGGCGGCAGCTCCTTTGGGACATTGCGGGGCCCTCTTAGGGGCGCAGGGCCCGATTCCGGCCCTGGCTGCGGTGCTTGTACTCACCCGGCGACGGTCCGGGTCTTCGGCGGTGGGGGGCCCTTCAGATGCTCCGCGTCTTCAGCAGCACTGAAGGACCTGCTGCTGAAATGCCACCCAAGCCTCGGAGCGACTGAAGGGCCCCCCGCTGCCAAAGACCCAGACCACCGCGGGCCTGAGGCAAATTACCCCCCCCCCCCCCCCCCCCCCCCCCCCCGGGTGGCCCTGGACAGGTATTATTTGCATAGAAGGAATCAAAACAGACGGTAAAGTGAAGGCTATTCCAAGATGGGAGAGGCTGCACCACAGCAGAGTTTTGACCCCGCCAGTAGAATGGTGGTGTATTTGGGACACAGAGGCCTCTGGTATCACCCCAACACCTGGGATCACCTCCAACCAAACGGAGCTGGAATAAGTGGGTGCAACTGCAATGAGTGTATGTGGGCCGAATTGAATGGCAATGTAAACAGCAATTTAAATGACCTGTCTGGTGCAAATAGGTCAGGAAATAGTGTAAGTGGCATTCTCTGAGTAGGTAAAACAAGTGTAAATTATATATTGATGTGGATAAAAGAGGAGCATGAAAAGCAACTAACAGGGCTTGTAAAAGAAAGCACACCCTTCTCCACACGGTAACTCACCTGGCATTGTTGCCAATGCTCCCAGGGTCAAATCCAGATGTAAGCCGGTGCAACTCTCATGGGAGTCAGTGGAGCTGCACTGCCATAAATGGGAGCAGAATTGGGCCTGGAGATTTTATCCTTTCCAGCCCCCTGGAATTTCAATCCCTTCATCTGAAAGCATTAAAGTGCCTTTCCTTCCTTTGTGGCCTTATCTTTTCTGAGTATTAAAAATATATATATATCTGCTCAGCCCTGAACCCAGAGAGCAGAGCTACTGATCAGCTGCACTAAGCTGCTGAATTCATTTCCTAATGATCTCTCAAGTTGAGAACATTAATAGCAACATGGAGTTTTACAGCAGAGAGCTGGCTGCATCTCAACTGCAAAATAGGGGCTCCAGGGTTCAGACAGCATGGTAATTAATAGGGAGCAGAGAACCAGCTGGAAAACGTTGGCACTGAAGTTCACGCATTCTTGACTCCCTTCTCGACAAAAGCAGCTGGGAAGGGCAGAGAGATATTCAGGAACAGCCCTTTTGCCACAATAACTTTAGCTAGAGCTGAGTCATAAACTCCAGTGGTGCTAAACTCTAGGGAATTAATGGCATCTTTGGAATTGTTTTTCATCCTGATCTATCTAGGGTACTTGTATGGCTCCCATTACCATAGTATCTGAGCTGCTCACACATCTTTAAGGCATTTATTCTCATAACACACCTGTGATGTAGGAAAGTGCTATTATACCCATTTTACAGATGGGGAACTGAGGCACAGAGAATCTAAATAGCTTGCTCAGGCCACACAGAAAATCTCTAGAAGAGCACTGGGAACTGAACCCAGGTCTTCCAAGTGCTAAGCTACCACCCTAATCACTGGCACCCCATCCTTCCTCCCTCTTATAGTTGTTCTCACTATAGTTCCTTTTTACATCAGTGTTTGGCAGGGTTTACATTTTCATATACTATTTCCTGGAGCCCCTTCATGGCCCCACCATTTTGGACTCCTGGCTTCAGCTGCAGGGCAGGAGTTTCGTGGCTTCTGGGTCTCAGGGCTGAAGAGGCGCCAGGGCACTCCGGGCTCAGGGCTGAAGAGGCGCTGGGGCTCAGGCTTCAGCCCCGCGGGGCGTGCCAGGGTCACCCCACAGGCTTGAAAATATTTACCAGAGCTCCGCTCCTGAGAGCTCCGGCTGAATTTAAGCCCTGATATTTGATTTCCATTACAGCTTAAGGACGTTTTAATTATCTGTTAGCTGAGGTATTTATAGAAATAGTGTCACCATTTAAGGAGCATATCCCAGCATGAATAACAAACCAAAAATGCCTCATGCATACTCCCCACTTCCTTGACTATTATCAGAAATTACAATAAAGGCTCCTAAAGGAGTGTGTCTCATTTCCTAAGCCCCTCAGTTGGTACAGCACCAGTGTAGGTTTACCTGTAAAGATGGCAATCCGCCCTTCCCATTGGTCAAGAATATGCCTCCTTGTTATTTTTTCTACAGAAAGGGAATTATGGTCTGGTGCCAGACTCAGAGTCAGGAGATCTGAATTCTATTCCTCACTCTGCCATGGGTTCTTAGGGCCTGATCCTAATCTGATTTACACCAGTGTGATTCCATTGACTTTATTGGAGTTGTTTCTAGTTGACACCAGCATGGGGGAGAGCAGATTCAGCTTTACCTAAGACTTTGGGCAAGCCACTGTGGTCTCAGTTTTCAGAAGGGAACACACTATTATTGGCTGTCCAGCGGGAGACACTTAAATTGAAGCTTTTGAGAATTTAGGCTTCAGCTTCCACATCTAGGGGTTATAGTGGATCACAAGCTAAATATGAGTCAACAGTGTGATGCTGTTACAAAAAAAGCAAACATGATTCTGGGATGCATTAACAGGTGTGTTGTGAGCAAGACACGAGAAGTCATTCTTCCGCTCTACTCTGCACTGATTAGGCCTCAGCTGGAGTATTGTGTCCAGTTCTGGGCACCACATTTCGAGAAAGATGTGGAGAAATTGGAGAGGGTCCAGTGAAGAGCAACAAGAATTCTTAAAGGTCTTGAGAACATGACCTATGAAGGAAGGCTGAAAGAATTGGGTTTGTTTAGTTTGGAAAAGAGAAGACTGAGAGGGGACATGATAGCAGTTTTCAGGTATCTAAAAGGGTGTCATAAGGAGGAGGGAGAAAACTTGTTCACCTTAGCCTCTAAGGATAGAACAAGAAGCAATGGGCTTCAACTGCAGCAAGGGAGGTTTAGGTTGGACATTAGGAAAAAGTTCCTAACTGTCAGGGTGTTTAAACACTGGAATAAATTGCCTAGGGAGGTTGTGGAATCTCCCTCTCTGGAGATATTTAAGAGTAGGTTAGATAAATGTCTATCAGGGATGGTCTAGACAGTATTTGGTCCTGCCACGAGGGCAGGGGACTGGACTCGATGACCTCTCGGGGTCCCTTCCAGTCCTAGAATCTATTAATCTGTGGACAAAGGATATCAACACTTCCTTGCCTCAAGTGAGGTGTGGTTCATGTTGGAAAAGTGCTTTGAGACCTTCAAGTGGAAGATGTTCTAGAAATTCACAGTGGTGGTGTTCTGTTTGTCTACAGAATAGATATGGCTTTGGAGGCAGTCTTCTCCCACCCACTGCCCCATGGGGTACTTCACTTTGCCAATATGCCTCAACGCTGTTACAGAGCAGATACCCTCTGGATCCTCCCTACCAGAAACAATGAGACTCAAGTCTGTGTTTGGTGAAGCCTTGGCCTCTCTGTTTGAACTGCCAACAAGAGTATCAGTTAGTGCTGTTTGTGAGGTAGGCAGCTGTTTACGAGGGTCTGGGCAGAGTCCAGCATCTCATTACCACAAACAACCCGCAGATAACGCCTTTTCTGCACTGTAGGCTAGAGCTACATTTGACCTGGCAAGGCAATTTCCCAAGCCACTCTGCTTTTTAAAAGCCAAATGTCCATCTCCACTCCCTTGCTTTGGTATTGCTTCTTTTTCAGTACAATAATGCCCATATACCATTTCCTTTTTCAGCCCATAACTGATAAGCCTCTGGGGCTGCAGGGATGCGAAGGAGGGCAGAATTTGGCCTGTTCATTTTAGTGTGCATCTTGCCAGCATAGGGGCTGCAGGTCAGGCCCTCTAAAAATCCACTTAATTCTAACAGAAAGAGCATGGCTGCAGGCTCAGGTCCATTGGGTTTAATGATGGATGAATCTCAGAGTTCCATGTGGATAAGCACCTAAGAGCTCAGATGCTTCTCTGAACTTACTGTAGTCAGTGTGGAAATCAGGTTGGAAATTGTACAAGTAGGGATGTCTATTGGTGAGATTTCTGGTATTACCTGGGTGTTGACAGATCAGCCTTTTTCCTGTGTTTAATTGGGTGCTTCAGTCAGGGCCGGTGCTACCATTAAGGTAAACTAGGTGGCTGCCTAGGGCGCCAAGATTTGGGGGCGCCAAAAAGCGGTGCCCCCGATTTTTTTACAGCGTTCCTACACCCCCTCCCCGAGCGCGCAGTTGCCGCTCCACTTCTCCCGCCTCCCAGGCTTGCAGCACCAATCAGCTGTTTGGCGCCGCAAACCTGGGAGGGGAGGAGAATTAGAGCGGGGGCGGCGTGCTCGGGGAGGAGGTGGAGCAGAGGTGAGCTGGGGTGGGGAGCTGCCACACAGCTCCCGGGGCGGGGGGAGCTGCCGCGGTGGGGGGCTCCTCAGGGCAGAGGGGTGGGGAGCTGCCGCAAGGGGCGCCTCAGGCTGGGGGGGCCAGGGAGCTGCCGCAGGGCTGGGGGTGCAAGGTGGAAGTTTCGCCTAGGGCGAACCTAGGAGCTAAGCTTGTCTGAAATCTCAGAAAAGATTTGGTGTCTAATTCTAGGCTCCATTGCAGCCCCTTTGCTCCAGCTTCGCCACGGTAATGGGGCTGCAAAGGCTGCTTAACCGGCCCCTGGGGAATACCCCTATGCAGGGGCTGCCTTGGGCGCCTTTAACTACTCCCCTGCAGAGGGACATATTAAGAAAGTGGCCAGGGGCATGAGGAGGAGAGGATGGAGCACTTTGCATTTTGAATATTCTGGGCTTCACGCTTCAGAGCAGCCCAGTGGTGCTTTTGGGTAGCTGCCATAAATTAGAGCAGCCCCAGAGGCACCTGCCCAAAATAATGGAGACGCATAGGTGACATGAAACCATTTTTGCCCCCACCTCTCCAGGGCTGCACCTCTCATCCAGCCTTCAGGGTTTGGATTAGGATTATTAATTGATTGATATTAATGTTTACATAGGGCCATAACTTTAACAAGGCAGTTTTCAGCAGCAAAAAAGGACACCGTTCCTGCCTGAAGAGCTTCCCTTCTAACATCAGACACACACAGGAAATGATGATAATGTGCAAGAAAGGGGTAAGGAAAGGAAATATGTGAGATGGAGCAGTGTGACCGAAAGCAGCCCTGTGGTCACACCCTGGGGACTGGGTTGGGGTCACCTGCTAACATTAACCAAGTCTGATAAAGACAAAAGCGTGTCTGTGATAACTGCTGGCAGGCTTGGATTCATAGTGAATCAGAGCTGTACAGCATACAGAACACAAAGCACATGCTGGCTGTATGTATGTCCCAGGCAGAGAGCCACAAGTAGCAGAAACATTTTGGGGCACTCAGAATGCAAGCAGTGACACAACCTCTTCCTGGTGTGAATTGCACCCCAGAACCTGACAAGCGGTTCTTATTTTACCCATAGAGATTGGACCATCCCTAATGGTACATGCTACTCACATGGCTATTCCATTGCTCTTATTCTTATAGTAATAGCATTCGAGCTACCATTTTGCTGTTGACATTGTTTGCATACTGTACCTTGATCTTGGCCTATAACAGTCATTTAGTTCTCCATGAATAATTGAAAAAAACTAGATTTGAACATGAGACCCAAAGTCCAGATCTGGATATGAACGTTTACTATCCAGATCTGTTTTTATTTTGATCTCATCTTTCCTAGAAACATGAGATGTGTGTCTGGCCTTTAAACTTAAAGTGAGAGGCTAGAACTATCGGACTGAATCCTAATTCCTCTGTCCCGGGCTTCTGATCTCCCATCTCTGGATTCCTTTGAAATTCATGGCTGTTACTCCTGTGATTGCAGGCCCCCTGGTGAGGTGGTGCGGGTGGGGAAGTTCAGTCCCTACTGCTTCCTCTGTTGTGTTAGGTTTATTGTTACTTTAACACCACTCTCTCTCTCTCTCTCTCTCTCATTCTCACTTCCCAACCTCAGCAGTTACAAACTGAGCAGGTGCATTTCCAAAACTTTTCATGGTCTCAACCACAGCTAGAAAATATCCAAAGGAAGCAAGTTAAAGGCCACAGTGTCAGCAGAAATCCACAAGGAAAGTCAATGATACAGATTGGCCTAAAAGTAACGAAAAGCTTCTTCAGAGCGAGCCTGCTGCCTTCATGCATGGTATGCAGGTGACCAGATGTCCCGATTCTATAGGGACAGTCCCGATTTTGGGGTCTTTTTCTTATATAGGTTCCTATTCCCCCCCACCCCCTGTCCCAATTTTTCACATTTGCTGTCTGGTCACCGTATACCAATGGTATGATGTATAACTTCAATAAGCTAGCTGAAATTTCATCCCCACCACCACCATCATAACTGCACCCCATCCCTACCTGGCGCTTGAGCTGTGCACAGTGGGTGGAATACATTCTCGTGCAGAGGGACCATCTCCTGCAATGGGGAAGAAGTGATGTGCAGGGCTGCCTATAGCTCCACTGTATGGTGGTGAAACTTAGCCACTGCAATAAGAGGCCTCAGTGTGTCTATCCAGCACCAGTGGCTTTGTTTCCAGTGTGATGGGAGCGAGTGAGGATCCCGATGCACGGCAGACCAGGATGGACAGAAAATCTTCACGGATGAACTGACTGACACAATGTGCACTAGGCCAAGTGTCGATTAGAAAACATTTTGTATGGCTTCTACTTTACACAGCACTTGGGACTGCCCGCAGCTCCCATTGAGTTCAGTGGAAGCTGAGGGTGTTCAGTAGGGCTCATCGTGGGCAACCAACCAGTGCTTAATTTGTAATGAAAGACGTGCTGGGGCTTGAGCAATTTTTTTTTTATATTCATAACTGAAGGTGCCCAGGGCTATGAACTGCCCAGCCCAGAGGTGCCAGGGCTCAGCCCTGGCAAGCCTTGGCACGAATTAAGCACTTCAACCAACTCAACATGAGCTCCCGGTGTGATGCTGTGGCCAAAAGAGCGAATGCGATCCTTGGATGTTTTGACAGGGTGCTGGGCACAAAGTGCTTAATCAGCCCCTGGCCATGCCAGCCCCAATCAAGGGGAATGGATTGGGGCTGGCTGAATAGCCCTGCCTGCTTGGCAACTAGGAACTGCTGCCAGCCTAGTGGGAGGAAGGAAGCCAGAGGGGGGGAAGAGAAAGGCCAGAGGCTGAGAGGGACTGGTGGCTCTGGTCTGTTGCTGGTGAAGTCTGGCTGGAAAACAAAGTACGTAGATAGTAAGCTGGTGGTGGGAAAGAACTATAAATAAAATACATGGGTGATTGCATCCACCTGAGGCGTGCCTGATTGGTTTTGTGAGGACAGCAGGGGCAGAAGTGAGAGGGGCCCAGCTACGCCTAGCTACAGATGTAGAAATGGGAGTAGTGAGTAGGAGTGGGGAGGGGATTGTACCTCAGAATGCAGCATTGGCGAGATCGAAAGTGGAATATTTCCTACAGTCTGGGGAGCCACATTTTAAAAAGGATGCTGAAAAATTGGAGAGGGTGCAGAAAAGAGCCACAAAAATGATTTCCAAGCTGGAGAAGATAGAGTGAGAGACTTATACCACTCATCTAGCTTATCTGAAAGAAAATAGAGAGGTGACTTGATTATGGCTTAGAAGCGCCTTCACCGGGAGACAATACTGGGACTAAAGGACTCTCTTCAGCCAAGCAGAGAGAGGCATAAAATGAACTAATGGCTGGAAGTTAAAGACAGACAAATTAAATTAGAAATAAGACACAAATATCTAACAGTGACAGTGATGAATTGCTGGAACAAACTCCCAAGGGAAATCGTGGGTTCATCTCTTCCAATATTTAAATCAAGACCGGATGCCTTTCTGTAAGGTATGCTTTAGCCAAACACAGTATAGGAGTAACTGCGTGAAATCCAGTGGCCTGTTTTATACCAGAAGTCAGACTAGAGGATCTAATTGTCCCTTTTGGCCCTAAAGCCAATAAGCGCTTCTCAGATGCACTCAGCATTTTGTGGGATCAGGCCTTTATAGACCATCGTTTTACATTAGTGGACTCATCTAGGATATTGTGGCCATCTAGTCAGCAGTTCTACAGTGTCTTTCATCCTAAAGGGTCCTGGCCAACAAATGAGCCTGAGCCCTGCCTGGACTGCATGGTATCTTTGGGCTACTGGGGAGACTCATTCTCCTCAACCCATTCCACCCTTCGTTTCCCCTTTGATAAGGTTGGCCGTTGTGCTGGTGAGTTTTATGGCATGAGTCCCTCCATCACTAGCAACTGGTCTGAGATAGACAGTTCGTTTCACATCGGTTGGCAAAGAAGCCTTTAGATTATCTTGATTTTCAATATCTTACCAACCTGGGCTGGGTTTGTAATTGCCATTCCAGGTGTAAAAGATTCTGTGTCTCATGACCATCCCCCGGTATAAGAGAGATTTAACCACACAGTGCCTTCTTGCAGCCCATCTAGGGCCATAGTCTGTCTAGGAGGTCTGGTGACTGGGTGAATACTCTGTCCTTTCTCTTCAGCTCGGGGGCATTGGTATAGATCAGTGTTTCCCGAACTTGGGATGCCGCTCGTGTAGGGAAAGCCCCTGGCAGGCCGGGCTGGTTTGTTTACCTGCCGCATCTGCAGGTTCGGCTGATCGCGCCTCCCACTGGCTGCGGTTCGCTGCTCCCGGCCAATGGGAGCTGCTGGAAGCAGCGCGGGCCAAGGGACATACTGGCCGCTGCTTCCAGCAGCTCCCATTGGCCTGGAGCAGTGAACCGCGGCCAGTGGAAGCCGCGATCGCCGAACCTGTGGACGCGGCAGGTAAACAAACCGGCCAGGCCTGCCAGGGGCTTTCCCTACACAAGCGGCATCCCAAGTTTGGGAAACACTGGTATAGATCATTTCTTCCTGTCCGAGGGAGAAGTGGCAGGGGGAGGAGATCTCAGCCAGGATCTCCACCCACATTGCCCTTGTCGGGAGGACAGGGTTTGTCTGCTCCCAAACCTGGCAGATCTCCAGAGACCCACACAGATACTAGAGCCACTGGAAGTGCCTCCTCATCCCAGCACCCCGAGACCAAGACCCCGTTGTGGCTGTAATATCAGGGATGTCCTCTGGTGGCAGCTGCCCACAGTTCCAACTGAGGGCTTCACAGGAAATATAATACTGGGAAGGAATGTATTATCTTTTCTGAGTCCTATCTGTGGGGCAGATGTGGGTGTGTGTGATGTACATTAGTTCGCCCATCCTGGCTAGTCTCTAATCCTCTCTCCCAATGTGGACCACTCAGAATTTGCACCACGGCATAGAGGAAGCAGAGCTCTTCCACAAGGCTCCATCCACCCTGGCATCTGTTCAGGATGGTCTGGGTCTGTGAGAATTATGAAACAATGGTAGCAAAGCAGTTAGGTGTCAGCTTTCTCATCCTAGAGTGCACTGGCCTTCCAACATCTGAGCAGTAAAGATAACTAGTTAGAAAACAGCGTCTTTCTTGGTGTGCATGGCAGTTCATCTCGCAAGGGTGTGATTAATTGGTGTTTGGGGAGGGGAGAATGATCTAGGTTTAAGCAGCGTAGAAGGGCATTTGCCCCGCAATAACAGTCATCAGTTTTCTGCATGGTCAGGCAAGAGACATGCTGCTGACTCACGTAATGGCCCTTGTGTTAGCACTGTTGCCCTATCATTTAAAAAACAAAAATAAAACTGCTACTTGGAGACCAATTTGAAACGTGGTTTTGCTTTCAAAAAACGTAGAGACACTGTAGTTTGCTTCACAAATTTTGTGGTCAGAAGAGGGGAAGGAAATAAATATTGCATCATAACTATTGATAATAAAAAGCTTCCATATTTTATTTTTTCTAAATATTAATGAACCCTGGAAATCCAAATCCAAATGCCTTGAATTAGAAACAGAAAGTAAAACTAACTAGGAATAGGCAATGAAATGGACCCATCACTGGTCAAGTCAAAATGCTTGTGTTGCCTGCTCTTGCTATTTTATTTTGAGGCTTGCAATATTTGGTGTTTTTCCTTAAAGACCCAGCTCCTGGAAGCAGGTGATTTCGCAAGTACTTCAGCTTTCATATTAAAAAATAAATAAGTTTCTAGCCCTCATGCTCACAGAGAAAAGCTTGAAAATGTGACTTGTGTGCAACTTAAAGCTCAGAAACTAGGATGCACATAAAAAGAACCCAAGGCTTTTTTTTTTTTTTTTTAACTCTCATGATTTTTGGGTATCCTGACTCATGATTGTTGAATGTGAGGGTAGGTGGTACTGCAAACGTATAACCTAAAGGGAACGAGATGATTAAAATTGATCGTTCTTTCAAATCAGGGATGGAGCCTGCCGTTGTATTGTGTTTCTCAGCCACACATCAACACATGCATACCATTGTGGCAGGAAGGTGCCTTTTTTGCCGTTTCCAGAGCCTCAACCCAGACAGACTAGGGAAGAGGAGTACTATGTCCCTTCCTCCATTCTTTTGGTGAGGCTGTTGTCACAGCCCTATGACATTGTTATCTTAATATCAGTGGAGTTAGCAGTAGCGAGCTGAATATGAATCACACTGCTAAATGAAGAATGCTGCAATTGCTAATCACACTGGGGGGAGTCAACTCCGAGAAGCTGGGCAGGCCTCCAAAGCACCCAGGGACACTAATCTACACTGTGGATTAATAGCCTGCAAAAGCTCACTGTAGAAAACCAAAGCTATTTTGGAGTTAGGGAAGGAAAGGGCTCGAAAAGTACTAACTTCCCATAGGAAGAGGGGGACATTTGCCACTCTTTAAACCCCAAAATAGAGACATTGATTTGTGTTTTGCTTCAGCCATTGCTTACACATTTTGTTTTGGGCTGAGATCTTGCTTGGCATGAACTCCAGGTTATGATATCTGAGATGATAGCCAAGGTTTTATGGCTACCTGTGTGTGTATCGTAACCTACCCAGTATATATTACGTCACTCATGGTGTGATCAGTTGCTTCTGTAATGCTCCTTTAACCCCCTGACCTGCTCTCTGCCCATTATTCTTTCTTTGCTGGGACCACTTCTAGGATTCCAAATCTCTGGGCAGCTTCAAACAGCCGTCATTTAAAAAACAAAAGCAAACCAGAGAAACATTTCAGATTTGCACCTTAGAATTACACTGGCCTGCAAGGGGCTGTGTTCCGTATTGAACCAGTGACAGATTTGCAGTGTGACATCTTGCAATCTGTCAGGGCTTCCCCTTTCTAGCAATAGAAGGCTTTTGGGTTTAGTGTTGTTAGCCTGCGAGGTAACAAGCCTTAAAATGGCAAGATTGCTATACAATGAACAGTGATGTTAGGTCATTTAGAGAGACCTCAAACATGGATATTTCTTCTCTCACTACAAGGCCTATTGTTTTTGTGGTTTGTTTATTTCTATTACAATAGCACCCAGTCAGGCCCCATTGTGCAAATATGGTCCCTGTTCCCAAAGAGCTGTTCTTTTGGACTAGTGGAACTGGCTTTACATGCAGAGACTAACCCAGTATAAGAACAGTGACGTTTTAAAAAAATTCGAATACATCTGTAACGCAGTGTTCTGTAAAACATGTGGCATGCACAGGATACATGAAGGTCTGATACAAAGGTTACATCCACACTCAGGTGGATGTGGGATCTTGTCAATCTGAAGCAATTCAGCTGTCACAAGCTCGCTCTAGTAAAACCTTTATACCATACCAAACCATCTTGCAGTCTCTCTACACGTAATCCTTTGGAGACTGCAATAATATTAATTATAGCATCACAAGAGGACTGACCATCGTATGATATTCCATTATATCACTCCCGGTGTGAGAATCCCAACCACCATACAGTCCTGAGCCCAATTTTTATTTCAAGAGAAAAGGGCTATTGCTGGCTTGGCCCAGTGAGTGGCAATGCAAATTGATTATGTCAGCTCTAACTAATGATGCTGGAGGCCAATAAAATGACTATTAGATTGGTTTGGCATTATTAGTCTTGTTACTAATTATGTAGACGTGACAGCAGTATTAGTGCTAACATTAACCATCAAAATAAAATGGAATTGTACTCATAAATGTCCTAAACTGATGAGGAATTTCTGAAGGATTACAACCATCATCCACGGGAAAGAACAAAAGAAAAGAATAGAGAAGGTTGGGGGGTTTTGAGAGTGGGAATGGAGGGTAGTTATTGGTGGACAAGGATAATATTTTGTTCTCAATCCTGAGAGGTTGGGGCTGAGGTTTGGTTGATGTCCAGAACAGATGTTCTAATCTAAAATGACCTTCGCATATTTTTTGGAATTGAATATTCTCTCAGCCAGGATAGTATCCGACTATTTGCTACTGGTAAACAAAATAGCCCTCCCTCCTTCTTATATATTAAAGTTACTGCTAGGAAGGAACATCGTCTAGCGGTTAGAGAAATGGTGGTGGAGATTTTGCATTTCATCAGTTGCTGTGTTCACATCTCAAAGGGCTAAAGCGAGACTGAATGTGGCTTAGCTGATGGGCAGCCCTTCGCTTTGTGGCTGGCTCTCACTCTGTGTTTGAGGAGGAGGATTATGGGTTGATCAATGATGACAATAATAACTCTATTTATAATGCCTTAAATGAAGTTCATAATAATTTAATTTGTGTGTCCACTAATACTATCTACTGCAGGATTTGTTCTTAATTATAACACTATAAATGTAGTTTTAGGCATATTAATGGGCTCCAAATCCTGCTACTTGGCAGACCCATGTAAATGTTACTTTTGCTTATGTTTCTACTTGGGAGAAGAACCTTTTTGTTTGGTTAACCTCTTCCCTCCTGGGAGTGGAAGATGCTCCTTGTATTTATTAGTTCACTGTCCAGAATATAGCTTCTGAATTTCCTCCCCTCAAGAAACAATCTTTCCTCCCTTCTGACCCAGAAATTACTGGGAGACAATTTCTTGAAAATTACCCATGGATCAGTTTGATAGCTTTTTAAAACCAGATTGTTTGTTTAGAATGTTTCCAGTGTCTCACTGGGGCTGGAGAAGGGATGATGCATCTCTGGGAGCCTCTACTGAATTCACTAATGACCTGATTTTCATGGTGGATGACCATCTACAGCTCCCATTGGCTTCCACAGAAGTTGTGGTTATATAGCACCTCAGAAAATCAGACCACAAGAGCTGATATTAGAGTAAGGATTAGCAGCTTTAATGAATGCGCCCAACATTGTTTGTGATCCACCTAAAAATGCTAGCTTCCCAAACAGCTTGTCCTGAGCATGCAGAGCTATCTCTCCAATCTCCCCACACCACAGTTAAAAAAGTTTCTTTTAGGGAAACCACACTTGTTTTACTGTGCTTAGCCAGTGCTTAAAAAAGAGTAGTGGAAGGAATATAGAACCTCATGCGTCAAGGTTTAAGCCAATCCCTAACAAATAGAGAATAGCTGAGACCTTCATGAGGGGCAGGTTGTTCCATATCTGCTGACTTTATGGGTTCTTGCACCTTCCTCTGAGGCTTCTGTTGCTGGCCACTGTCAGAGACAGGATACTGGACTAGATGAACCACAGGTATGATTCAACATGGCAATTCCTATGTTCCTGGGGGTGACTAGATGAGATTATGGGGGATACCTTAACCTACTCTAGTCTATACCCCAGATGTCATCTAAAGTTTATAATCAGGTAGACTATTCTCAGGGATCTATTTCGTATGATCTTGCACAAGTTGCTTCACCTCTTTACACTTCAGTTTCCACCTCTGAAAATGGGGATAGTTCTACGTACCTGCTTCCAAAGGGTCAAATGTGAGATCTAATGCATTAATGCTTAGAAGAAAAGTGCTAATACAAATATTTATTAACATGAGGGAATGTAAAGATTCTTTCCCATGGAATGGACAGATATTTACCATTTCCCAAAGACATTACGTTCATTCTGCATTAGCTATTTCTAATTGTTGAAATGAAGCCAAGTTTTGTGTGTGTGCGTGCGTGAGTGTGTGTTTTGAGGAGTCACTGCTTCTTCTGAGCTGATGCTGACTCTTTCGCCCGAGGAGCCTTTGAAATCTGCCAGAATGTATGTATAGTTGAAAACAGAAATTGAAAACCTTATAAAGGAGCTGCTGCCCCTATGAGTTATTAGCTTTCATAAGTCATCGGAGAGGAGACATGCCTGCCCACACTTTCCGAGGGAACTATGGACTGGTTGTGGCTACAGAAATCATTCTCCCTTGTCCCCCCAAACATTCCTCTGGGCTGGGAAGAAGCTTTGATATACACACCAGTGCTTTCATGCCTCCAAGTGACCTGGCTGCTTTATAGTTGTCCCTCCTTCAAGAGAAGCTGGAGCCACTGAGACATAGGAGTGGGGAAGATTTGTAACCGTCTCTGTGGCTGTGCGAACAAATGAATAAAATTAACAAGGTCTTGAAGATCGTTAAAAAGTCCTCGAGAAGGAGAAGATGGAAAGAGGAGCTCAGGGTAGAGGAGGAGGTGGAAAGCCAAAGATCGTGTGAGCCAGGCGGCTTATGCAGTCTACGCCTCTGTGTTGGTGGTAAGGAACAAATGTTACTGATTAATGGGAGATATGCATCTATATTTAAAGTCAATCTCTGATACTATAGGAAGACACTCCTAAAATCAGACATCACTGTTAAGTTTTTCCAGAGTGTTTCCAGCTTAAAAGTGTTGGAGGGAGTAGTGTTTAGAGCAAAGGACAGGCAGCTAGGAACGCTGGGTCCTCTCCTCATTTCTGCTCTCAACTCTTTGTGATCTTGAGCAAGTCATTTTACACGGGCGTGACATTGGCACAATAATCCTTGTCTCTTACAGGATGCATTCTGAGAACTAAACCAAGTTTGTAAAGTTCCTTGAGACTTTTGGTTGAAAAGTATTGAAGTTATAAAAAGCATGTAAGTCCTGTGCTTCTGTATTCAGAAAAATGTGTAGGAAACAATGTGGAATGAGCAAAATGGGGGGTTGCAAATTCTCCTTGGTCAATTTATTTGCAAAGCCCAAGGTTGATTTGGACTCCGGTGCCATTTTACCTGTCCCTCCACCTTTGCATAAACTTTCACAGGAGGGTGTTAATCAGAAAAGTGGTTCTTGTTTTGTTCCACTACTTAAAAAAAAAAAGGCAATTGGAACAATGATGCATAGAAAACATAGAATTTGCCGGCACCTCCCCAGTGTATCTCTCCTTCCATCTATTCACCTTGTATGTATCATGTACCCAATCTTGTACCAGGCTAAAGTACAAGAGGATGATCCCAGAAGCTGGTGGACTTGGTTATTAAACGCAGCTTTTCTTTGTTCCATATAGAAAGCCTCAAAGGGATCTTACCTACTTATATGGAACAGATGAAACTGTAGTGGTGTTTGATTTATGTCATCATTCTTTTCATATTTGATAGTAAACTTACTATAGTATAGGTGCAATTTTCCCACTCTTTATGGACTCTCTCTTTCCCTCTCTAATCTATGTATTTCTTTATCTATCTAACTCTATAGAGCTACTTTTATGGTCCCATCATCACAGTATCTGAGCACCTCCTGGACATGATTCTCAGTGTCTCTGTGAGGTTGGACAGTATTGTTAGCCTCATTTTCCAGATGGAGAAGTGAGGCACAGAAAAGTTATGTGACTTGCCCAAGGTCACACACACAGTCTGTGGCAAAGCTGGGAATTGACTCCAGTGTCTGCTGAGTCCCAGTCCAGTGTCTTGATTTGAACCCCTGGCATCTCTCTCGCTCCCTCTCTCTTTGCATGTATGTACAAATATTTCATACTAAAATTTATATTAAAAGAATAGGTCACATGACTAACCCATTGAAAGTCAGTAAATAGCAAGATTAAGGCTGCATGCACAACCCAGACTCTGTCACCTTATGTTTCTGCTGTGTAATGCCACCTTTAATTCTATCGCATGAATTCTCAAACAATACATTGCAATCATATTATACAGTCTTTCTCTAGAAGCTTGGGTCAGACCCAGCACACGTTACCACACGTCCGTCAACTCATCTTAACCCCTTTGATCTTACAAGATGCACAAGGACTGAGTCAACCAAGGGTTCCTGAACAATTCTTACCTCTGTCCCACTGCAGCTTCGTTGTATCTTTCAATATGCAGCCACCCTTCCTTAACTGTGCACTGTACAAATTTGGCCAAAGAAAACCAAGGCCAAAATACTCTGCGCAGCTGCAAAGTGTGATTTTCAAAGGCTCAGAATGCACTCAAATCAAAATCAGCAGCTCACCGGGATGCTCAAAAGCCTGTGGCACATTTTTTAAAGTATATTTTCCCCATTCTCTCTCTTTGCTCAAAAATACCTCAGCCATTTAACTGGAAACTTATGTGCAACGGAAAACAGGGAAAAAAACGAGGAGTCCTTGTAGCACCTGCAAATGTATTTGGGCATAAGCTTTCGTGGGCTATAACCCACTTCATCAGATGCACGGAGTGGAAAATACAGTAAGCAGTATAAATACACAGCACATGAAAAG
>NW_020664440.1:18412752-18432080 GCF_002925995.2 Terrapene triunguis
CTTTTCATGTGCTGTGTATTTATACTGCTTACTGTATTTTCCACTCCATGCATCTGTTGAAATGGGTTTTAGCCCACGAAAGCTTATGCCCAAATAAATGTGTTAGTCTCTAAGGTGCCACAAGGACTCCTCATTGTTTTTGCTGATACGGACTAACACGGCTACCCCTCTGAAAAGAAAACACGAAGGTTCATGGAAAATCTCATCCAAACCTAGCTTCGGTGGTAGCTGTAGCTAACTTTAGCTGCCACTTCCACTCTTACATGAATTTTGTTCCATATTTATAAGAGATGAGCTTCGGCTGAAAAAATCACATCCAAAATTTCTAAATTTAATATGCATCCTTCAAAGCATTCACTTGGCTATTTTGGTTGGTGGCTTGTAAGATCCCATCATTCTGATGGTTTTTAAATGCAATGCATTTAAATTGAGCTATGAAACCTGGAAGTAATGGTCCACCCTTATGGTAACCCCTTAGATTGCATGTGTAGGGGGTGTATGGGCTATCTGTGGACTGCTTATGTGCAGTGGGTGTATGGAGACATTTGGCTTTGGTGTTTTGAGCTGGTCCATTATAGAACATTGTTGCCCATCATGAGGTGGTTTCAAAACAGGCTATGGTGGTACTTTCGTTTTTGTTTTTGTTTTTTTAATGGGAGCTTGGCAGTGGGTCAGAACAACCTGCCACCATCTAGAGAGTGGAAATGAGAGATGAATTGCTGCAAAGACATCTGTTAAAGCAAAAGCCGAGAAAATTTGAGCATTCTTGCAGTCATGTTCTCTGAAGATGGTTATTCTAACCAATTGTATCTCAAAACTAAAATGAAAATGAATGCAATAAATTATCTTACAGCCCGGAGTGAAAAAATAAGACAGCATTTTCCATTGTTTGTATAATGGAGGTGCCTCTTTTGCTTCTGCTTCTCTCTCTCTGATACCTTGCCAGCATTTAAATATTGCCTTTGTTCTTAAAAAAGACATATATGGTAGTATAATGCCTTAAACGGATTAGCATGTCATTTACATAACTGTCAATCCCCAAGGTGCTCTGCATTCATATAGATTCTTTAGAAGCAATGCACAGAAAGCAGAAATGTCATCGACTGGCCCAAGATTGGTAAGAAATATTTCAGCAGACAATAAAGACAAGTTGCGATGAGATGGTAATTTGTTCAGTTGAATTAGGTCTGAAGGAAGAGCAGGGGACTCTTGGATGTCTGAGAGGTGCTCTTTGATTGGCTGAGGAGGGGGAAGAAAGAGAAGGGAAATAACAGTAAGACATGGCAGTGGCATTTGGATAATCTGTGATCTTACTTTTAGTCTTTTAATTGGCCTGTCATTTTTCCTTGTCTCATACATTTTCATAAGATCTCTCCCTGCCTCCCCTTTCTTCTTGCAGTTCCTCTGATTTCCCCACTGACATTCCCTCTTGGTTTTTTGTTTTGTTTTTTCTTTCAAAGAAACTCAAGTTGACCAGCTTTGCAGTGTCTGTAAACAGCAGCAGACTGAGCAGTAGAGGAGAGGGCCACTTGGAAGAATCCATCTGATTCTTTATAGGATGTTGCCTGATCTATTGATTGTGTGTTACTTACACTGATTACTTGAGAATTCCCAATGAACACTCTGAAGTTTGGTAGGCTCTGGTCCATAGAGCTGGACCTGAGTTACTGGAATTACTATTAATTTGGGAACCCCAATGTCCACAGTTGCAACACTCACACTTAGGAAAAAGCGTTTGAATTTGCAATCGTTTGATTAACACAAGGTGTAAACACACAAATGCTCCAACCCAAACAAGTGGGTAGCAGTAATGTAATATTAATTTAACATCCAGCATCATGTCATACACATACTCACGCCATCCTTGGGGAGACCTAGAGGTAATGAGAAAGGTGGTGGTCTATGAGGGTGATAGCCTATCCCTGGGATGCCAAAGGATCCCAATGATCAAGGTCTCGATGGCTTAGGCCGTCGTTAGCCCTCTTACAGGGTCTGGTGGCTGCCATGAATATTCATAAGAATATCTGGCCTCCTTTGTCCATACCTAACTTCCTCACTCTAACAATGCTGGGTTAATGTACTAACTACAGGTTAGTATATTAATTTTCTCAAACGTATTAACATATAAGTCAATTGGTTGCTGCAGCAATCTTGCAGTTGGACATCTCCTGATGTTCCTGTCCTAAAAGACCACACTGGCATCAACGGATTTCTTGCAGTTACCTGTCAGCATATTCATTCATTACAGCAATACATCTTATGATATCTTGTGACTTAAGGTCACTGCTGGTTAATTTATGCTAAAACTTGTAGGCCTCACATCCTTATGCTGAGTGTGACCCCCTGATAAATTAAAAACACTTTAAAATATATTTAACACCATTATAAATGCTGGAGGCAAAGCGGAGGTTGGGGTGGAGGCTGACAGCTCACAACCCTCCATATAATAACCTTGTGACCCCCTGAGGGGTCCCGACCCCCAGTTTGAGAACCCCTGTCTTACAGGCTTGGGCCTGTAGGTCTCTTGCATTACTGCCTTATACCTTTAATTTATATCTTGTATACCTGTCTTTTATACCTACAGACTAAAGGGGGGAGGGGAAATCTAGTTTGTGGGGACTGTCCCTCACACAAAGTTATTTATATTCTACTGTGGTTTTCTTTATATGAGATTTGAGGTCTAAATCAAAACCCTGCAGCCAAACAATCCTGAATTTTGGTGGGAGTTCAGATCTACATCTGATCTGAACTCTGTTGCTCAGACCTCTCTCTACATTGAAATGCTTTGAATTTCTGTCACTTCCCAATAGAGTATCAGGTGCCTTAGAAGTATCAGAGATAGGTAGGTAGATCTTCACCTTCCATGTTGAAAAATTGTCTTTAGGTTCAGAGGCATATTGCACAGCCTTTCAGATCATCCCAGGAAATATTCCTGCGCTCCCATAGCTAAGTCTAACCATGCCATCAGTAGCAGGTCGCTTCAGCCTTACAAAAGAAATCCCCAAGACATATAATTAAAACTGAGCTGTCTTCATAAATCCACTCACATTGCTCCTAATATTTGCTCTCCCATGGCTTTGAAGTAGGTGTGTTTACTATTTGAAAAGGTGTGAGGATCCCACTGAGACGTTCTGTCTTTGACAGATAGGAAATCATGATCATTGTGGTAATAGCTTGTATTTTCATAGCGGAACACACCTTTGGTCCTGACCAATCCCAAAGTTCTTTACAAACTATGGGTAGAATTTTCAGAGGGGCTCAACACCCACAAGTGGGGCCAGATGTTCAAAAGTTCTCAACTCCCAATTAGGCACCTAAAATAAATGATCTTCAAAAGAGCTCACAACATTGGGTGCATGTTGATTGCTGAGCTCTCTCAAATCTGCAGACGTGTCACATTGACGGTGGCTGGGTGCTTCACCTTGTTTGAAAAGCTAATCCCAGTTGTGTGTGCAGATCAAAACCAGCCCATTGACATGCCTGTAGAAATGAACTGGGAGCCAGTGCAGACTGAGCCCAGGTGTCATGTTCTCTGCAAGGAGACTGTTAAGCAAGTAGGTGGACACGTGCTCTGCACCAGCTGAAGTTTCCATGTGCTCTCAGGTGTAGCCCCATATAGAGCAGGCTGCAGTGATCAGGGGCAGGGGGAGACAAAGACGTGGATCATTGCTGTGAGGTCTGGATTTGATAAGAAAGCCTCGATCTCTTTTTTTTCAGGCGGGGGCAGGTGGTCAGTTTTGGCTACTTGTATTTTCATCCCCATCTAACAGCTGGGGATGTTCCTGTCCCCCAGGGTTGCATGCTCTCTACTGAGGGGCGGACATCAGCTACGACATCTCTTCCAGATGCTTCCCCCCTGCCAGCCTCTCCCTTGACTGGGTTGAACTTCAGCCAACAAACTCTCATCGGAGCCCCAGTCTTGGCTGGACGGTGGGGAAGGCAAGAGATGCACCTTCTGGATCCAATGAAATAGAGACGTAGGGCTGAGTATTGTCAGCACATTGATGGCAGTGCAGCCCAAACAGCAACAATACCTCATCCAGCACTGATCAGGAGAAGTGATAGACACAAATCCTGCTGTACCCCACGCTAGAGAACCTGTGGGGCAGAAGAGCAGTTGCCTTACAGAACCTCTGGGTCCCCACAAAGAGAGAGGAATGGAGCCACTCAACCAAGTTTGCATTCACTTGGCTTTTGTTTTTATTACAACAGTTTGGCTTGTGACAGACAATTTACTGTCCTGCCTGGTTCTCTCCTCTGTTTATATCTCACACGTCTCTTTGCGCTGCAGTAGATCACTGGGAAGCTGATGCTTTTGTTTCAAGGAATAAATCAAGTCTTTGAGAAAGGAGATTTGTTCCTTCCTACATCTCTCTTATTTGAACAAGTATCATTCCCTATATAGCCCATTCTCCTCCCCCCAATAAGTAAAGAAGTTGTTGTTTGGATAAAAATGGCAGTAATAATAATTTGTATATAGATGGTGCCTTTTAATTGGAGAACCGCAAAATGCTTGCTAACGATATAGGTGTTATTAGTTTTCCCATTTTACAGTTTCCCTATCTATAAAAGAGGCTGCACAAGAGGTTAAGTGACATGACCAATATCACACGTCAAGTAAGTGCCAGAGCTGGGAGTGGAAAGGAGGTCTCCCTGATTCCTTGCCCCTGCTCTAATGATTAGATCATGCTGCCTGCTTTGTTTCTTATAGTCCTGCCCCCATCTTCATCCCCTCCTACATGTAGTAAGAATGATAAATGTCTGCTGTTGTCCTAGCTGTACACAAGGAGAATTACACATAGTAGGGACAAGTTTGAATGGGGGAGAAGGGGGTTGAACCCACACAAGCTTGAAAATTCCAGATATAGCCAAACTATTTGAGGATGAAATTCCATTTCACTGTTCTGTTTCTTTAAGGCCAGCTTGGAGACGGGGATGGGCAGAAGTTTCAGTGACAGCTCATTATGCCCTCCTGTAATGGGCACCCCATGCTAAGCATCGACAGAAGGGGGAGCAGAGCCTCTCCTGTTAACAGACAAGCAGCTTGACCACACCCCCACACAGCTGATAACTGCCAGTCATGGAGTCAGGCACCCACAGCTGCAGACAACAGAGGAAACCAGGCTGGCTATAAAAGAGAGAGAGTTCAGAGCAAGAGGGAAGGCAGAAAGGCATGGGACAGCAAAGGTGCAACACCCCTGCACCAGGCTGCCTCTGCAAATGCAGCCAAGGAACTGAAGCAGACTGATTGACTCATTTAGAGGTGAGAGTCCAAGAACTGCTCTGACTGTGGGCAGACTGGGGCGGGGGGCAGTCAGGAGCAGCAGAGACCCATTGAAAGACCCCACCAGGAGCTGGTGACACCCCCCTAGCCCTTCAAACCTTAGCTGTTGAGCAGTGCTGCAGTGCAGGCAGGAGGGTCTGGGAGAGTGATATCTGAGAGCACTATTGAGACTGGAATGCAGTGGAGAAAGAGGTGCAGCCTGCAGATATTGTGGGGAGGTTAAGAGGTAACAGGAAAGGAGATATTAATGAGGATCTGGCAGCTCAGAGAGAGGTCCCGAGAGTGGTAGCGGAGACACGACTTGCAGAGTGAGGCAAAGCCCAAGAAAGAGAAGGCTCTTGTGTGGGTCAGAAAAGGAGAGTCAGTGCTATGGAGGCAGAGGAGACACACGCAGAGAATGGGGGCGGGGAAAGGGTCCTTAAGGAGGGAAAGCAGGACAAGGAGCCAAATATCCTGTCCACACATGTGTCCAGCATTGGAGGGCATGCTGTCAGCTGGAGGATTTTTTACAGTTATATTTATGTGCTTATGTTACAAGATGTTTTATAGAGCTAGAAAGAGTTGCCTTTTTCTACCTTTCAGAGTGATTTCCCTTGTGGATGCTTGTTGAAAGAGAAAACTATATTTTCTATACAAATCTTGAAGCTCTTTCAAAGCCCGAAACATCTCTGTTTCCTTTCCTCTCTAACACGGTCAGAGAGTTAGGTTATTAATGGCCCCCCTCAGGGGACCACTTCTTCCTTGCTTGTAACAGTCATTGTTTCAAAAAGACAATTGCTAGTACATACCGGAGATTTGAAAGTGAAAACTAACAGCTGACTGTGATCTCTGCAGCTTCTAAGAAAGAAGAGATAGGACTGGTCTACACTACGGGATGGGATCGATCTAAGTTACGCAACTTCAGCTATGTGAATAACGTAACTGAAGTAGACGTACTTAGATCTACTTACTGCGCTGTCTTCACTGTGGTGTCGTCGATTCCCCTTGCGCTTTTCGTTGCGGTGGAGTACTGGAGTCAACGCTAGAGCGATCGGCGGTCGATTTATCGTGTCTATACTAGACTTGATAAATTGACCCCCGCTGGATCGATCACTGCCCAGCAATCTGGCTGGTAGTGTAGACAAGCCACACAGTTGTACAAACATGGCTTTTGATCAAATAAAATCAGCCCGTTATAACAGAGAACAAATTTCACTGTGAAATCATTCTCTGTTTCAATATTTCCAGTGATTAAAATCCTCTTTAGCTGGAATCCTGTATGGTGCTAGAAATTAATTAGCCGATAATGTTCTCTTTAGGCAAGGGTTTTTATGGCTTTGCTGAAGGCTAATATTTGCCAGAAAAGAATGGGCTAATCCTTTAAATTGCACTGTTTTTAATTTGATAATTACGCTTCTCACTCTATTAAATCGTCCAAAAATTTTCCATATGCATCTTTCCTACCTTTATACAACCTGAAGAGCTAGAGATGGGCCCAAACCGAAATCGGGCTTCGAACAGCTCTGAATTGGGGAATAGTTTGGATCAGTGCCTAGATCTGTATCCAGCCTCTTCATCTCAGACTCATCTCTAACAAAGCAGAGGGATTGGATGGCGAAGTGAATCAGCAAAGGCCTAAGAAGCCTTTCACATGTAGGTCGCTGATGTAGTAATTTTCAGACATTATCTGATGGCTGTTCGGTAGAAGTATGTGAAATGGATTTGGTAGTCTCCGTCCAGTGCCCTTTGCAGCTGGCACTAATTGGACCCTGTGTTAGTCTCAATAGAGGCCAGTGACCAAGTAGGCATGGAGACTAAACTGGTTAAATGCCTTGGAACTACAGTAATGGGTGCTATAGAAACCCAAAAGGAAACAGAACTACTGCACCCTCTCACCTTTAGAGGTGGTCCTTTCAGTGGACTGAGTAGAGTGCGGGAAGCTTGTCTGTAATGTACATGCTCTGTGTGTAAACAGCACCAGAGAGTCCTGTGGCACCTTTAAGACTAACAGATGTATTGGAGCATAAACAGAAGACTTCAGTCCCCAGAGCTGCTGCTTCAGCAGCTTTTTTACCAGCCTGAAATTCCCTTGAAGAAAAAAAAATGAAACGAAACAAAAAACCACCAGGCGGTAATAAAAGTTAGTTTTAAAAGCTGCAAACGAGTAACCTTGCTGCAATCAATATGGAATCCCATCAGCACTGTATAATGTTATTGACTCGAAAGCAGTTTTTCCTCCTTGTTTTCTTGGTGACAGGACCTGTCCATTAACAAGGAAAAACTAATAGCAGAAAGTGCTGATTTCAGGATCTCTGTCTGTAAAGTGTAGGTCTTTACACTGACGTTTTAGAACAAATATAAAGTAACTTAAAGACCAAACCCCAGCCCGTTCTGCAATCAGGGCTAAGCCTGACATTGTTAGTTACAGAATCTGAGTGGAGCAATTACTGTGTATGTGAGGTGGTAGGCACTTTGGGATCCTTTTGGATAAAAAGGCACTGTGTGAATATAAAATGAAATATGTTTATAAAGTTAAAAGAAAATGGAGATAAAATCAGGTAAGTTGTGAGTAGATGTTTAATATGGGATTTTCGAAAGCATGTAAAACACCCAGTGAGGACAGCGGGGGCAGAGAGAGGCCCATGATGAGTAGTTTTCAAAAATCCCAACCTTATAATATAAATGGGGGAGAGGGGGAAACCTTGTTATGGGTTGAGTTAAAACCCCATTGAGATTGATAGGTGTGCATTCACCATTCAGTTAACATAACTATAAGCATAAGCCCCCACCAAAGACAAAAGGTGTGCGAGAACCCACCCATGAGCTCTTGGCCGAATATTGCTTTGGGTAGCAGGGTGTAAGTGTGGGATGACAGATCACACAAAATGAGAACAGAAAAGAACAGAGAGAGGGAAGGAGAGGCAAAAAAAGCCAGACAGGAACCTATGAGCACAGTGTGACCCTGGAAGAAGCAAGTGAGAGAGCGCTTTTGGATCTGGTGTTGGCAGAAGAGGCTTGGGGGCTGTAAGCTAAGAAACTGCTTCTTTTGTTCTTGGTTCCTTCTGCATTCAGAGACACATGACTTGGTACGTTCCTTGTAAATAAACAAGATTGCATTGAAGAAAGTGACTATCACCAATATACATTCCCACAGGACCGGCTTTAGCAGGTGCGGGGCCCCACGCCGGGACGCGAATTGTCTCGCGCCTCCCCACCCCAACTCCACCCCGGCCCCGCCCCAACTCCGCCCCCTCCCTGCCCCATTGGATCCCTCCCCAAATCCCCATCCTGGCTCCACCCCCAGTCCCGCCCCCTCACTGCCCCATTGGATCCCTCCCCAAATGCCCTTGCCCCGCCTCTTCCCCAAGCACGCCGCATTCCTCCTCCTCCTCCCTCCCAGGCTTGTGCTGTTCAGCTGTATGGCGGCGCAAGCGCTGGAGGGAGGGGGGAGAAGCAGGATGCGGCTTTTTTTTTTTTTTTTTCCGCTCCGCCGGCAGCCCCGGATGTTGCGGGGCCCTCTTAGGCGCGGGGCCCCCTTCCGGGGAATCGGCCGAATCGGCTTAAAGCCGGCCATGCATTCCCAACAGGAACACCTCTGGGCCCCAAAGTAGCAGCTTGGGTCGAAAAGGAGCAATATTATCCATTTGTAATGATACCATTGTAACACTATTGTCCTGGTTTAGAAAAGGGCTCTTAGATGGCAAACCACCTAAATGCTCCCAGAATTAATCACCCTCACTATTACAAATTTGTAAATTAGTCCTCCATCTGTAAAATGGGGATAGTAGAACTTCCTTTCTCCCACTCTGTCTTGTTTAGATGGTAAGCTCTTTGGGACAGACTGCTGCTTACTGTGAGTTTGTACAAAGTCCAGCAAAATGAGCCTTTGATCCAAGCGATACCATAAAACTACCAAAACTTGTGCCTCAATTCTACATCTGCAGTTAATTGTGATAGGCATATCAGGCCCTGTATGTATGGGAAAACATTTAAAATAAGGTGGAGAAATCATTTGTTTTTAGACAGGAAGGATGGTCTCATGATTAAGGCGCTGATCTGGAACTGGTTTCTATTCCCAGCTATGCTACAGGCTCTCTGTGAACTTCAGGCAACTCCCTTAAGGCCAGATTCTCTGCCAGAGTACATTGGCACAGCTCCACTGGAGACAACATGCCAGTATACCATCAGAGAATGTAGATCTTAGATTCAGCCATAGATTTTTAAGGCCAGAAGGGGTCATTAAATTCTCTAGTCTGACTTTATGTATAGGCCAAATTTCATCCAGTTGTCCGTTTACTGGGCCCAATAGTGTTCAACTATAACATCTCTTCCAGAAAGTATCCAGTCTTGATTTGGAGACATCCAATCACTTCCATCACAATCCAGCATTTCCATTGGTAGTTTGTTCCAATGATTAATCACCCTCACTATTAAAAATTTGTAAATTAGTCTCTCTGTAACTCAGTCCTCCATCTGTAAAATGGGGATAGTAGAACTTCCTTTCTCCCACTCTGTCTCGTTTAGATGGTAAGCTCTTTGGGACAGATTGTACAAACTCACAGTAAGCAACAAAGTCCAGCAAAATGAGCCTTTGATCCAAGCGATACCATAAAACTACCAATAGTTTTAGTTTTGACTGGTCACCAAGATTTCCTGACTTTGTTGATATGGGTTCATAACAACCCAACTTGGATCCTTTAGTTTTTTGCCTAAAAATGAAATAGCAATAAAACCAAGCCTAGCAGCACTAACCTACCGATTACGTAACTATCTAATAAGGAGGGTACGGGTTGCTTGCTACAGCTATCAGGGCATATCTCACCAAATCAATTCCCTGCCATTGCAGGGGCACTGGTGCAACTTGGTCCCTCCTGTTCTCTGTCCGTGGCACATAATAGTCTCGTCTCCTGAAGGCTGCAAATACTTTAGTCTCATTCAGATTATTGCGCTGAACAGAGTGTAACTGGGTGAGGTTTAGTGTCCTATAATGTGCAGGAGGAGCAGACTAGATGATCTGGGGGTCCCTTCTGACCGTAAACTCTCTGACTCTGTGATACGGACACTGCTTGTTTTTTTGGGTATCATGTCTGAACTGAAGCGGTCTAATTTAGAAGGTAAGCTTCTTGTGGCAGTGACCATTCCTTTCCTGTTATCCTGTACAAGGCTGAGAAGACCGATGATGCTCCCTTAGTAATAGTTAGACTATGTGTTATCATTTAACTTATAATAATCACAATAAGACACTGCAGAGTGTGATTGTACTGGGTAATGAGGACCTGCTTATGAGGTAAACAGCCTTTGGCCTACTAACTTATCTAGACATGTTGTTGCTAAGTAATTGCTTCATTAAGGTAACACAAATGTAAAATACAAGAAGAAGGCTATTGGGAATAATACATGAAGGGGTAGCTTGACCACAAACTGGGGAAGCATCCATACTCATGATTAGCAATAGAAGACTTTCTTTCTCCTAAGTTAATAGGCTGTGAAGAGAAGAATATTGAAGATTAGAATATTGATTGAATGTTGAAGATAAGCATATACATGGAGATAAGAATATTTCAATTTCTTGCTTCAGGAGGCTCAGCTGCCTTCTTGGACAGTCCAAGGCCTTGTCCATGGATTCATAGATTGAACAAACATACTGTACCATTTAATTATTAATGAAGAAAAATTTCAGCATTTCCTACTCTCAGCAAAATCAAGTATGTTCTTTGGCTCAGCTCAGACAACAATGTTCTGCCCACAGGGCCATGTTCCTCACATTGCAGAACACATGCAACAATTCCTGGGTTATTACCCTCTTGTAAAGCATATTTCTTTATGACTCAGTTCAATCCCTTATGATATAGGCTCCTGCTATTAGGGACTGTGAGTTATATTATTTGTATTCTGATAGTACCTAACAGCCCCAATCATGGACCGGGATTCCATTGTGCTAGGAGCTGTACAAACAGAACAAAAAGATGGTCCCTGTTCCAAAAAGAATACAGTCTTAAGTTTGGCCAATAATGCCGACATGACTGCAGAGCCCCACTGGAGCAATGAAAGGAAAGAAATGAAGTATGAGCATACAAAATAAATATTTGCATCAGTTGTGGTGTTTTGTCAATTGATTAAATAATTATTACATAACTAGTAGCTGAAAGCCTGTGCTGACACATGCGTATTGCAGTTGGGCCAAGTAATCCACCAGCCGTGTGGTCTCCCTCATACAACCAATGAAATTGTTGCATGCAAATTAGCTGCAGAGTATGGGTGTTGGTTGAGTAAACTCTGGTATCACAAAGGTCTAGGACTCTTGGCATGGCATAGATGCACCTTACGGTAGCTGCACACCACACAGGTGTAATTCATAAAGTCAAAATTGCTGAGAACTTAAAAATTGGCCAGTAACAGACCGGGGAACCCCGTCATGATTGAGCCAGGTAATATTCTGAATTTAAAAAGCACTCAGCCATGTTTGTAGCAGTTTCCCTCACCTCACATTGATTCAACAGAGATTCTAGGCTTCAGAGTGATACACAGAGTGCCAATCCTGGACTCTTATTATATAGATAGGTGAGACAGACCAGATCTCTAAGTAATAGTGATGGGACCCAATCTGGAACTTCAAAATCAAATAGGAGATGAGACCTTAAACTGGAATCCCCAAACGATACATCTCACAATTCAGGGCAACTGCACCTGTATTTCCTCTGAGTGGTTCAGTATGGGCACTGACTCTCAGGCTTTTGGCTCTGTAGCCATTGCCTTTCTTGGATGAAGCCCTGTGTGTCTCTCCCTCCTGACTGGGGTATTTCTAAACGGAACAGTTCCCTGCCTTCATTGTGTTATTCCCAGCAAAAGACAGTCTTCCTAAGCAGACCTGCTTGCTTTCTAGACAAAGACCTTGCAGAGAAAGCATATTAAAACAATAAAATTGCCTACACGCATGCTAAATAAGCTTGCCAGAGATCACCCTCAACCCATCTCTACATGGGCTTTGGTTGGTGTCAGTCTTTCCAACCCTTCCCTAAGGATTGGGGGTCTCCAGGGACCAGAGGTCCTGTCCATTTGCTGAATCAGAATGAAGGCTTTGAGTTGTCTTAAACTCATACTATTTATTCAAAAGTCCTTTGTCTAGTGGTCCCTGGAGAATCCAGATTGGATCTCTGAATTGTCCTCCTGTCACAGGTGATAGACAAAAGGTCCCCCCTTCAGGGCGAAGATTCAAAAGCTGAGTCCGAAGGTGGGGGTTGCACTCTCCTCCTCCCTAGTACTTCCTTGGAGTTCCACTTCACACACATTGACCAACCACATCTGGTACATTGTTTAACAAAGTCTTTTGAAGTTCACATTATCTCCCAGAGATTGCATTAATCCTTCCTTCTCCTAAAGATGTTCCACACAATCCCACAATAGCGCACAAACATTTACATTTTCAATACAATGGACTCCAAAGGTATAAAATGTAATTCCACAGGGTTCACCTAGGATATTGTCATATCTGCTACTCCCTCTTCTGTGGGTATAGGGTCTGATCCAAATCTTTCAGGGTCCTGTCCTCTGGTTTGAGTTCCACAAAAGATGGTACAAAATCTCACAGACCAGATGATCACACGGTCTTTCTGCCATTATGTTTGGACATCTTGGGGAGACTGCTGCGAAGATTTCAACAGCACAGAACCTGCAACCAAACCTTAGCCCCAGTTCCTCCTTGAATCTTATCCCCAAATTGTAGTCTAAAGCTAATCTGGAGCTGAATGCCTCCTTCACTGGCCTACCGCAACATTGTGTTGTTGAAGATTGTCTGTGTGCAAATCATGTTCATCATTTTTAAATTGTGAGTGTGCTACTCATAAAGGTCTGGACTGATAACTTGAACAGGGCATAGTATTCACAGTGAAAACCACAGAATGACTGGATTCATTACTACAGGCTGGGACATTCTGCTAAAGAGTCTGTTGCTGCTACCTCCCCACTCTTCAGTGGAGGGACAGTATGTGAAAAGTTCTTACTTAAACTCAGGGAGAGGACTGGGTTTAATAAGCAGCACAAAGCCTGCTGTGAAACATGGGTTTTGCTCTTCCAAAAATTTCTGGGAAGCCAGTGAATATGGAAAGATGCAATATGCAAACCAGGTGAAGTGTTAATCAGGTAGGTCTAAGTGAATGAGAACAAGAGTGGATTTTAAGGTAATGAGGGTGAAGGTTAAACAAAACGTGTTTGTCTAATTAGCTTAACATTGTCCATGGCAGAGTCTCTCCTTCATAAATCACTGTCCGGATTACTAAACCTAGTAACACTGGGCCAACTTCATCCTGGGCGTTATTCCACTGAGGACATTGTAGTACTGCTGGGAATTAGTTCAGTCCATGCTCATCAGAGTTGGGCAATCTATTTGTGAAGGATAATTGAGTCCATTTTTCTTTTTTGGGAATTGTCTGCTAACAGAGCACTGTTTCCATAATGCATTCATTGTTCATTCTATCAACAAAAATTCCAATCGGTTCAAACGCATTGAAGGCAAAGGTGTTGCAAAGGTATGAGAAGGAAAGAGCCCAGTTTGACTTTGCCAACCTGGCAGCTTGAAAATAAAATCAAACTGTCAGTTAATGAAACACATTTGTTCTGACAGTCACTGAGAGACCATAAACTTGGAGCCCATTGATGTTATGTTTAAAAAGTCCCTTCTCAGAGTAGTTGCACGCTATAAATTTTAAAAAAACAACAACGAGGAGTCCTTGTGGCACCTTAGAGACTAACAAATTTATTTGGGCATAAGCTTTCGTGGGCTAGAACCCTCTTCATCAGATGCATGGAGTGGAAAATACAGGAGCAGGTATAAATACATGAAAGATGGGGGTTACCTTACCAAGTGTGAGGTCAGTCTAATGAGAGAAATCAATTAACAGGATACCAAGGGAGGAAAAATAACTTTTGAAGTGGTAATGAGAGTGGCCTATTACAGACAGTTGACAAGAAGGTGTGAGTAACAGTAGGGAGAAATTAGAATTGGGGAAATTAGGTTTAGGTTTTGTAATGACCCAACCACTTCCAGTCTTTATTCAGGCCTAATTTGATGGTTTCCAGTTTGCAAATTAATTCCAGTTCTGCAGCTTCACGTTGGAGTCCAAATGGCTGGCCTCATGTCACTCTTTTTTTAATACATGATAGGAATACTTCCAGCATGGACATATACAGCAGGAAGGATTACATGCCAACATGCTGTTCAGTAGTCTCCATCAATATACCTGAACTTTTTAAACCAGGTCATCCTGAGTTTGTTTCAAGGCATCGATTTGTTGTTTCTGCATTGATCTAAAATGCTTATCAAAGAGAGACTTTTTGTCTCCAAGTGTATTCCTAATAGCAATTTTGACTAATATTCTTGCCTGCTCTGGACTGGCAAAACTCTTCCGTGCACAACTGTTGTCTCCACTGCTTTGCTGCTTCTACTTAAGATGCACTGTTAGATGAAAACTTGAAAGATGTCTAGTTTATCATTTGTTAATCCATATTCTATATCATTAATGAACTGAATTATACAACAAAGTCTATTAGACTAAAGAATTTTAACTAAGTGCTTTGAAGACAAAAACTGCTGCATTATTAACCAAAGGGGCCCTAATAAGTTAAAAGTCCTATATTAAAATAACACAGATTTCCTCATCTGTTTTAATAGTTACGCCAGAAACTATTCAAACTAAATGAGTTTTTAAAATATTATTTGTTGATAATCACTTTGTTGCCACCTTTTTGTTCACTTTTATATTTCGTTCAGTTGGAAAACAAACATTGATTAGTCAGTTTTGCTCTATTAATCTAATCTTTGGTATTTATAAATTGCCTGTTACCTTGGAATCAAAAGAAAAATCTATTTTATAACCCATTTTACTTTCTGCAAACACTGCATGAGAATGTTTAAATGCAAACAAAAGAAAAACCTGTTTTCACTAAAAAAATTATTAATCATTTTCAAAATGCAGTTTGTAGTTATATATTCAATAACTATATCCATATTCATTATAGAATTGAAGACGTGTATATGCAGTAAAATGTGTTATTTTTAAACTTATAAAGAATAAATTTAAAGAATATAATCTGAACATATTCACAAAGGAGATATTGTCAGGTTCACACAAGTCATTAACTGAATAATGTATAGTGTATTTTTTCACACTTGAGGAGTAATACTAATTTTTGTAATGCTTTTTAATGGTATATGTAATTTTGTCAAAGTATGTGAAACATACATATACTATGCAATGTTTTTTATATTGTTATTTCTGGGGGAAATTGCAAACCACTGATCAGCATCAAGAAATGCATGAAATAAGTCTGCACATAAACAAAGTATTTAACCCAAATTACTTTTTGTGTCTTTTTATTTTGTTCAAATAGGTTTTTCAGATAGAATATATGCATAGTGAGAGGCTATTCTTGCAATCCATTGTTTTGCAGTTTAGTATTGAATCACTATAATCATATCCTAATAACCATGTTCAACCTTGCTTATAGGTTTCTGGATATTGAATGTGCATTAACCACATTGGATTTCACAATATTTCTGTTGCACTCCATGTAGACAGCTTTTCATCATTCCTTTGTATTATTGGAAATGAATTCTGTGGCTTGGTGGAGACGTTTCAGATTCCAAACGTGATAAATGGTAATAGATATTTCCCTGTAAAAATGTTCTTTTATCCTCTTTGTCCAATTGCTCCATTCCTCTCTCCATGCCTTCTGCACTTTCAGTGGCCAATGTCCCTGAAACCATTATCAGATGAATGTGCTTGAGAGCTGGAAATGCATTGATTTCAACATCAAGAGAAACAGCCCTCCTTCCTTTGTTGCTATAATTGCACCTGTTGGATGTGGTGGTGGAGGGACAAAACAACAGTATGGGGGAAACCTGGTAGTACCGCAGAATGAAAAAGTTTTTTGAATCTCCTGGTGGAGGAAGGTAAACATTAATGAAACACTCAGATGATACTCTAATGGGAGCAGTTGTGAACTCCAGCCAGAACAGAGAAATAAACACATGGGAGGGAAAGACATTAATATAGGCAGAAAGTAACAAAGGGCCACGTTCTATCACAGTCTTATTCGCAGAGAAATGTACCACTCAGTATGAGTAAGGGAGGCAGAAACTGGTCTAAAACATCATTCAGTTTGGGGGGGGGGAGTAAATTACTGTAATACAACTAGGGAGAAGTAATCTGAAAGACAGCTGTTCAATGGGAAGGAGAAAGCAAAAATTTCTGAATCAGCCTAAGTACGACAGTAGGTAGCAAACTGGACATTAATTGGCAATGTGGTATGGACGCAAAAGGATCCAGTTTGGAGCTCTGTATTTTGTGGCATCTCCTAATGGCATAGCAAGACTGTTGTTGTAGGTGCCACCGATAGTGACACCTATCATTCAAGTTGCCCAACACTTTATAATCACCTACAAAGGTCTTTTAATATAATCTTGCTAACCTTTAATTGTCCGGCTGAACATTTCCATGCCATCTGTCTTCCAAATTATTTTGGAAAATGTTGTCTGAAACAGTTCAGCCGGAATGAGGTTAGGGAAAAATATGTTGCTTTCCCCACATTAAATTTTTTTTATTAACCCTTTTGGTTGAGAAGCTGTAACACATCCATGCTTTGGATCAAGGACTTGAAATTTGGCAGGGTGGGTCACTTTAGCAGGCAGGGTGTGCCTTTGCCAACTTATAAGCCTCTGAAAAATTTCAGTTTGCACATGGTCAGTAGAGACTTTTTAGAGTTTGGCAGCTAAATTGTCTGAAGATTCCTTATGCATGGGGCATGCGTCATCCCCTCACAGCTCCTTTACCATCTCCACAAAGCAACTGAGCATGTCCCAGTCCAGCACTGCAGGAGCTGAGCAAGAACAGAGTGTCTCCTGGGCTCTTGGTGCTCCCACTGCTGGCACCAAGGCAGCATAGAGGTGAAGGAGGAAACTGCCTGACTCAAATGCAGAGGGGTGAGGAACCAGGGGAGAGGAAAGAGAGGCAGGGCAAGAAGACAGGGGCAGGAGATTGGGGGTGGGAGGTAGGAAGTGAGAGGTGAAAGGAGGGGTCTGGAGCAGGGGAGAGTGACAAGAGATGGGGAGGATAGGAGTGGGTTTGGGAGGATGGAGCTGTGGGGGAGAGTCACTGCTGTGCCGCACTGTAGAAATCTTCACTCAACTACATCCAGGACTCTTAGGACCTCTTTATACCAATCTAGTCTTGTTATCTGCTGTAAAAGGGTGAGGTGATGGTCTCACTGCAGCTCTCCTGACTCCCAGTCCAGTGCCTCATCCAGTAGCCCATGTTGCATCCCCCTGTAGAGCATTGCAACTGGAATATTACCACCAAGATGTTGGCAAATCCAAAGGGAGTTAATAAAAGACTAACAATTATTGGGGTTCTGAAGAAGCTGTTGCTTTCATGACAAGTTGAAGCCTTAAATTTGTATAGTGATTCATAGATTCCAAGACCAGAAGGGACTATTGTGATCATCTGTTCAGACCTCCTGTATAACACAGGCCATAGAACATCCCCAAAATAATTCTTTAGAGCAGGTCTTTTAGACAAACATCCAGTCTTGATTTACAAATGGTCTGTGATGGAGAATCCACCCAAGCCTTGGTAAATTGTTCCAATGATTAATTACCCTCACAGTTAAAAATTTATGCCTTATGATGACTAAGTAGAGGCGCAATAAAAGTCTACAGATGTTTGCAGATTGAATGCCATGTAGGGAGTGGAATTTTTAGGATGGTACAATGGGCAGAAGTAGAAGTAATAAGGATAGTAAGGAAAAGAAAATTAGGCTGAATAATAAGACAGTGAGATCTATGAGACTGTAGAACAGTCTCCCAAGGAAAATCTCTGTCACCAGCAACATTAGAAACTAGACTGGACAAAGTACTAGAAGATGATCTGTAAGGAACAATCTTGCATTAGCAGCTTGGAGGGGTGACTGGATGAGCTAGTAAGGCATTTCCATTTCTCTCCAGGCTGGTCTGTTTTGGGCTGGAGATAAAGACAGAGAGACCTGAAGTTGTGAAAGGCTCAGGAAAGTACTTGAGCCCCAAAGGAAAAAGGGAATGAATTTGGATCCTAGCATGGGCAGCCCTGTAATCCTGACAAACCCTGCTCACCTGGGACATCACGTTATACAAATAGAAAGGGGAGAGAGACCATTGGCACTTGAGCAAGTGGAGCCGCTGCACTTGTAACCACTCACTGTGGGGAAACAGTCAAATGAATTTTACCAAGTACAAAGTACAGTGTCTTTCTTTGCTCCTTCTTGCTGGGAAGTTTTTTGAGTCACACTGTGTAAGGTTCTGCTTTGGGTCCAAATTTACACCTGGCTTTGTTTCAGCCTCTCGTTCTAGGCCCTTCCCCTCTGCTTCTGGATTTACATCGCTCTCTTTCCCCATGTGAAATGTATCGAGCTCAGTTATTGGAGTGTGTGTGGTTGAAGAGGCTCAGTTAGAGGCCAGGGCTAAAAATCTGGCCCTTAATGATAATTGTTTTCTGTCAAGTAGTTAGTGAGGAAGCTTGGGAGGGGTTGGATGGGGCGCCAATAAATGGCAAGCCAATAAAAATAGCACCAGAATTTGCTCATTGGTGCCTGATGCAGATGTAACCCACACACCTTCTGGGTGTGGTGTTCTGTCCCATGTAGTGGCACCGAGACCACTTAGAGAGAGAGAGAGAGAGAGAGAGAACATGAGTCTGCTCTACAGCCTTTGCTAACGCTGGTTGGCTTTTAGCTCATGCTGTAGAGCAGGGGTGGGCAAACTTTTTGGCCTGAGGGCCGCATCAGGTTTCAGAAATTGTATGGAGGGCTGGTTAGGGGAGGCTGTGCCTCCCCAAACAGCTAGGCGTGGCCCAGCCCCTGCCCCCATCCGACCCCCCCTCTCCCCCCGCTTCTCGCCCCCTGACGGCCGCCCTGGAACCCCTGCCCCATCCACCCCCCCGCTGTCTGTCCCCTGAGTGCCCCTGGACCCCCCCACCCCTAACTGCCCCCCGCCGCCCCATCCAACCCCCCCTCTCCTTCCTGACTGCCCCCCCCCCCC
>NW_020664440.1:18432180-18483016 GCF_002925995.2 Terrapene triunguis
CCACCCCTTCTCCCTGACAGCCCCCGGAACCCCCGCCCCCATTCAACGCCCCTGTTCCCCACCCTCTGACCGCCCCCACCCCTATCCACACCCCCGGCCCCTGACCATGCCCCGAACTCCCCTGCCCTCTATCTAACCCCCCTACTCCCTGCCCCCTTACCGTGCTGCCTGGAGCACTGGTGGCTGGCGGTGTGGCTGCACCAGGACAGGCAGCTGCGCCGCCCCACTGGAGGCAGCCGTGCAGCACAGAGCACCGGGTCAGGCTGGACTCTGCAGCTGCGCTACCCCAGGAGCTTGCAGCCCCGCTGCTCAGAGCATTGCGCCGGCGGCGCAGTGAGCTGAGGCTGCGGGAGAGGAGGGACAGCAGGGGAGGGGCCGGGGGTGAGCCTCCCGGGGCAGGAGCTCAGGGGCCAGGCAGAATGGTCCCATGGGCCGCTTGTGGCCCGCGGGCCGTAGTTTGCCCACCTCTGCTGTAGAGGCTCATGCATTTAGCTCCAGAGGTCCCAGGTTCAATCCCGCCCACCGACAACCAGGGTCTGTCAGCGTTACAGTCAATCCATTGAACCAAATTGCAACCTTCCAAATCATGTCTGGGGTAGATGAACAAGTTTGGATAAGAAAATGACTCAGGTGTTTTCCTGTTGCTCACATCAAATCCGAATCTGCATCATTTGTTTTCCCCTTCAATTTTACTTTTGAATGTTGGGGTGCTTATCCAAACCATTGCTTTGAAAGTTCCTCCTTAATCTCCTTAAACTCTGGGGATTGCCCTAACATTAGCTGGGAATACTCTGGCATGTCACTCAAAACCTTTGCTGCCATTGTATAAATGCAGGCCATGTAGGAGAGGTCAAGACAGTGCAGCTTTATTCAACAGCTAAATACTGGGTGAAATTCAGCCCTGTGCAAAGGGCCAGCCACGGTCTATGTACCACTCAAGTCCCATCTAAAAATGGGATTTAAGTGGGATTTAAGTGGTGCATAGACTTTGTGCTGGTCCTCTGCATGGAGATGCATTTCACCCAGGCAGCAGCACTCCAAGAATGATCAAAGCTAAGCTGATGCAGAGGCCAGGATCTCTGCCCCTTGGATTGCCAACCTACCTCAGGTTCATACCTCCAACAATTGAGAGAGAAAAAGGGCTACACTTCAGATAAAGGATTACAGCCCTCTGAAGCCGTCAATGATTTGTGTAATCAGGCAGGGGAGGATCTAGGTGTGCCTGGGGTTAAGAAAGGAGCAGCTGGTGGTTGGGAGTGGGAAGAAAGGTGCAGGGGAAATAGAAAGAGATGTAAGGAGGCCACTGGGAAGCTGATACATTCACTAATGTACACTGTTCTAGCCCTGAAAAACCCCTGGTATTGCACTGAGAATATATTTTGTGGGTATGCAGATCACATAAGGCAAAGAAAACCCATCTCCCATTGGTACATTTTTGGAGATGGTATATAGAATGGGGAACTGACCAATGATAGTGCAACTGATAACCCCAATTATCTTGCACCATATTAAAATTGTACCTACTGAGGCTCTGTAACCCACAGCCTCTAGGAATTGTTCAGTCTAGGTGATTATATGTGACTGCATTTGCCACAGGCTTCAACCAATGAATATGGCCAATCACGATAAATACATAATATATACCCTCTTTCTTCCCATGGACAGTCAAAAATCCAGTCTTGTTAATTGGCTGTCTGATGTTCAGTGCTAGTAGTATAAGAACAGTGTAATTTGCTTTGATGTTAACTGGATCTCTCTGTATCCCAAGTGAATTTTGTGTGTGTGTGTGTGTGTGTGCCCCTCTCATGTTTTATTCTGAATTCAGAGTGCCTGATTCTCCACTCTGCTGCCCCGGTTTTATGCATGTATAACTCCTTTGAATTTTAGCTCTAGTGTGTTGCATTCAGTGAAGTTACGCTGGAGTAAAATGTAACCCAGTGGAATGGCATACTTGATATTCTATTTCCCTTTCCAGACTACACAGGATTTCTTCACAAAGGAAGGGAATGGAACACTTGTTCAAGCATTTATTTACTTTTTACATCCTAAATCCACTCTGTAGTTTATACCTTTAGGTAAAGGTAAAAACCCTCTTTCCTAAGTCTTTCTGTATGTCTCTCAAACACATTCTGCCCCCCACCCCTGATAAAACCAACAAAGCAAGGATGGTGCTTTCACAGATTTGTGATGGTTCTTATTCACATCCAGCACCCACCCAGAGTTTCCTAGTAATGCAGCTGGAAAATAATCCAAGCCATCTCTTGAGGTGCCATCTCCGTACAGCATTGCTTGCAGTAAACTTAAGAATGTGGTTCCATATTAGTGGTTAGCATTGAGTGAATGCACTGAAAAGTTCATCATCAGTACTTTATTGACAGTAAAGGGCTAACACTAAGAAGCCCATCTTCAGGGCCTTGTTTAGTTTTACTAATCTGGGCAGTGCCATTCCCTCCGGAAAGGCACACTACTGCTCACAAGAGTGGGTGCCACCGCTCAGTGCGGGATGGTGTCATTTACTGAGCCACCATAAACAAAAGTGCTGGTAGTTCTCCTCCTGCTTAGCACTTAGAACTCTTGCCAGGTGCAATGGGCTGTATTAAGCCACAGTGGTGAATCAAGGATTGTTATCCCCATTTTACTGACTGGAAAACTGAGATACAGGGAGATTAACAGTGATATTGTGAAAACGTTCACTGACTTATTAGAACTATGTACAGTAAACCACTGAAATCCCTGGGGTCACTGCCCAGAACTAGCCCTGTATTTTCCAGTCCCCTAAAGTCCCAGGGAATTCTGCATAAAACAAATCCTGTATTCTCCATTACCCTGAAATCCTGGGAGTCCTCCCCAGAGCCAGCCATACTCTTTCTATCACATTGAAGTCCTCGGGGCTCCTGCTGAGAACCCGTCCTGAATTCTCTACTAGATGCAGTGACCTACACATAAAAAACACACACACAAAGAAACAAAAAACCCCATAGATTCTGCACTAGCTACAAGATGCAGGGCCTGATTCGCCACTGCATTACTGCAATTTGACACCAGTGTTACTCTATTGGAGCCAATGTCTGTATTTATTTTCATACCTGGTTGTCGAACTGTTTTGTGCTTTTCCAACAAGCAAGTCAAAGTCCGGGTATAACAGACACGTACACTGAAGTCTAGGTGTAATGCAGGTCACCGGAGTGCTAGCGTGTGGCTGACTGATGAGGAACAGCAGATGCGGTTGTCCTGAGAAGAAAGGTTAAAGCACTTTCTGCAGCCAGTGTAAAATGGGAACCCATCCATTTCCTAGCCTCTGTAGAAAAGTGTGCCCTCAGCCAGCTGGGATTCCAATCCAGCCCTTCAAAGGGGGATCCTCTATACATTTTAAGGGCCAGATTCACTGAAACTGGCAGGGGAAGCCTGGCTCCTTGGCCCCACCTGGAATTCACCCCAAGGAAGGGCAAGCTGTCTTACTGCTGCCATCTTCTACCAGGGGTTCCACATAATGAAGGTGGGGAGCAGCTTTACATGATGCTCAGGGTTCCACCTTTTCCTGTCCTAGGGGCACCCCTGGCCAGCCAGTGCCACCCCCACTTTGAACCATGCTAAACCCCTAACTGAGGGGAGATTATTGATGCTTTTCACTGTCACGGCCTCCCCCTTGGTGGACTTTCTGCTACTGGGGGCCTTTGCCAACACAGACCCAGGGCTGAATCTGGCCCTTGCTACATGTGGGTTATTTATTTGCTGACAACTTGTCCCAGAAAATTAAGAGCTCTGAATCTTTGCTGTAGTAAGGATTATCTTTATGGGGAAGTGTGAGTGTGCACGCACACCCAGGAAGGAATAATACTGCTTTGCAAAGTGGTACTGTAATGTACTATAGGATTCCCATCCCTTAAGAACAAGAGGACTAGATATAGATTTATAAATATCGATTGGTGATTTCATGTTCATCTGGACAAAATGACAATAAAAAAAATCAGCACTGAAAACCATGCCCCCTCTCTTTCTGTCTCTCGCTTTCCTTTCCCCTCTCACCCTGATCTCCTCTCTGGCTCGCTCCCTCTGCCACAACATGAAGCGCGACTCTATTTCACAGTAATCATAAATTAATTTAGAGCCAGCAGCCCCTCACAGAGCCAGGCAGAGGTGTTGAGGGAGAGGCTGCACAGAGCCATGTGAGTGGAGCACTGGAGGCTGTGATGCGGGAAGATGTTTGCTGTTTCGCTGAAGTGCCGGCTAGGGGTGATGAGACGGAAGAATAAAGGTACAGTGGGATGGGGGAGGGAGGGGAGCAGCGTACTCCTGTCTGAAAGAGGGACTCAGTGTGGACCAGTTTGAATATTTACTTTTTCTTAGATGGACAAGAGGAAAAATAATGTATAGCCTGTGACTGATCTGCACCATTGGTGTGGATTGGGGGGTTATTTTATTTTTCTATGTATAATATGTTTTCAGGGGGAGATCATTTGACTTGTGGGTTTTTATTTTATCCATCTGTTGTGGTTATCATTGCAATAAAGTAGATTTAGATGTGCCTTACAAGAATCCCTCACGCCCCCATAAAGGAGTTATTACTTTGCAGAGACAGGCAGTTTTGTGTTTTGCTGGGCTGCATAGCATTGTTTGGCAGTTCTGATGTTTGACCCACCCATGAGGGTGGGTTGGGAATAGGGGACTCAAGGAAAGGTGGGACAGAGACATGTCAATAGAGTACAGGGGAAATCTACTTCTGGGAAGAAAGCCCACTGTGAAATGAGAAGCTAATAATATTATAAGTAGATCTCTGGCAAAATCTATTTCCAGGCATGGCTGGGTTTCTCTTCCTACTACTTACAATATCATGCTAGACAAATTTAATGAATGCATCTGCTGGGCAAATAGACCCTAGCTGCAAGCCTTTTAGTTTTAATAGTGTTACATTGATTTCAGAACTTCGCTGCTGGAGTGACACAGTTTTCCTGTCATCGTAAAGTCCTGCACTTGCTCTTGTGCTCTGCAGCAGGCGTTCAGGACAGTTTTGTCTTGTTTTTTTTTAAATGTCTACTGTATTAATGGACTGAAAAGTTTTCCTATAGAGTGGAGGCTATACTCCACCATATGAGCCTTTAAGGTGGTCAGAAATGCCAGGTATACCTCCTGCGGATCAAAGCCTGCTTCACATAAAGGAAAATGACATGCATTTTTACAAGGACCTTTAAAGAACAGTGGCTTTTAGGGGCTCAGTGTAACTCAGGTACTATTGATTTCAGGCATCCTGGAAGGTACAAACTCAGCTTTTCCCTCATTTAGAGAGAGCCTTATTGCCTGGTGCAGAAAGTTGATGCATCATAGGCATTTGAAACTGTCAGGACACCAGCAGGCATTGATCTGTATTAGCCATAGGGGCTACATTTTATCGCATATATGTCCATGAACTAGACCAGTGCTAGAGTCTAGAGCATAACTCCCGTGCACACCTTGTCCCTTTAGCAAAAGGGACTTGTCCAGATAAAGGCCCCAGTGCTGTGGCTGCTGTACTCTGGCCTATACTGTAGATCAGAGCAGCCTGAGGGGCTGTGACCGCAGCCGGGGATGGGTTGAGCACACAGATGTGATGGCCATGTGCCCAATGCCAGCCACAGTGAGGGGAGTGACACAGCTGTGAAGCCAGCTCAACCCCCCAGCAGATAATAATGTGTAGTCTGTGAGGTCATCCTTCCAGGGCCAGTTGTGCAAGCTTTACAGTCACTTTGCACCAGTAAAGCAGCCTCAGCGTGACCCAGGAATAGCCCAAATCCTACATCAAAAATAAGAGTTTCCTCACCTGATAACACCTTAGGAGTCTGCCCTTGTGAGTCCTGAGCCCCCTCTACTGCCATGGAAGTCAGTGGGCGTTAAGTGAACTCAGCATCTTGCACCGTTTGGTCCCAGATTATTAAAAATGTACAGATTTTATTTTGAGCCATTTGCATTTTACAATGTATGTTTATGTTTGTTCGCTCATTGCACTTCTGTTTGAGCAAAGTAACTAACCTGGTCAGTTTCAGTGTCAGCACATAGTCAGTTTCATATGCCCACCCTCATGCACCAGTAGCCCAGCTCTGTTGTTTGTATTAGGATTCCAACACCGGAAGACATTTAGAAATCCCTGGATCCCAAATACATCCAGTGTTCTGTTTAGTGCAGTTATTCCAGGGGAGAGTTTGGCCCCTGGGTATTAGGTTTTGCAATTCCCCTACTTCACCCCTCCCCCTTTATAAAGAAAAGCCTCTATTTGGGACTTAGAATCATAGAATATCAGGGTTGGAAAGGACCTCAGGAGGTCATCTAGTTCAACCCCCTGCTCAAAGCAGGACCAATCCCCAGACAGATTTTTGCCCCAAATCCCTAAATGGCCCCCTCAAGGATTGAACTCTCAACCCATTCTTGAAAATGTCAGTTGAATGAAACCTGCTAGAACAGTTTCCTCTGACATGGATTGTGAGGAACGCTAGGAAACACTCCTAAAGCAGAGGGAGGGGTAACGGTGTGCTGTATGCTAGGGCCAATGAGGTTTAGAAAAAATGTTACTCCAACGCTACCTTATAAAGTTTCCCCAGCTTTGGTTAAATTGGAGTTGGCTTGGATCCCCTGCATTTCTTACTCGTAGCTTTAAATATGAGAATCACTAATCTGGTGCTAAATCGTTCTGCTTTGATCAAGGATTAAATTGAGCTGGAACTAGCTTTTCAGGCTAGAGCTTTCAAATGAGCACACCCAGTGTCTGTAAATTGGGATATCTGGTTTAAAGTTAAAATAATCCCAAAACAATAAATATAAAAAAATGTATGAGCTCAGTCCCACCAAATTTAACATATCAGTGATATCACTAATGTGAGGTATCCAAGAACTAGTAGCTGATATGAACTGTACCAGCAAGGAATGAACTGTTCAGTTTGCCCATCCACAAATGCTCTAGTCCAGGGGTTCTCAAACTTCATTGCATCACGACCCCCTTCTGACAACAAAAATTACTACACAATCCCAGGATGGGGGACCGAAGCCTGAGCCTGCCTAAGCCCCGCCGCCCTGGGTGCGGGGGCCAAAGCCCAAGCCCTACTGCCCAGGGCTGGGAGGCCAAAACCATATGGAAGGGCTTCAGCCCCAGGCAGGGGGCCTGTAACCTGAGCCCCACCACCCAGGACTGAAGCCCTCAGGCTTCGGCTTCAGCCCTGGACCCCAGCAAGTCTAAGATAGTCCTGGCGACCTCATTAAAATGGAGTCGCGACCCACTTTGCTCTAGTCTTTGCGTACTTTCTAACTGTCCATTGCATCCCTGGGGATGCACAACTCTGCAAGAGACATCTGTCAATCCCAAACCCCACACCTCTCCCCAACAAATCAATCAGTTTATGCTTCAAAGAACAAAGTCTGTACAGAGAGGGAGAAATATCCAATGTAGCCAGAGAAGGATGTGCACATGAGAGCAGCAAATATACCTCCCCAACCCCATCTCATCTATTTATCATCTAACTAAGGTGTTTAGGTAACCCACTGTTCCATATGTGTTCCACTCTAGTGGCAGGCCCAGACTGGATATGAGTCTACCACAGCTACCAGCTGGAGGAGTTATTCCTTCAGCTCAAGTGGCAGAGGCAGATGTTTTCAACAGTATCATTCCTAGATTCAGTCCTCAGCAATGACCTATAATAGCAACTGTCAGATTTAAACTGCATGATATTGAGGGTGGTTTGTTGGACACACCAGCTTCATCTAAACTAATTGTAATTCCCTCCATCCAGACAGACTGTTCCTCCCAGGCTAGCCCTTCCCTTCCCCCCCCCCCCCCCCCCCCCCCCCCGCTTCCTAGTCACACACTTACCCTGAGACACTCTTCTTCCAAGTTTATCTCACCTTCACTGACCAGGCAAACTCTCAGGCTCTTCTTCCCAAACTAATCCTCTGGCACCATGACCTGGGAGAAATTATTCCTCTCAGCACACGTGAATGCCTGTCTTCCTTCTGTTCCTGAGCTCTTGATCTTCCCTGGCAAGGGAAGCATCCCAGCTTAACCCAGCAGGCATCTGGCTGGCACCACTACTGCCTACTGCTCTGTCCCTAACTCTCTGCTGCAGCCAGCCATTCTCTGGCAGGGGAGCCTAGATCCAGGGCTCCACTTGACCCTGATCATTTCCACCACGCAGTCATGAATCTTTCCTCAGCATTGGCATATTTTCCATTCTAAGAATAGCAAAAACTGTAGACGCCATGGTGCAAGCATCTCTTTTAAGAGGGTCCCCTTTCGACGGTGAATACTATAGCTGTGCTATTACAGTACGTCCATCTGCCAGGCATTTCCATATGACTTACTCTGATGTTCAGCCAGTCGCCAAATCTGTCCTAAATTCTACTCTGTCTTGGTTTCTCTGAGTGGTTCTTAAGTTACTAAAGTGAACGGATACGATTTTATAAATAAATAAAACTGTTAGAGATACTAAATCATTAACAAGATACATGTGTAGGCTTGAAAAATACAAATGAATGGAATTTAAAGGTGAACTAACTGACTTCTTATTTACTTCCCACAATCTTAGCCCAGAGAGCTGGGTTGTCTTGCAAGAGCTGATAGGATCACAAACACCTGAAGAGATAAAGGTAGCTGCATTCCTTGTGCTTTTGATGTTAGTGGTGTCTTCACCTCTGGCAGTGGAAATCCAGAACCCTGAACTCTTTTCCTGTGATTAAAGGAGAAATGTATTTTCAAATATTTTGTTTAAAAATATATTTACTTTTGTCATGTCTAAGTCTCCCTCTGTGCAGCGCTAGTGATTTGGGATTTTAATTCACTTTGTCACTATTACCTGTCCTAAGTATTCAAACGCTGTCACTCCGGTCCTCCAAAATCATGAGATTTTGTTAAAAAAAAAAGGGGGGGGGAGGTGTCTCTCTCTTTGCCTTCTGGTTTCTGAATCGTTAGGGTTCACTCAGGTCACATTTGCAAGCTTTTCTCTGCAACCATCAAGACAAATAACTTCTTTTTTTAAAAATGAAAGCTGAGACATCAAATTACTATAGGAACTTTTTTAAAGAAAAACACACAATATTGTGAGACTCAGGATATCATCATGGGAGGTGGCAACACTGTTTTTATACAGAGGTCCAGGTTTTCAAACAAGTTATGTTGTGCTCATAAGACACCCAACTTGTCCTTTAGATGTATTTACAAATGTCTGGAATTGTTCCACCTTCATTCAACATAAGAAGAGGTCAAAGTTGACTTACATGTTATTTGTGTGAACACTGTCACTGAAAGTTTCCACTAGGATCAGCAAAAAGCCCATCTGACCTGTTGCTTTATTTGCTCTATAGCAGGGGCGGGCAAACTTTTTGGCCTGAGGGCCGCATCGGGTTTCGGAAAATGTATGGAGGGCCAGTTAGGGGAGGGGGTCGTGGCCCCTATTCAACCCCCTATTCCCCCTCCCCTGATGGCCCCAACCCCTATCCACACCCCCGCCCTCTGACCACCACCCCAAACTCCCCTGCCCTCTATCCAACCCGCCCGCTCTGTGCCCCCTTACCGCGCTGCCTGCAGCACCGGTGGCTGGTGGCACTACAGCCGCGCCACCAGGCTAGAGCCGGGCCACACCGCCACCACCATGCAGCACAGAGCACCGGGTCAGGCCGGGCTCTGCAGCTGCGCTGCCCCAGGAGCTCACAGCCCCGCCGCCCAGAGCATTGCGCCGGCGGCAGAGCGAGCGAGCTGAGGCTGCAGGGGAGGGAGAACAGCAGGGGAAGGGCCGGGGGCAAGCCTCCCGGGCCAGGAGCTCAGGGGCCAGGCAGGACGGTCCCGCAGGCCGTAGTTTGCCCACCCTCGCTCTATAGCATCACCACAATGTTATATTTCGGCTATGCTATACAACAGACTGTATTTTCTCATATCAAGACTGGTATTCTCACAAAATAAGAATTGCTCACTGCAGAGGAACTGGAAATATCCCATTATAAGGGACATGTCGCGCTAGGGCTCATATCCGCTTTAATCTCCACCATGGTGCTGAATCAATGTTTTTCTTTTTTTTAAAAAAGTGAGAGTTAATTGAGCTGTCTCCCCAAGGTACTTACAGCTCCCCCATTACGATAGCATCTGAGCAACTAACAGTCTTGAATACATTTATCTTCACAACGCTCCTGTAAGTCAGGGACGCAGTTTTTTACAGATGGGGAAACTGAGGCACCGAGAAGTTAAGTGTCCCACAGGATGTCTGTGGCAAAGCAGGGACTCCCAAGGTCTCCCAAGTCTTAGGCTAGGGCCTTAACCAGTCCTTCCTTTCTTATATACCTTCTCTTCAAGGGGATCAGAACCTTGCAGGGTTTGACTTCAGATGAATATTTAATAGCAGGCGACATCTCTGAAACTGCTACAGTTAATATTGATGGGGTCGTTCCTTCTTCAGCAGCAAAAGCAGGATATCCTCTAATGTGGGACCAGGGAAAGCGATCGGAATCCAAGCCAGCGATTGGTGAGCACGTTAGCTGCCCTCTCTCCATTCTGCTCTCGTAAGCATAGCTACGCTTCAGCAGTTTCGATAATTCATTAATAACTAATGGCCAGGCATGGTTTTTTTATGTCTATTAATGAAGCCAATTTTTCAGACTGATGGAGAGGCCTCCCAGGTGAGTATCACCTGCGCTATACTCTCCACAGCTCCGTTTGCTCCATACTCATCCCTAGTCTTTCTCTGGGCAGCAGTGGCAAAGCGTATATTACTCCGTTACACCGGTAATCTAATTAAAAGCAATAAAACCTTGCAGCATTGAGGGTGAAAGAGTAAATCCTTCTTGGAGTGAGATGGGGAGACAACTCCAGCATGCAGGATACTGCATCAAAATATCTGGGCCAAATTGTGGTGGGGCCTGTGTGCCCAGACCGGGGGGTGATAACCAGTCAGACACCCCAGCACAGTCTATCTGGACTTTAGGTCCAGGGACACAGGAGTAAGAAGGTGTGCTCCCCCCACCTCCACAACATGTGGGTGAGTAGTGGGTGCAACCTTGGTTCCCACCCCTCCAATGTGCCAGGCAGCACAGCTGAGCCAGCATCATAATTTGCTGTTGACCAATGCCAGCAAGGGGCAAGAAGCATGGATCCGATGAAGTGGGTTTTAGCCCACAAAAGTTTATGCTTAAATAAATGTGTTAGTCTCTAAGGTGCCACAAGGACTCCTCGTTCTTTTTGCTGATACAGACTAACACGGCTACCACTCTGAAACCTGTGCCTAAGGCGTGTCTGTAAGGCCCAGTGATTTCTAGGGGTGCAGCTTACACACCACCCACTGCTCAGGGCTATGCCCAAAGGCACAAACTAGCCCCTGTATTTTCTGTTGCACATGGGAATCAGAAGCCACATTTCCATGGGGACTGAACCTCGCTTCTAATGCATTCAAATAGATTAGAGAGCCAGGCAGTGAAGTCTACTAAACATTGACATTCTGTTAAAGATTTGCGATCTCAATCTTTCTTTTTTCCTTTTTTTGCATTTATGCACAGGGGACACTTCACTGACCCAGCCTATTGGCATGTGCAGGTGAAGTGTGCATGCGCTACTCCCGTTCATGCAACATTTCCACAAGATTGCGTGCCCACATTGTGTGGCCAGGGAGGTTGAATATACAAAAACCTGTAGGAGAACACTTCAACCTCCCTGGCCACACAATAGCAGATGATAAGGTAGCCATCTTGCAGCATCTGCTATTGTGTGGCCAGGGAGATTGAAGTGTTCTCCTACAGGTTTTTGTATATTCAACCTCCCTGGCCACACAATAGCAGATGTTAAGGTAGCCATCTTACAGCAAAAAAACTTGAGGACCAGACTCCAAAGAGAAACTGCTGAGCTCCAGTTCATTTGCAAATTTGACACCATCAGATCAGGATTAAACAAAGACTGTGAATGGCTATCCAACTACAGAAGCAGTTTCTCCTCCCTTGGTTTTCACACCTCTACTGCTAGCAGAGCACCTCACCCTCCCTGATTGAACTAACCTCGTTATCTCCATACTGATTTATACCTGCCTCTGGAGATTTCCATTACTTGCATCTGAAGAAGTGAGGTTCTTACCCACAAAAGCTTATGCTCCCAATACTTCTGTTAGTCTTAAAGGTGCCACAGGACCCTCTGTTGCTTTTTACAGATTCAGACTAACACGGCTACCCCTCTGATCTTTGTAAATAAACAGGATTGCATCAAAGATACCTGATTCCACATACATTTCTCCTAACAGAAATGGTCCACAGGGGGAACTATACTTTGACTAGCTGCTCAGGTCAGAAAGGGGTAACACACATAAATGCCTTTGAAAATGTGGCTCGTAGGCCCTTTTGAAAATTTTACCCCAGGTCAAAATGTTTTCACTGAAATATTTTTCCCCCACAAAAAATACATTTTCTACCAAAATGACAAATTTCACCAAAAACAATTTTTACATATATAAGTGGGAAATAATAATAATAAACAATGAAAAAGAGCCAGTTGTAGGATTTGGAGACTGTGAGGGTATTTTGTGTGTGTTCTTGTTGGGCTGGGGAAAGTGGAAGGGGCCCCTATGTTGTAGGTGTGCCAGGGCAGCATGTGTGTCCTGCGTGACATGGAAAGCCCTTAGTAGAAAACACTGATGGTTTATCAATGTGTGATGGAAACTGACAAACCAGTTAACTGGCTGTAATTAGGAAGTGGAGAGCCTGGCTGTGCGTGGAGAGAGGTACATTAGCGAGGCTGGGGTAAATGAAGAGAAATGAGCTAATGGCAGAAGTGAGCAATATAGGGGCTGTGCTAGAAAGGGGGATTGATGAGATGAAACACACTCACATGGCTAATGAGAGGGACTATGAGAAGAGCTACCTTCTTATGCCATTATTGACTGAGGGGCAGTTCCTCAGACTGGTGTAACCTGGTCAGTGTTGCCAACTCTTGCTATTTTATCATGAGTCTGGTGATATTTGGTGGTCCCACTTGCTGCAGTCAGGGATTAGGTTTTTTAAATGAAAGATGAGATTCTCACCTTTCTAACGCTCATGATTGCAGAGAAAAACGTGCAGACATGACCCCTAAAGGCAGAAGGATACATATCATTTTTCAAAATCTCATGATTCTAAAGATAATCTTATGATTTGGTGGGGGGAGGATGTCACCTGATTTTTGAACACTTAGGGTTGACAGTACTACCACTCTCCAGCCGTACCATTTCAGCCCCCTTCTGTTTTTCTTTCCCAGTTCACTTTGAGTGAAAGAGACCAATTTTGCCCTTTCAAAATATGTTTATTGATCCTGTAGCGTGCACCATTGGCAGTTTTTCAAAATAATGGTAAACCCTTTAAGTGGATGATGTTTAGGGATTTTTTAAAGGGGGAATTATAACCCATGCTGAGATTATGGGCCAAATTCACTGGTGATGTAAATGGGTGCAACTCTTGTCAATCCAACTGCACTTGCTTATCCGGACTGTAGGCTCTGGGACGAGGACTGTCTGTTATTTGTCTGTACAGTGCCTAGCACATTGGGGCCCTGATCTTTGACTGGGGCAGCCAGGCGCTATTGTCATACAAATAATACTACTAAGAGCAACCCCAGCCATGAATTTGATCCAATGGCTTCAGGTTTGTCATTCTGGAAATGTTAATTGATCTTAGTATATGGGAAACCAACTTTCAGGGTTTATTTCAATGGGCAAGGGCTACGGAATTACCTTTGAGAAATGCATTATGGACATTGCTTTTTCCCCCCCCGGGAGTATACAGCTTTTCAAATAAAGTGTCACATTGAAAAGAGGAAAGCGTGTCAGCATGTGGAAAGGATTTGGAGAGTCTGACAGGGCATAACAAAAATATCTGATGTCCATCACAGAGCAAGAGTGATTTGATCATAATCCTGGGAACGGAAAACTCCTGAGTTTTAATTCCAGCTCTGATTCCTTCTTGTGACCCTGCACAAGTCACCCAGCCTGTTTTGCTAGATCTGAAAAATAGGAACAACAACAACTACCTGCCTCATAGGCGTGTCGGGAGGACTGATTAATGATTATAAAGTAGTTCTCAAATGAAAATTGCTGTTTGATGGCTAAACTACAGTATCATTATCTTTCTTCAGAATGAATATCTGAAGTGTTTCTCACTTCCAGAAAGAGATCTTTGTTCATTGATAACATTTGTTGGTGTTTTAAAGTAGCTTTCTGGCTGACTTATGGTCTATCAGATGGAGTATGGTGTGTTAGCATGTGTCATGCTCTGGAGTGCAATCCAGACTGGTGAGGGGCTTGCCCCACAAGCCTGGAATTATCAGCAGGGACTGAACCTGGGGCCTCTTGCACCAAAAACATGAACCTCTAGTTAGTACATGAGCTGAAGAAGTAGGGCCCCTTAGGTAGCAGACTCATAACCCTCTTATGAGATCACTAGCCTGCTCTAAGGTAACATGGGTTACGGTAGGCAAAGGAAAAATTAGTCCATATGTTTCATACAGGCATCCTACGTGGATTGCAAAGACGTGATTTTAAGGGCTGAACACTATGCTAGTTACACACTATATTGCTTCTTTAGGCCAAGGACTTTGCACACACCAGGGTTTCCTTGCATCTCTCCATCCCCACCACAACTTCCTGTATGCCACCCTCCCATCCTCCTCTGTTTCAGGGACTCCATGCAACTCCATCCCCCTCCTACATATCAGTGGTTCTATGTGTCCCCCAATCCCTTCCTCCCCCCATGCTAGGGACTCGCTGTACCTCCATTTCCCCCTCCCCCATATCAGGGTCCCCCATTCTCTCACTTTCATTGCAGGGTCTCTGTGCACCCCCGAACCTCCCCCACCCCTACAAACTCTTCTTTCTTTTCCTTCTGTCTGGGAGATAGATCATTAGGGTTGTAAAGCCATCTGGAGCAGCTCAAGAGCATGAGTACCAACCTCAGGCAGACTGTTAAGAAGCAGGGCACACACCCTAAACTGGTTGTGAGATCTATATTTAGATTTCACCAACCAAGTATCCAGTGTAAACTCCTCAGGCACTACAACAGCATTAACATGGAGTCACAGACAGTCCCGTTGGGCACTCCAGTCTATCTTGCCACCCAGGCAAACTTGCCTTGATGAGAGATGGTCCCTTACACCAAAAAGTACAACAATATTCAGGTGCTCCCAGTCCCAGAGGGCCAGTTGCTTACCCCTGGTCAATTGCAGCTCAGACCTCACACCAAAGACAACACCTGTAGCCAATCCAATAATAAACTAAGAGAGAAATAAGAGTTATTTACAAGGTTAAAGCAGGTAAACATACACACACACACGTGTGAGTTAAAGTCTTATGTTTCAAAAGAGAAAAGAAGCTTCTATAAATAAGCAAGGTCTATATGACGTTTAGGGCTAACCCAGGCTAAGCCCCTGGGAATGCCTTGCTTATGCTCAGAAATCTTTGCCCCTCAGAGGCCAACCAGCATAAAGAGATGCAGTTCCTTCTTGTCAGGGATTTTATTCCCTTCCCCCAGAGTTCATAGAATCATAGAATATCAGGGTTGGAAGGGACCTTAGGAGGTCATCTAGTCCAACCCCCTGCTCAAAGCAGGACCAATTCCCAACTAAATCATCCCAGCCAAGGCTTTGTCAAGCTGATCGGACAAGCTCATCTGCATGTCTCCTCTTCATGGGTGTGGGGAGCAATCAGCAAAGTCTTTGGGCCCCTGAAGTTTTGCAATGGTTTGTCTGGTGTCCATGGGCCTTCTTTTGCTGGGAAGGAGATGACACCTCTTGTGGAAAACTAGTATTTCACACTTGGTAATGCGTCTCTCCTGCCTATGGGGTTTACTGTTCAGAGCAAACACTTAACTACTACCTTATAACATGGGATACAACTACTATAGGTGAGACTAATGCAGGCAGCAACTCACAAGTGTTTCATAAAGTCTAAACACGTTTTTATAACTCTAATCCCTGTTTAACAATACTAACACATAGGCGATGCAGACTGGTTTCCAACTATGCATTTGTCAGTGTTCAGTGAGACCTAAGGGACCTTGGCATGAGCTGGCACCTGGTCAGCGAGCATCCCAAGGGTGTCAACGTTTTAAACTGTATTGGGATGATAGGCAGAGCTGCGATGGGAACATTGTTAGGTTATAATGTGCAAATGGCTGCTTTCAACTTGTGTGTGTGTGTGTGTGTAGACAATTACGGAGCTGCTTGAAGCTGATGCTAACCGTGTCTCCCCCCCTGTTTCCCCCTTCTTATTTTCTGATTTTCACCCAAATTAATAGGCTTCTGCCCATTGATGCCAAGAACATTCCGTGAAATTTTGGAATTGATCAGATGTGGCATTCAACAGCTAACACGTTACAGACAGACAAACTGAGCAGTGCCCTCGAGTTTAGTGGAGGGTCGGCCAGTGATCATTTAGATGCTGGGAAAATTGACATCCATTGTACTCAGAGAGCATTGGCCATCCCACATTAAAACAAACCAAAAAAGAACAGATCTGAAATGTGTGACGTTGCGGAAAGTCAGCGAGATCACTGCCAACCAATGTACGGTCTATGGAAAACATACAAAATCTCAGTGTGAGAGGGAAATAATGTACTTGGCTGATTAATATTGTTTGACAGGAGCCATTTAAGTACAAAAAAATTCTCCAAAGCTTCCAAGATGCCAGGAGCCCAAGGGTCAACACAGACAATACATTCTGGATATTATTTAAATACATGACAGCTTTCTGTTTATAATCCCAAGCCAAACTTGGGTCAGAGGTTTGACTTTCTCCATTGTGTATGGACAGCCAGGAACTTGAGCGTGTGTCGCACATTAAAACACTGAAGTCAGGGTTACAGACTTCTCTTCATAACACAGATTTTTGTTCAGTGTGTAATGACAGCAATGCTGTGCCTTACATCCTGTTCAGCAAGGCTTGCCTAACTTTTCTAAGTCTGTGAACAATATAAAGCAGACTGGGCGCCGTCGCTCAAAGAAAGCAAGGAAATACCTTGATCTACTATTTCCCTGTCATCTGTAGAACTTTTTTTCAGCATCTGTCTGTCTCTCACGCATATGAACAATTTAAATCAATATCCCAAAGTCACACTTTTGCAGAAATGAGCAAAAATGGTTCGATAAAGTTTAAGAACCTCCATTCTAAAGAGTATGCATCTGAAGAAGTGAGGTTCTTACCCACGAAAGCTTATGCTCCCAATACTTCTGTTAGTCTTAAAGGTGCCACAGGACCCTCTGTTGCATTCTAAAGAGGCTAACCAAAAGGGGTGCAGCTTGAAGCTGGTGTAGGGGATCCAGGCTACCCCAAAATCCAGTCTGCTTACTCTCCCCAGATGGCCTGATAGTGGTATTCCTGAGAATGATGTTTCCATATTAGGAAGATGTATTAAAAAATGCAGATACTGAGCACCCTCAATTCCCAGTGCAAACAGAGGGCACTCAGCACCTCACAGGCCCAGGCCCATGGGAGGACAGGACCTTTTCACTTCGTGGCTAGTTTAAGGGTTATCATGAAGTTCTCTGAGTATTTTTCCTAAAAGAAGTGCTTCAGTGCTCATATGTATACATGTCATTCTAGGCATAATGAGACCTATTATTAAGGTTGCCTAACACTTTGTATTATGACTGTCTGTTTTCAGTTGCTTATAACTCTGTCAGACTTTAAAACCCGGCCTGAAGTATTTCAGATATTTTTGGAAATGAATGAAATGTGTGACAAAAACAGGTACTTTTGTCACTGTAAAAACATTCCCTGCCTTTTTTTTGTAAACTGCCAAAGCAGCGCTGAGGTTTGGATTAGGGCCTCGAAGTTTGGCGGGGGGACAATCCTGTGGACATAGAAAAGCCTTTTGCTGTTCCCATGAAAATCCATCCAAATCTGGCTGCATTAAAAGCAAAAATCACTATTTGCGCATCCACCGTAGAACTTGTACAATGTTCTGTCTCAAAGTCTGACTTGTTACTGTGCTATACTCCCCATGCTCCCATGCCCCTCTAAACCTCCAGTATGATTTCGAAGCATCATACGTGCACAAAATACACCCCCAGACACAGCAAAATGAATCCTCTTCTTCTGCTTCTTATTTGACATTTGGTCTAGAAACCAGAGCATTGGCTTGGGAGCCAAAAACTCTAGTTCTAGTCTTCCTCTGACTGGCATTAATAATTCTGTGTGTTTCGCTGCCCTTTTGCTAGATGTAGGCCTCCTACCCCGTCCCAGTGGAAACTGTCTGAGAAGGAAGCAGGTTTCTGTTTCATGTTTTCCATGAGTTGGTATGAACCCCAGTGAATATCATAGAATTTTTTAATTACAAAAAAAATTCTCCTGATAATGTTTCTATTAAAAGTTGGGGACAGGACATGTCAATAGCATTAGATAAGGTTTCAGCATTCAGCTGAACTGAATTTGTGCTCCCAGAAAGATATTTAAGCTGATGGGGACCTGAATTTAATAATAAGGCTGTAGGATAAGCACTGAGGTCTGTATTTTGTCTGTTCATAATCTGGCAAGGGAGATGTTGCTGCAAATTACAGGAACAAGCACAAAGCTGAACAAGATTAGCTTGCTGTAGGCTAAATTTAGGAATATTTTCTAATGAGTGCAACAATTACGGTGGTGACTGGTAGCACTGCCATTGCAATAATTGTCTGATAACAACAGACACTCCCCTAACTTCTGTTCCTTCCCCAGATGCATAACACCGAACCTCCTGTTTTAATAAGGAGAGCTCTGTCCCCTTGCTGTGTGGAGCTGGAAAAAGGCAAACAGATTGATACACACGAAAGAGGACTCAAGATTGGCAGTAGGATATCGAAACTAGGGGTTTGACCCTGTTCCAGATTAAATCAATGGCAAATCTCCCATTGTCTTCAATGGAAACTGGATCAGGCCTTAGATCATTGATTCAAATTCAGCCCAGGTTAGAAGAGTTTAAGGGGCAAAAATCGTGGCCTCTCTATTTCCCCTGCCCAATCCTTTGTGGGCATGGAAGGCCCAAGAAGCAGTGGAACCAATGTGGTTCTCCTGCTTAGGGCTGAAGGAAGTTCAGACGTTTTGCATGCCACAGAGCTGTGTTTTGCTCGGGTCCCTCCAACCTAGTTTGCAATATGGGCTGAGGGGAGGGAGTGTTTTGGAATGGGAACATTGTATGTGGGTCTGGCTTGACAAAGCCCTGGCTGGGATGCTTTAGTTGGTGTTGGTCCTGCTTTGAGCAGGGGTTGGACTAGATGACCTCCTGAGGTCCCTTCCAACCCTGATATTCTATGATTCTATAACTATGTCGATCCACCAACCAAACCCTAAGCCTTTTCCCAAGATTCACAAGGTCGGGAGGTGAGTGAAGTAATTGTTTTTCAGTTTCACAGTTATTTGCCAGAGGGAGAATCCTGCATTGCAGAAGTAGATTGGTGCTTCCAGCTTTGTGAAACTAGACTATGTAGATTTCAAAATATAATAAAACTGGGAAAATTTAACATGGTGAAAAATGTTTTCAAAATTCTGCCATGTTTTGGCAAAAATTACAGTTAGGTAAAATTCCAGATTTTCACATTACATATCTCTGAGTATAGAATGCAGAGGCTATAACTATTAGGTGGCAACCTGACGGCTCAAAGGAAAGAAGACAGTGTTTGCTATTAGTGTTACTGGCCACGCCAGCAAAACCCAAGTAACTAATTACTTTCACATGTGTAAAGGCAATGTTTTAATAATACCAACTATAACGTCCCTGGGCTGAACACAGATCTGATGCTATCTAACGGTATGACACTCATGTTCTGACCCTTGAAATCTATAACCAAGATTATATAGGAAATGTATCCATCTTAAAGAGACACTTGTGATAAAAATCATATATTTAAAAAACACTCTTACCTGTGTTAATAACAACACCTTAGATTATTAAAACGGAAACAATCAAATCTATTTTACACTGCTTATGTGGTGTTCGTTTGCTTTTTGCACCTCACAGCTTGGACAATGAAATTTGACAATGAAATTTGACCAATCAGTTTCACGTGCTAGTTCACATGCATTAGCATAACGTTTAGGGCTGGCTGAAAAATTTTGAACTAAACATTTTCCCACAGGAAAATGAAGTTTTCCTGAAATAAACATTTTTCCATCGGAAAAGATTGTTTCCATCAGGAAAATCTGAATGAAAGCACTGGAATGGGTTACCTAGGGAGGTGGGGGAATCTCCTTCCTTAGAGGTTTTTAAGGTCAGGCTTGACAAAGCCCTGGTTGGGATGATTTAGTTGGGGATTGGTCCTGCTTTGAGCAGGGGGTTGGACTAGATGACCTCCTGAGGTCCCTTCCAACCCTGATATTCTATGAAACGTTTTGTTTCAGGTCAGTATTAATTTCTGTATGAGCTGCCATGTTGCCTCCTGGGAGTTGTAGTTCCAGGTCCCTTCATTCCTCATTCTCCAATATAGGTTCAGCTCACTGGCCAGACTACATCTCTCATGGTGCATTGTGACCAGCATGGCTGAGCTGCTGTGATGTGTCCTAGGAGACTTTTCATTTTGCAAAAAGTTTTGCTGTCTCAACGTTGCATCTGATTTGGAACAAAAACAAATGTTGAACCATTGGCATTTCCCCCAGGACAGAAAATCCATTTTTCGATCTGCTCTAACAGTGTTATAGTCGCTGGGTTTTTCAATACTAGGGGTGAATGTTTAAAACAAAAAAAATATTTTCAGGGTTCCCCCCATTAGGAGAAAAAGTTTTACAAAACCTAACAAAATATAAATATCAGGACCTATATTAATGGATTATGTCCCTTTAAATAAATGACCCTTGCATCATGTCATGCTTCCTTGGCTGTGCCTGCCATCTTTTGTCATTGTCACACTTTTTAAAATCCTGTGTCACATATTTGAACTTCTTCAGCAGGTTGAGTGTTCTGGAGTTAGGATTGCAGCTGGAAGCCTGAATGCTGAACTTTCTTCCTCTTCCTGATTTCACTCAGACCCTGAAGGTTATTTTAACCTAGTTTTGTGTGTGTGTGATTTCCTTTTCTTCCTCTTTCCCCTTTACATAGTGCAGCCAGATTAATTATGAAGCCAGAGAATTCTCCAGCACTGTATAATTCAGGGATTAATTATTGATAGGTATGGACTCTATTCCTTATTAAAAAAAAAAAAAAAAGCCACACACGTTGAACAGTCCCCAGGATAGTCTGTCTGTATGTCGAGTGTTTTACAGGGTTTTTAAGAAACACTCTGCAACTCCCATTCTCAAATAAATGGCATGTTGTTGAGAGCCATTATAGCCAGATTACCATCCCCACATGAGGGCACAGTGCTATTCAACTCCTAGAGTCAGGCAAAGAAGCAGCTCTGTAGTGTAGGGAGGAAAATGAGCATCTCTTTTGATAATGAGTTATTATCTATGACGGTTAAAGCAACCCCTAGAGGTCTCGGTGTGGATCAGGGCCCCATTGTGCCAGGTGCTTTGCAAACCCATAGTAAGAAAACAGAAGCAATTAAAAGTCAATATATGCCAACTGTCTAGGTATTTATGCTGTACTCATTTACCCATGCAGTTACCAGAGGTACCTCCTGTGCTAAGTGACGGGGGAAACAGTGCTCATCTCAGCTCCCTCTATACAATAGCTGTTGGCAAATGCTCTCTTATCTCCGCATTCTCTGTGATTTAGTTTCATTCACGCCATACCGACTCACTAAACCATCTCATACAGGCCTGCCAATATAACAAGAAATAGGTACGAGATGTGGGTCCAATAGCACAGGCCTTTCTCATCGGAGACGCCCTTCCTCACCCACGTGAGTATATCTCCACAGTGATCCTAGTTAGAAAACACAACAGTGGGCAATTAGCAAACCTGATAAATACTGTCCTTCTGTATCGAACAGACGACCTCTTCTTTTGCCCCAGAACTATTGGCCGGGTCTGCTGGTTTTTTTGGGGGGGGGGGGGGGTTTGACAAAATTAACCCCAGAATGAAAAAGTAGGGGGAAAATCATTCCCTTTTCCCTTTCTTGTGACCGAAAAATGATCATTTGAAGCTGCCATAAAAATGAGAAAACTGCAGAATGCACGTAATTTAAATATCGATGTTATATTCATGCTCCCTCTGCAAAGCGAGAGTCCCTTCCCAGAACAGCTGATCTCTTGTGCATTTTCTTTCTTTGAATTTCCTCTCATGCTTTCTGATTAACTCCTTAATACCCTGAAAATGGCCACTGCTTATGCTCGTCACCAAGCAATAGTTATATTAAAAAAACAAAACAAAGCAGGTCTAACCTGAGAAATTCAGATACTTGTGCACTCAGAATTCCTGTTTTTTTCTGGCAAGACCAAAAGCCTAAAAACTAGGGCACTAGGATAAAGCCCTTTCTATGTTTAATATAAAATAGTAGCCTGATGTATGGACTGGTTTGAAAAGTAAGAAGCAATTCCAGCAGATCTGCTCTGATTATAGTGAATTAAAATGATTGGAGTGTTCTAGATATTTTTATGAAATGTTTCATTGGGAAGAAATCAAGAATCTGGGCTTTTGCTATGCCAAATAATTTCAGATTTTGTGTGTGTGTGCGCGCACACACTGATGTGTTATTGGCTTCAGGTCATAAGCAGTGTAGGGAATGTATTGATAAAACTGCTGACATTCACAATGGGATCTAGAGTCTTTTAGCTCTAGATCAACAGGTCAAATCTGGCCTAGAACAGCAGTGATTGGTGTCACCACCATCTGAAGGCTATTTGGTGCTCTATGTGAAATGAGTCAGTAGTGTCAGTCCAACTTCAGTGGGAAACTGGGCTAGTGTCCACATTGCACAAAGCTTTGTGATATGCTATAGCTCAATGAAAAGTTTTGGGCTTGATGCAGGAATTACTTGGCCTGTGCTATACAGGAGGTCAGACTACGTTATCATAATGGTCCCTTCTAGCCATGGAAGCTATGAATCTGTGAACATACAAGTGCAATTAACACTACATCCTTCCCTGTACCTCCTTTGGAATTCTCAGCAGAAAGCCAAGGACCGAATGGGCCATGGAGCCTGAAATCCCCTCAAACCGCTGCTCCCATCCAAGGTAGGATCCAGTAAGGGAGAGAGGCATGGCTGCTGCTATACTATACCTCTTCTGTGGAGAAACAGAGGGCTTGAGGCCACCTTTTCAAAGCTGATTTCTAAAGTTAGGCTCCAAAACACATACTTAGGCACCTACCTGTATTGTAAGTGCCCCACTTTTTAGAAAAACAGCACACTCACCCAATCAGTTGGCAGATCCTCCCCTGGTGTAAATTGTTGTCATAAGTCAATGGAGCTATGATAATTTACACCAGCTGAAGATCTGAGTCCAGGTCACTTTTATCTCAGTGCCTAAATATTGTTTTAGGAGCCCAGCTTTAGACATTTTGAAAATGTTGGCCTCAGGGGTTGCCAGTTCAACACCCATCACTGACACAAAATGTCCATAAGAAAACAGCTGAAATCCTTTCGGAGCTGAAGGAAAAATTCATACGTTAGACATGAAGTTCAGAGGCAGCCCTGGAGGGTCTACTCCCTGTGCATTTTGGTGTCATAGGCAGGCGAAGTCCAGGTTTAGATCCCTCCCTTTCCAGACCTGCAGCGGTTAAGCCTTTGGGGAGAGGACCGGAGGAGCAACTCATGTCACTGTTGTACAACTCTGGACCCTGCTTAGAGCAGTTTTGATGGGACCTGGAGGGAGTCCAGTGCAACCACTCCCTGCCAGAGGGTGGGTTGTCATGATGTGACATTTGGGGAGTAAATAACAAGGAGTCTGGTGGCACCTTAAAGACTAACAGATTTATTTGGGCATAAGCTTTTGTGTGTAAAAATGAAGAAGTGAGGTTTTTACACACAAAAGCTTATGCCCAAATAAATCTGTTAGTCTTTAAGGTGCCACCAGACTCCTTGTTGTTTTTGTAGATACAGACTAACACGGCTACCCCCTGATACTTGGGGAGTAAATGGGGCAGAAGAGTGGAAAGTGTGTGTAATGGGGAGCCACAGAACACCCTTTCCATAGGAAAAAAACCTATCCATGTGAGTCAATCGTTGCATCATTGCCCTGAGTCAAATTCCTGCAGGACAACACAATTATTGATGCAGTAGTCAAAACTCCTTAGCACACAGTATGTTTGCAAACAACCAATTTCTCTGAGTCTTTTACACTAGCCCAGGGTAACGTGATATGGCCAGTTTCCAAGTGTTTCATTGCTTCTTCCCTCAGTACAGAAGTATCAAATGCTGTTTACTGAATATTCCATTGGTTCTTATTTGGGCTGAAGGTGTCAGTTACCACTAGCACTCAGGGGATCAAGTTAGCTGCCCTGAACCTGTTTTGGTGGCTCAATTCCTCATTTTCAAAGAGAAGCTGCATTTCCACATCAGCTGAACCTTTTGTATGCTGGCCTTTTCTAGCCTGCCGCCTGAAGGAATGCTTGGGAAGGATATGCCTTCCTCCCACTCACCTCCCCTAACATACACACGTACTTCAAGGATAGAAATGGAACGGGGACATGAAAGTAATTCAGAGAAACAGGGGCGTTTTTAATGTAAATGATGCACCACAGGGGATTTGACCTCATTTTAGATAAGAGGGGGGAGGGGTTGTGTATACAGAAATGCAAATGATTATGTTAGTGCCTGGTTGAAGTTCCACAGCACGATGCTCCGAAGTCAGGAAGTGAAGAAGTCTGAATCTGCACCCTTAACTCGTCCCTCTTGCCCATCCTAAAATATGATACCTTCCTTCCTGGTGTGATCAGAGTCTATCTGAATCAGAGAATGTTTTCTCCAAAGTTAGACGAACATACACTTCTGAAATACTAAATGGCAATCCAGACATCCATTGGGGGTCCCATGTTCCACCTTAACTTCTGCCCAGCTTGACTTTTTGAGTGCTTAACAGTGCAACCTTAATGGTGCATCAAAGAAAACCAACCCTGGTTCACTACGGTTTTCTCCGCAGCCACTGACCTATCTGCAAGACCATCCTTCCTACTAGCAACCTGAAAGAGATTTGGTCAAATTCTGGCTGGTAGAAATAATCCTCTCGGATGCTGATCTGATACCAGTGCTGATTGCCAAAGGTCTTATTCTCCAGTGATGGTCTTCTGTGGCTTGTGGGACCAGTTTCCACACCTGGCAGCTTCACTATACAAAATATGACTATCTTTCTCGTTCCATTTTGGTGGGAGATGCAAAGAGAGATGAGGAGTCTTTGATTTGAAGACTGCTTGGAGAGTGGGATTTGTGTTAGGTCTGAATGTTGTCTTAGTTTATGATTTCCCTGCTATTTAGTGCTTACACTGCTGTGAAGAAATACACTTGAGCAGCCTCAAGTTAACGAAGTTTTTTTCTACATGTGTAGGATCAGTTAAGCCTCATGACATCCTTGTGTGGTAGGTATAGTTATCCCCATTTTACAAATGGGGAAATTGAGGCACAGATTGGTGAACCAAATCTCTACGTTTATGAAAAGTGCCATGTTTTTTTTAATATCAAAGGAGAGCAGGCAGGGCCTTGAGTTTTAAATAAAGAAGTTTCAAAAGACTCTAAATGACTTTGGAGCACAAGTCTCATCAAAAGTCCTTGACTTGCAGTAAGACTTGTAATGATACTTGTGCTCCAAAGTCACTTAGATGCTTTTGAAAATCGCACCTTGAGGACTTATTTGAAACACCATCACACACTCAACTGCATTGAAATCAATCTGTCCACCTCAAAAGGATTAAAATGCTAAAATCAAAACAAACAAATAAACCAAAATACCACCTTGAGAGTCTATTTCAGTGGTGCATGTGAATGTACCTTACCAGTAAGTATACAAAGTTACACCGATTTTTACAAGTTCCTGTGTGCGGTTATACAGGTGCCCCTTCCATTTGTGGCTTCCATTTGTGGCTACATGGACAGAGTTATCTCTGTCTGTAAATCAGTTTAACTTAGCAAAGCCCTTTGGAATCCTTTGAGAAAAAAGCTACTGTATAAACAGATCTCAGTATTTAGACTATTTCTATAGCTACTGGTATGATGGAGCCCTTCAGAACTATCTGTACAACTGATCTTATTCTCCCTGGTAGGCACAACTATATTATTGACGAGTGGGGAAAATCTGACAGAAATAGGTCAAATGCATTCAGTGAGAATGTCTGTACTTAAGAGATCATCACTCCAAAGTGAAAGGGTAGGACAAGACAGCGGGGCTGTTCCCCCAGTTTGCCGACCGGAGTCACGTCCTGGCAGGACGGATTGTCCCAACCTAGTATCGTGACTTGATAATGTTTATGCTGTAGTCATGACATAGTGGAGCATCTTTGTGATGCAAATAGTACCCACAAGCACCAGGGTCAAGAATGAGCACTGGCAGCAGTGTAAAATAATGAGAGGAACTCACCAGCTTTATTATGGACTGAGCTGGGGGGTGTCTATCTGTTTATCTATCTAATCATACCCTACCCATCACCATGGCATCAACCACCAGACTTTTGCAACTAAATCCTGAACTCGCAACCCCTTCTAGCTAGAGACAGAACTGAGTCAGCACCATATATCTGGATCTCCCATTCGCTCCACCCCATCCCAAACCATTGGAATACAATGGGTCCCAGATCCCAGCAGCTTCTGCTTGGTTTTGCAATCACAACCTCTGATACAGGAGATTTTTGCATGCCACCCCTCTTTGCTCTGCCACCCCCTAATGCTGATTTAGGCAGATGCTGGTCCAATTCGAGGGAGCAAGAGATTTCAGTTACTCTATTTGCATTCCTTCTCCAGCAGCAGAGGGCTGGTGAAATCGAGCTGGTATTTATTTATTTACAGCCTATCCTCTGGAATCCTGATAGTAAAGTTATTAAAATGAGATGTGTCAGCATATTGAAGAGGGTTGTGGGTCTCTTGCATCTTTCATGCAGTTTGATCCGGCTCGGCTTGTTAACACTCAGTTACTTTTGTGATTAATTATTTAATCCTCTCCCTCGGTACCAGGGTATAATAGCAGCCCCCGTTTCTGCTGAGATTCACAGTTCTTCAGTTTTCCTGGGAGCGCTTCATGCCATGTTCAAATTCAAAATGGTGAGCTCTGTATTCAGGCTCTTAAAGGAACAGTGCATCATTTTCCTCTTCTCTCCCCCGTCCTTGACTGGATTGCTTTGCTCTGCCTTGTGATGCTGTTGGCTCTTGTAGCCTCTCTTTACTCCCAGGCAGCTGAAGGTGTCAATCAGTTCCAACTAATGCACATAATAAAGTTTGTGGCGCGCGCTGGAGAGTTCGGTCCCTGAGTTCTCTGTCAGTAGCAATGGCATCATTTTCACTATGAGGTGGACTTGCATGCCGCAGAAACATTAGATAGTGTCTGCTCTGACTCCCAATGTAGTCGGACACGCGAATCACAGACCAGAGGATAAGTTGTCAGAGAAGTGACTTTATTCCAAAAGCCAGACATGTCAACCCCCCCCCCCCCGCCCTTTTTTGTTGTTGTTGCTATTTCAGATGCATTTTGAATGGCTTTCAGTTCGTGTCTGTACTCTTTTCCTTGTAGCGTCTTCAGCATTTTTTTTTCTTGTTTTGCTTCATGAGTGCACGTGTGCAAGTGATCTTTGTCACTCTGTGTAGGTGTGTCTGCACATGAGTCTGTGGGCATGTCTGGGCCTATTAGAACGTATGTGAGTCTCTCTATTCTTTTTGTGTCAGTCTGTCGATGCTCAGGTGTCAAACAGCAATAGACGAATTTAGATTCTGTAGGTATGTACTAGAGTGTGTGAGTTTCGGACATTGTGTGTGTGTGTGTGTGCACGTGCCAAATTGAGCCCTGGTGTAAGTGGGCACAACTCTGCACTTACTCTGTCAGCGATGAATTTGGTTTACTGTGTGTATGCAACATAACACTTCCACATCTATACAGCTTTTGCAGTTAGTAACAACCCAATAATTAGTAATAAATTAGCCATATTTTCTTAAGCGGTTGGTTCCCCCGCCCCCCTCCCCACCCCAGGCTTTTTATCTGCTATTCTCATTGCAACTTCCTGCTACAGCCTGTCAGTAGTGCTTTGGGGAGTGCTGCAAGAGGGCAGCAGAAGGTTTAAGTATCCTAGTCACAAGGGAAGTTTTGTAAGAGTGAAAGCATGGTCTAGTGGTTACAGCCCAGAACTAGGAGTTGGGAGATCTACATGGCTGTATTACATGGGACCTTGAGTGGGTCACTTTGTCTCTGTGTTGGGGATAAGAATGCTGTCTCTCCCCCCCTCCCCTTCTTAATATGAGAAGCTATGTTTTTTCCTCTGTAGACTATTGACCAGCAATGTCTGGTAGGTAGCTGAGAAATCTGTGCCATCATTAGATTAGAAAAACTACTGAAATTTTTATACGCCCCCAAGCATTTAAACATTAATTTTCACATTGAAAAGTCTCTCAATATAACAATAATTTCATTTATGAAGTCAAAGTGCTCAGGGCACCATACAACATACAAAAGCAAATTGAGATGCAATAAAATATTTATGGAGACAATAATTTGAGCGCTCTTTAACAGTTTTCTAAATAGGACTTACCAAGCTGTTGCACACAATGTGTATTTTAAACCTGGCCTTAGCCCAGACACAGTTCTGTCAGAGCACTTTGGGGTTTTTTTCCTCTCATGTTCTTAAAAGAAAAAGAAAAAAACAATTAAGAGGATGGAGGTATTCACATCCCTAACAGATTTTGAGTCTTAAGGTCCCAGTCCTGCAAACACTTAAATTAAAGGAGATATCCTATTTCTTAGAACTGGAAGAGACCTTGAAAGGTCATCAAGTCCAGCCCCCTGCCTTCACTAGCAGGACCAAGTACTGACTTTGCCCCAGGCGGCCCCCTCAAGGATTGAACTCACAGCCCTGGGTTTAGCAGGCCAATGCTCAAACCACTGAGCTATCCCTCCCCCCTTATGCATCAAAGGCACCTGTGTGCAGTTAAGCAGACTTGTACAATCCCAATTCTTCAAATATTTACATATGTGCTTAACTTTAGTACCAGGACTAATCCCATTGATTTCACTTCACAGTGTTTGCAGGATCGGAACCTTAAAGGGCAGTTCTGCTCTGAAAAGAAAATGGGGGCTCCATGTGCCTGGTCTCTCCAGGATTTGTCCACGTTGCCAGTAAAATGAATTTTTTATGCAGTCTAACTGCCAGTGCTGCAAACTCAGCCTGAAATCTGGAAGTCAAGCTGGATTCTTTCTGGCTCATGCGTTATCATCATCTGCTCTGGCCTAGCTTAGTAATTAAGAGGCATAGTTAATGTAGGCTTGAGGTGGACACCTCTGTGCACCATGGTAATTCTTCTGCAATTGGACCCAAGGCCCTGATCCTGCAAACTCTTCTGCTTGGGTAGATGCATGCACCACTGTGGAGCTCCAGTCACTTCAGTGGGATTCCACTCAGCCTCACGGATTTGCCTATGTGGGGTAACTCCCATGATATGAATTATTGGTCGTAATGATTATAGAATCATATAAGTGTAGGACTGGAAGAGACCTCAAGAGGTCATCTAGTCCAGTCCCCTGCATTCAAGGCAGCACTACATAATAAGTAGACCATGATGCACAAGCTAGAAAGAACAGCTGGAAAAAAAAAATCTTCCATCAGTAAACTGCAAAGTTAGCACCTTGAAGAGACAATAAAGATAGAGTCCCACAGTGCCAGTTTAATAAAGGCATTTTTCCAAAGAGAACCATATCTTAGATTTACAAAAACAAACCTCAGGCAGTAAAAGTTAGGGTTACCTACGCCGTGACTTACTATGGGACACAGACTCACTCCCTGATGCTGCACAAACCCAGCTGCAACCCAGTCAATTTCAAGTCACCACAATTAACAATGAAACGAATCATTAAAACAGTTTGGAAAACCTCAAAAAAACCCATCCACCTCTCCTAATGGAGCCTTAATATAATTCACAGAGGCAAAGAGCTGAATTAATGTGCTGCTCTTCAGTTGTTTGGTTTGAACTAGCAAATTACTTATAGCTTTGATCCACTGCTTGTGAGGTATCTAGTCATCCCAAGCAAGGCAAACAAACCACATGCTGTGGCCCCTTTTATAACAATAACCACAGCGTCTAAGATCCCAAGCATTAGTAAGTGTAGTTCTATGATGAGGAATTATGAGTCCAGACGAACCTGTTAGGACAAACCTGAACCTTCCTCCCAAATCAGACCAGATTCTTCTGAGATTTCAAAGTGTTTGAGATGCTTGTATTTCAGGGGGGTTAATGAGCAAACCCTTGGGGCATGTGGACATTACACTGCTAGCAGAAGCAGAAAAGGAGTTTATCAGGCAGATGCCTGTCTTTGCCACAGATGCCAATCTTTGATTGCCTTGTTATTAACTATTTCTAGTAGAGTTGCATCCCATTCCTCTTTCCGGCTGGTCTCAGCTTCTACTCCCAGGACGCTTAGCCAGCAGGCAATTCTGCTCCAACCCCTCAGGTCCAGTGCACACACCTATTTCTTTGTAAGCATCTTTATCCATTTGGAAAGAGCAGTTTTGAACAGCAAACTCTGGCCTCCGAGTGGGGATACAAAACACACGCCAGGCCCATTTTTCTCTAGACTCTGTCTCTGCTTAAAGGCCCCCAGAGATAAAGATTTTACAGATTTACACTGAAGCGTAGGCCTGGAGGTCAAGCAATGCATCCACAATGGAGCTGTCAGGAATGAGCCATTTGAAAAAATTATAACCCACGTGGAAGCCACAGTGCTCACAAGCTTTCGACAGAGCAGCCAGGTCTGGGGCCAGGGGGTAAGATGCAGGATTTACTGAGGATTCAGGCCTCATAACACAGTAGTCTAGCTCAAGGTCTAAAGGGTGCCATTTATTTTACAGTTCCTGGTTATGGCTGAACTCCTCCACTGATGATCTTGGGAGTGAAGAAGCCTTTAGTATTTTGCTGTTTATTCTCTGTGCTGGTGCCTTTGGTTGTTCCTTTGGTAAAACTTCCAATACTCTCAATTAACACAGTGAAAACATCAGTTATGTTCAGGACACACATACAGTGTCTCCATCCCACCCGATGTAGGACTTTGATCATTGTCTCGTGTAAAGCGAATTCCCAACTGTTCCATGCCACTCTCTCTGGACCTCCTGACATGAAGGAGTGTGGCCAGACCACCTCTGTACTCAACTATTCCAGTCCACTGGAACAGATCTGTGGGCAGCCACCTGCCAGTTAGAATAGCCTTCGAGCTGCTCTTGTTATGCTCAGCTCCCCGGGCCCATACTGTCACTTTTACCCCTGCTCCCAGGAGCTGTGCTGACTGCAACTCAAATGCAGCTCAGAATCTGCGTCGCTAAGTCTGCTTTAGTGTCTGGTCACCAGTTAGCATCCACCATAGGCTGGTGATGTGATTTTTCCTGTTGGGAATTCTCTAAAGGGGAGGAGATTATAAGATACACTGTGCAATTGAGGTGCCTGAAAATGATGGAAAGGGAAAGGTTCACGAAGGAGACGCCACAAGTTCTTAATCCTGCTATGTAACGGGGGCATTGTAGAGAACTGGCTAGTATGCGCATAGAAGTATGCATGTAAACCACTCCCCTCTCTACTGCATGGAATCAGAACTGCTCTGAAGTGTGTCATAGACCCTTTCCTGCTCACAGCGCCTCTCATTAGGTCACATGGTAGGGGCCTGTGCTTTTTGAAGTAGGAGACTCTGCATGTAACTGCTGCAAAGTTCTGAATGGTCAACAGTTTGTCACCCTGTGGTGCTGTAGGCAGCCTCTCACTACGTGAGGGGCTTGAAACATATGATGGAGCCCCTCCTCCAGACACTACCAACTAATTGCACAGGGAGAAAACTAAGGCAGCTTCTTTCTTCTCAGTAAGCCTGTGCCTCTAATGCCAGGTTTGGTAAGTGAGACATGAAATCCGGCTTCACAGACAGATTTCCAACTGGCGGCTACCTGACCTTTTCATTCCCACCCTCTTTGCAAAGCCTCTTGGCAGCTGGGAGGCATCCCCAGAAATAGCTAAATAGGCCCCATGCTATTTCAACCTCACACTGATCCCCAAGAAAGAGTTAATTACAGTCTTTTCCGCTCGCTCAAAGGTGGCTGGGTATTATCATCAGAGCTGTAATTATTCATGCTAATTGCTTATTTGGAAAGGGAGAGCGAATGCAGAGAGAGAAGCCCCAGCCTCCACATCAGTGATTAGCAGATCAGACCAGGTGCACTTCATTAAGCCTGGCCTGAGTAGCCTTGAGGGGGGTGGAAAGAGCCTGGGGATGCTGGAGTGGTGGTAACTGAGTGGAGTGGATCACATCTGGCTAATGCTGCTACCTCCTCGGGGACTGAAGAAAAAGAGCATGCACTTCTTGCAGACCTTCCTCCGAGGGAGGGCACTAAGAGGTAATTGTGCTCTTGGTTGCAGTCTTCATTTGTTTTATGGCTTCATTAATCCCATTCTGTGAGGAACCTGGGTGGGCTACTCAATGCTTGTCCATGGCTTGTATTTGAATTGTGCTGCTGATTCCGCCTAGAGATGCATGTGCCTCATATAGTGTTAGGTAGTGGTGCTTTATTAACCAAGGGAGAACTTTACCTTCTCTTGGTTGCCTGGAAGCTGACATGCTGGTTGAGTTAATTGGGCTGGGGGGATCTGTGTACAAGGTTCTCACTCTCTCTTTTAGGGGGTGTATCTTGTGGGCTTTGTAACATCAAAAGACTATTTCCCGTGGGAGATCCTTTTTTTATATGTGTGTAAATAGCAGTGGATTTAAATTGTGTTGCTTAATAACACAGGGTTTTTCCTTGTGAAAAGCTACCCATTAGCTGTTTTAGAGGCAGCAGTGTGGCAAAAATTTATCATCACCTGGGGGAAATTGATTGGAAGTTGCTTTTCTAGTAGGGAGAAGTTTGTCAGTGCTATTATATGTAGAAGCAGTGTCTGGAGCATGCCTGTACCTGCTCTTGGGACAATGACAGCGGCGTATCATTTGTAGTAATGGGCCTAAGGGCAGAGGCTGACTTACTTTGAAATGCCTGTCCTTAAGAGTCAAAGGGAATTGAACCAGAACTAAAGCATGAGCCTCTCTGGTTTGAGTTGAAGCACAGCGTGGGCTACACTTACACTCTGAGTGCAGTGCTATTAAAATACTTGGCACTTTCCTTATTCCCATTGCTGTAACACTACAGAACAGTCACTAAAAGAGTTCACAGTGTTGTACTCCCTGCGGCTTCGATAATACAAGACTCCTTTTTTGTTTATCCATGGTGTGGTGAGACGAATGGCTCAGAGTAGGTAAGACCTAAACTTGCAGACTGAAGTTGAAAGAATTCTCCAAAAGGCTCCCATGACTTGTCCCTGCCACCTTCCTTTCACGATGGTAACCACATGCTGCACGAGCCATCCGCTTTAAAAATAAAAATGAAGGATGGTTCTTCTTTCTGGAGGCTTAAAATATTACCCTTGTCACTTTAACATCCAAGCTCTGGAGTGACTTGCCATAATTATGTTTTTAATGTACTGTATAATCTTTTCATCTGGATGTTTTACTACTTAGATTATACAGGCTTTCTGCACTTGCACTCTAGCTGCGATACTAATTCATTTCCTGCAAGGTGAGGGGTGCAGAGCTAACCCTGGGATCCCTGTCAGCTCTGTCAATCTACTAGAAGGGGGTATGGAGAGAAAGAGGGGGTGACTTTCTCTGTCTAATCAAAGCAAGATTTGGTTTTTGTAAGGCTATCGCACAGGTTTAGATCGCCTGTGTGGCAGTACAGCACTCTCTAGTAAGCCTTCAGCCCAGCTGCTGATGGCCATGTAAGTTTCAGCACCCTATGGCTTACTAGGAATGCTCGGCACTCAAAAAGCATGTGCATCCAGTTTTGAGAGGGGCTGTAACTTTACCAGCATAGTTGCCCCAGCTTGAATCTGAGGTTGGGAGGTCTTCAATGGATGGCTCTAAAACACCGTCTCCAGCGTTCACTTTGCGTAGCAGCCATTCGCTCCATATGAGCCCTGCTCGCTCGGGAAGATGCTGTACTATCTGTCGGCAGAAAAGCAGTGAAAATTGGGGGGATGGTGGGTCCGTTGTTGCTCAAAGCTGAATTCTGTGGCTGTAAAGCTGAACATGTTAGTAAAAGAGATTTTTTGTGTCTGTCTTTGCTGTGCCAAAGCAATGGCCTTTGGTAAGCTGGCTGTTTGCAAGGCACAATGTTCTCATCCCATCCCTTCACGTTTCTTCCCTGACCCTGTCTTGATGGCTACAGTTATGGCTTCTGCAGTTCTGTCCCCAATCAAGCTAACTGTTTAGCTGATCAGGGAAGTTTCTGGGGTTAATCAGTGGGCATGCATAACTGCTACCCTTCTACAGAATTTTATAACCCTCTGAGACCTACTGCGTAGCTCCTGGATCAGGCACGGCTAGCAAGGAACGTTATATTTGTCTGCATGCTGATATAGTGAGCTTTCATTGTGCTGCTGCTGCTACTAACACCCAATTCCCTTATTCTAACCACTATCATTTATCTGTGGGATTAGGGCAAGTTTTCTGCAAAGAGCCGGCGAGCCAACTTTGCCCTTGATTACCTCCCGGCAAGCTCCCATTGGAGTCACCGGAGGCTGTGAGGGTATAAATGGGTGCAGAATTTAGTCTTTGTTCCCCTTCTTGAATCAGCGTCTCAGTTCAGTGTGTAAATTAATATTCTGGTAGGGGAAGGAGCCCTCTGAAATGTCAGGTATTGGCTGTTGTCAGGAGGTTATTGGCCTAATTGCAACAGTATAGAAAGTACTGATTGTACCAGACCAGTGGTCTATGTCATTTAATCTTGAACTTTCTCCGGATGAGCCACAAGCACCCATAGTGGGCATCTACAAGCATCACTGGTGTACAAAAATCAGTATGTGGTATGCAAAAAATAAATAAATAAATAAAAATTAAAAAAAATGAAATGCCTTAAAACTCCCTGACTCTGACGGTACAGGGCAAGAGGTAATGCTTTACTTTCAGCTCAGCCAAATTCAATTCCATGCCTCAGAAAAGGCAGTCAAACCTAGGGAAATATCCATGTAGCCTCATTTTGGCTGTGGTTAAATGGTAAAAGATGCACATGAGGGCTTGGGTAGTTTGGAGGAAGAGGAGGCAGATGATTGTGTGTGGTTTTTTTGAGGGTGTAAGTAGAATCAGAGCTGCAGGTTATGGAATGTGGTAGTTCCAGATGTTGGCAGCAGTTGGATGTTAAGTATTTGCTCAGTGCTTCTTGGCCATTCCTCATACTGTTGTTGCTATTAATGTGTGTGGGTGTGGTGGTGGTGGTGTTTCCTTTTTTTTAATGGACTCCAGTTTACCTCCACTCGCACAGCCATACCTAATGTCATTGTAACCCACTGGTGTGTTACAGCCCCCTCTCTGGGGTGATGCACAGAGAATGAGTTGTGATAGCCCTAGACTTCAGAGCTTTAGCTCAAGCTGTAGCAATTTATGCTTTTTAACTCAGAAGGTCCCTGGTTCAATCCCTGATGTGTCAGCCCAGATGGTGGTTGTCTCATCTCCTTGGCAAACTATTTGCATCACATGTTAGGTTATAGAAAAGCTTAGTGCTAAAGAAATGAAGTTCTCAGCCCCCATCATGGGGTTAGTCCTGATTTATTGCCGTTTGAGATCAGAAATGGGGTAGACTAGGAGCTCTAGACTGTTAACTGAAATCACATTTCCTATTAACCAGCGTTGCCTGTTCCATTCAGAAAACCTATTGCTGATATTGAAAATAAGGAGACTACCAAGCATTCCTCCCTAATTAATGGTTCTAAACCAATTTTAATAAGTGTTGGTGACAGGTTGTATGATGGATGGCGTCCTTGTTGAGGGAAGCAATCCGTTTATCCACAAGATCAGTACAGCTTTGGCAGCTGATGAAGGACGCTTCCTCTAGCCAGCATAGTGTTCGTCAACCCTGCTCTGAAGGGGTCAAAGCTAGGGTGAGAAGGTAGCCCTGATTCTATGGCCCAATCAGTATTTAAGTACTCTGCAAGTGACACCCTGTCCACTTCCTGTAGGAACTAACTCGATGGCAACCAACATCCAGTCTATGATGCTGAACAGTAGATGGATGATCATACCCTTTGCATCATGCTTCCATAATGCCTTGCACTGCAAACATTAGTTTGTATTGTAAATGCTGAGGGGCAAAGGCTGTCTTTTCTGATGTGAGAATGATGTCTAGCACAATGGAGCCCCCACTGGTCTCTCAGCATTGTCACAATATTCATCAGAATACTCTAATCTCCTGACATCCCTTTCTAGGGATGAGTAAAAAGAGACGTAGAGCACGACTTTGAAAGTCACACAGAAAACCAGAGCAGAACCAGGTAAAGAACTCCGGAGTGCTGACTTCCAGCACCTGGGTCTAGCCACTAAACAGGTCTCCCTTCTTCATTTATTATTGACCTGGGCTGGATTGAGTAACAGAGAAATACAGAAACAAATGTATAGGCGTAGATTGGTCTGAACAGACTCGGGGGGGGCTCTGATCTTAGTCTCTTCCATAAGCATTAGCCAGCCTTTCAGCTGATTGCTGTGGGAGAGATGTTTTGATGGAGCTAAATGGTGTGGTTGGTTTTGTATTTTTGTTTTACTCTCCATCCATCTTCCTGAATTCATATAGTTGATGGTATGAGATGTGTGAGACAGAAACCAAGATTTGTGATCCGAATGAAGCAGAAGCTTTGGGGAAAGTCACATCTCCAGGCTCTGCTGAGTATTTGGGCAGTCCTGTAATCTTCCTCCTTTTTCCTGACAAAATATATTAATTGGAAGGCAACATCAGTCAGTGCTCATTGAGTTTGACAGACCTGGGACTATGCTAATTCATGAAGCTGCTCTGGGTGTGTATGTGCTTTCTTTTATTAAGGGGCCAAGATGGCTGGCAGGCAGCTATTTCTGAGAGAGAAATCAAACTGACAAATATCAGGAAAAGCTGACTTGCAAATCAATTTAATATAGGCAAGTTCCAGGCAGAATTAGCCCGCTTCTCAGGAAAATGTCCATGCTCTAGCTGCCTAATCAGCCAAGTTGAGAAAAGTGTGTTGGCTAATAGCCAAATGAATCTCGCAGGGGAGCAAATGTAAATGAGAAACAAATGTTCCTCTCTCTTGCTCTTAACAGAGAGCCTGATCCCAAGCCCGCTGAGGTCAATGGAAGGATTCCTATTGACTTAAGAAAGCTTTGCACTGGGCACAAATTGCTTACGATTGAAACTTGACTTTGGCTTTGAAATTGCAGGGAGCTGATTTATAGAACACGCTGAATGCTGCTGAGTCAATGTGTGCCCCGGAGAAGAACTCTGTCTCAGCAGTTTTCCATGTGGACGGCTTTCCCTGGCACTGGACCTGTGGCTATCAGCTTTCCGACTCTTGGGACTGCATTTTGTTCCACAAGAAAATGGGGTAGATGATGATAGTCCCTTCCCCAATGATCAGAAGATACAATTATTGTGGGGGGGGGGGGGGGGGGGGGGCCTTTAACCTCCTCCCATCATAGCCCATGGGATTTGGCCTGTTAGGCCTGTTTACTACTTGTGAGGCTTAACTTTAAGTAATAATAATACTTGGCTCTTATATTGCACTTTGCATCAGTGGATCTCAAAGTGCTTCATAGTCTGTAATGTATGTATTCTCACCACACCCCTGGGAGGCAGGGAAAGAGTATTAGCCCTATTTTGTAGAAGGGTCACACAGAGGCTAAATGGCTTGTCCAAAGTCACATGGAAAGACTTGTGGGAAAATAAGGAATTGGACCCAGGGCCTGCCATGTCTTAGGTTAGGGCCCTAACCACTGGCCTATCTTGCCTCTCATGAAAGAAGTCCCTGAATCAGGGTTGCATGTCTTTTGTATATATATATTTTTTTCATAAGGCTCCAGCTTCTGGAGTCATGTGACTGCATGAGTCTCGGGGGCGGGGGGAGGTTTAAGTAAATTTCTAGCCCTCCTGGGTGTGGAGGCAGGCTTGACAATGTGAGGGCTTGACTCCTGATTTTTTTTTGGGGGGGGGGGGGGAATAATGCTGCATTTTCTTTGGGGGGGATAGCTCAGTGGTTTGAGCATTGGTCTGCTAAACCCAGGGTTGTGAGTTCCCTCCTTGAGGGGGCTGTTTAGGGATATGGGGCAAAAATCTGGATGATTTAATTGGGGATTGGTCCTGCTTTAAGCAGGGAATTGGACTAGATGATCTCCTGAGGGCCCTTCCATCCCTGATATTCTATGATTTGTCTCTGAAACCTTATTTTCTCTATTACAAGGCTTTTTTTTCCTGCATTCTTTCTTGCAGAAAATTGTCCAGCAGCCTATTTGAACTGGTATGATATGCTTTCTACTCTTGCTTCATGTACGTGTCTGTACAATATATACTTCTGGGTTTCCTAGTTCCCCTTGCTCTTTCAGTGGCACCCACTTTCCTTCAGCACAGCCAAATGATACTGCAGCCTGACTTTGGTGGGGTGTTTAAAACAAAAAATAAATCTTAACCCCCACTATAATAGCGTTAGCCATTTTAAAAGGGATGCTGTAGACTAATGCTATCCCAAATGAAGGCACACACTGCTCCCTAGTGGATCCTTGGGTACTGCAATGAGACAGGCTTCTGTAAGAAATACCACACCGCTTTCTTTTGTATGCTACCAGACTCAGGTCTTTAGTATCCTACTGATTCGCCTAGAGATGTGAATAAATGGCGAAAGGTGAAGTTATCTCCCATACATTTTCTTAGGGGGGAAAATGCCTTGCAAATAGTGTGTGTGTGAGGGGGGGGGGAGGTTGTTTTATTTCTTTGTTCTTCAGCCAGCCCTTGTCCTTGACTAGACAGTATCAATTTAAAATAGTGGGGGTTTTAAGTGATTGCGATTGTTTCCTGTAACACAAGAATAGAAGATATTGCTCCTGGGGAAAGCCTCCTTCAGAGAAGACAGGAGGAAAGCTGATGCACAGAGGTTAACTTGTCATTGGTTTGAACAGCAGGTAGGTAGCCTAAAGCTGCAAAACCTGCTTGTGTACTTCAAGAAAACAATGAGATGCTGCTTGTTCTAACTAACAGCTAAATTTTCCTTGTTAGCCTCTGATTGCACCCTGTGACATAGGGGTGTATGTGCTTGCAAAGGGCATAAGGGACTAGGGAATCTTTCTCTTAATGTGGATTCCCATTACAACAAAATTTGTTTCCTCGAGCCATATTTGAAGAATCATGTTGTCTCAGCTGTCGAAGTGCCTAGTGCTCGGCAAACTGGGGAGCCCAGGATTCAACTTCTGCACTTCAGAGCTGTGCGTGTGAGACTTCCCTAGAAGAATTAGGGAAGTATCCTCCCCTGGGAACTTTCCATACCAGGCACTTGGGCTCAATCTGCATGCCAAAATAAAAGCTCTTTAGGTGTGTGAGGCTGAATAAGTGATGATGACTCTTGGTCACCTCTCTGGGGAATTCTAAGTAAATCAGAGAGAGGGCAAATGCCCCAACCTTCCATTTGGGGTGGAACTCAAACCAAGTGGGTTGGTGGCATGAGCCTTCTAAAACAACGCTGCTGAAAAGCAAGAGCCCAGTAACTGTCTCTCGTCTGACCTGCAAACAGAAATGGGTCGGGGGCAAATAAAGCCTTCTCTTGTGAAACAGTGGCATCTCCAACCTGGAACGGAGCTGTGCATAAGATTCTGCAGCCAGCTTTGCTGCTAGAGAGAAGGCACTAGCAGGGCAAAATCCTTACTCTCAACCCTGCCAATCAACTCACGCTTGTGGAAATGTATTAATGGTCATGGGCAACTTTCTTTTTTTCTTCTACAGCAGGGTGATTAGACCAATAACATTTCCCAGCCTGGTCAATAGGCTGCTGTTGGGTGCAGAATAGAGTATAGCTGATCTTCGTAATCCAGTTTTGAACGAAAAGGTCATCCTTCAGCTGCGATTCTTCTGTTCAAGGATTTCTGATAGGTCAGGGAGTTCAGACAATGGCCGGTGTCTGCCTAGGGTTTGGATTGCTCCCTGTCTCTCCAGTTCAGTGACAGTGATTTTACTGAGCCCTTTAAGTCACAAGAGGGCAGAGTTGTCATGCAGCTTCCAAATTCCCTAATCCCATGGACCTGCCAGATGTTAATTGGAGCAGACCTTGTCCATGGCTTTGATCACAGCAGGACCAGCAGCCACAGCCACCATGCTGTTGACAGAAATGTGATTCTCTACTTTTGACTGGCCTTCAGCGCTGATGTCATCAGTGGGTAAAATAAATAAAGATGTTTGACCAAAGAATGTCCTCAGTAACTTTGAAAGGTCAGCTATGTATCCATGCAATTCTCCTGGGTGTTTGGCTATAGGAACATTGCAAGCAGCATTATATTAATATTGATGTTGGACTTGAAAATATAAATTGGTACCTAATTAACATCTGAACGATGACTTGAATGGCACTGTTAATATTATGCATTGGTAGGCTCACCATAACGTCTGTCCTTGACCACATGAGTGGGATAAATAAAACCGACGGTCTGTACTTCTGTTTAAAATTGCGGAGGTGCCATACCTAATTAACATTTCTCATTAGCAGATGCCTGTTGGATTAGCAACAATAGGGCATTCTGAACAGTTCCTTGTCTAAGAATATATCATGTGACCTACTGCGTACAAAGAGTTGGGATAAACTTTCACGAATGCTGTGTGTGTACCTTGGTCATTACTACTTGTTGGTAAATAACTGCCACGTTAGCTGTGCAGTCTTTATTTTAATATGACTTTGGGGGTTTGGATGCAAGTGGGTGTGGTGTTTTGTTTTCTGTTTTTGTTTGTTTGTTTTTTCTCTCTCTCCTGGGGTGGGGGGACAATCCATGGACTACCTCTCATAATAACCGCACCCCCAGCCTAGATACTTTAAGAGTATTTTAAAAATACACCTTTTTATCTGAAGGCTGTTCTCAGAGGAAGGCAAGCACCTGAAGGTTGTCTTCAACCAAGAGATTGGGTTTTTGTCCTTACAAAAGGGAGGGAGTGTAGTCTAGTGGATAAGCCACTGGACTGGGATTTGGAAGACCTGAGTTCTAAGCCTGGCTCTACTGCTGGCCCTGATGTGTGGACATGGGCAAATCACCTCACTTGTTTGTTCCTCAATTTCTCCTCCCACTTGGATTTGTCTACTTAGGCTGCAAGCTTTTGGGGAGGGGAACTGTCTCATGATATGTTTGTACAATGACTAACACAATTGGGGGAACTTTGGCTCTTAAGTGCCTAAATCCCTTTTGAAAATGAGATTTAGGCTCCTAAACCAGTTTGGCATTGCAATGTTGAGTGGTGCCATGCCTAAATACGTTTACAAATCTGGGTCCTTGTCTATGCACACAAGTTATACCAGTATAATTAAAGCAGTACAACCTCCTAGTATGGGTGCAGTTATAGCTGTATAAATGTTTATACTAGTGTAACAGCTTATTTCTGTGTGGGAAGGGGAATAGAGTATTCTGGTATAAGGTACCTTTATACTGATACAATGGATCATGGATGCTGTTGTATCATTTAGCTATTCTGGTTTAAAAAATAATCCAACCTCAAACTGAAGAGGTTATACAGTATAAAAATCGGTGTGTGGATCAGAACTTCTTTAATATAATACAATAAAACCTAGAAATGGTTCTATATGTCTATAATGTGACTTCTGCCCCCCACCATAGAGTGGGTTGGATGTAGGAACCTGGATAATCACAAAGATTTCAAACAAACAGGCAGTGCCGATAATGTGCATTGTGCTTAATTATGCTTCAGCCTGTGCAAATTAGGCAGGGCTGGATTCTATGACCCTTGCACAATAAAATACTAGTGTATTGGAATAAGGGAGGCAGAATCTGCCCTTGTTTAAAGGGACAGCTTAAAAAGGTGTGGGCTTCTTTTCCTTCCTGTCCCCCACAATGGATTTCAGTGTGGGTTTGGGCATATTAGACCTATAGTCTCATAAGATATAAATGATGCTTCACAATGCTTAAAACATGACAAAAGAGTACTCGGCCCCAGAGAATGGTAGTGACCAACCCTGAATGGATGCTAAAGGTGCTTGGATATAATCTGAAGTTGGCCTCCCCTAAATGACCCAGAAAGGATAAGGGATCTATTACTGTGCCAGCTAAGGGGCGTGGGGGGTAGAAATATCACTTAACTCAAGGGTCTTTCTCTTCCCCCTCCCCCCTTATAGCTAAAGCACTTGGCTCTAGTCCTGGCTTTCTAGGAGCAGTCTAGCCTGCAGATCATTGATTCTGAACAGCCAGTGAACACACTGACAATACACTATGGGTACCCTGAAGGAGCAGGTTCAATGCAGTGCAATGTATGAAGAAAAAATGTAGTGGGGATGGGGAGGGCGTGGGGCATGCAGAACAAATGTGTGGGCCTTCTAGCTGAGCTTACCTAAGAACAGGTGCGTATTCAGAAGCTGCTTGCAGAATCTTGCTCGTTGCCCTTTGTAAGAATTGAGCTCGGGTGTAGTTCCCTTTCTTTGACAGTGCTGGGATTGTAACTATTTGCATAGGCTTTCAAAGATCGTGAGCTAGCAACAGAAATCCCAGCAGTATGATGGCTCCATCTGCCCAACTGAAAGGTCTGGGTGCTGGTGGTAGGGCAACTCAGTTGCATAACCTTTTCAATGTTGTGCATTGAGGCACATGCTCCTGGAGGAGGAGCCTGGAACTTTCTCAACAGACCAGCCCGGACGTTTGTTTTTATAGGCCAGGTGGCACGTAAAGCTGCAGACTGTACAGAGTTACTCTGAGCAATTAGTGTACTGAAGCAAACCTGTCCTTGATTAGCACAATATCGAATGTCATGCTGCTGTGACCAGACCAGCATGGAAAGAATACTGGGATAGCTTCTTACTGTTCACTAGTCGTCTGAGCAGGGCTGGCCTTGGGGGGTGGGCCACCCGGGTGACTGCCCAGGGCATCATGGCCAGGGGGATGCCATGCAGCAGCTCAGATGGGCATGCTGCCGTCTGGCAGGGGAGCGCTGTAAACTCGCAGAGGCAGCGTGTGGTGGTGGGGGCAGATTTCTCCCTGCTTCCTTTTGGGGCAGAAATGCAGTATCTGTGCCTCACTCTCCCTGCTTGCTCTTCCCCAATGTTCCTCTTCACCCCCTACGGTACTGTGAAGGGGGGAGTGAGGAGCAACACCAAGTGTTCATGCATCCAGGTCACTTTTCCTACTTGAGGTGCACTGTGATGCGAGCATCAGCAGCTGCTGCTCTCCTGCCCTCCCCTTACCCAGCGCAGGTGGGGAAAGTGACCTGGATGCAGGGAACCCTGATGTTGCTCCTTGCTGCCCCCCTCACAGCCCCCCAGGGGGATGTGAAGCAGCGTTCAGGGAGGGGGCGCGAGCAGCAATGCCAGCTTCTCTGTGCATCTAAGTCCGTTTCCCAACGTGCGCGCAGAAGGGAGCACGGTGCAGGGGTTAGCGGTGAAGGGGGCACAGTGCAGCATGAAGTATGTGGTGTATTGCCACCCTTTCTTCTCTGCTGCTGCTGGCGGCAGCACTGCCTTCAGAGCTAGGTGCCCAGCCAGCGCTTAACTTGTGCTGGGGCTTGCTGGGGCTGAGCCCTGGCACCTCTTTCAATACGAATTTAGCACTGGGGGGAGGCAGTGGGCCCTGGGGGGGTGCAGACCGTGGGGGGCAGTGGCAATGGGGGGCACCGTGCCCACTGGGGTCAGGGGTGCCAAAATACAAGTTCACCCAGGGTGCCATTTTTCCCTAAGGCCAGCCCTGCTTCTGAGTTGCTGACTTTTATCTTAGTCAGGACCATGCCAGGCCAAATGTGTGCCTGTCCTGGTTTGAATACTCGAATCCAGGTTTTCCCCACTCTGCCTGGCTGCAAAAGAAAACCCCAAACCTGCAATCTCCACTACGTGCTTTTACAAAGGGACCTTCCTAGTCTTCTCTCAAGCAATCTCATTAATTAGCTCATATCAACCTATCCACCTCGCTTCTGGGTTCTCTATAGAAATAACTGCCAGCGTACTTAACCTTGCTTGCCCCATGGACGTTCTTGGATGGGTCTTGATTAATTTTTAGTTTGCTGAAACTCCTTTCATTAGGAGAAGCAATTGCGGGAAGACAGCAAAAATACACAGTGTTGTTTGTGTTAGGGAAACTCACGGCTAAAGATCCCTTGTGACTGTAGCTAAGGAGATCTTCATTTGAGTCATCCTTAAGGATTGACTTGCAAAAACTGGTGAAGAGCTCAATCTCCTTCTCAAAACGGAGTTTAAACCCTCAAGGTAGCTGCTTGCGAAACTTTGAGCGTGACTCCTGAGATGGTCTTTGCTGAGACTTCTCAGTTTCTTGGTTTTGCTTTTTTGAAGGCCTTTCTCTGACCCTGTCACACACTTGCGTATCCTATTGTCCAATTTTGTTAATATTGTGTCTAAGATGGGGTTGAAAACCTTGTGTTCAAAAACTTTTTTAGGATCTGATGACCTTTCCTCCTTTGGCATCATTTATCTTTCAACTGTGTTGATATTCCTACTTTTCTCATCCTGTGAAACCTCAGCTACCTCACATGTAATGAACCCAGAAGACCATACTTCCACTAACGTAAACTGGGAGCCATTTGAATGTCAAGATCCAGACTCTTGCAACTTTTTGCTCACCATGTTAATTTTTGGGAGGATAGTATGCTGCATCTCCACCAAAAGAAGAAATGAAATCTCTGAAATGTTTATTTGCAATCTGTCAGTTTCCAATTTAAGTCCTGGCATAAGATTGTGTGATGTCTTAACCTCATCTATAGTGTCAAGAACACCCTCAATCAGATTTGGTAGTAGACAGATTGCCTATACTATTGCTGACCATCTTGTTGTGCTTTGGCATTTTAATGTAATGCTAATATGCTTTTTCAACACATCCCAAGTGGGAAAACAGGATATACAGTCTTTGAACAATTCAAAACAAAAAAAAATAGAACAATGTGGGGAAACAACCATTGCAGCAGCAGCTTCTCCAACAAGATTCAGTGAGGGGGCAGCCTGTGGGATGAAAGACACATACTGATTTGCCTACTGGATTTGATTTTGAACACCTTTTGTATGCAGTAGCCATGTTAGCTGTGTTACGGCTGATTGCAGGAGACAAAGCTATATCTAAACCATCTTTTTTTCAGCTTCTGTAAAATAACTTCCATAATTCCCTCCCCTGTTCTGGTGTGGATATCCATGAAATCTACAAAGCATTAAATGGGGACCCCAAATACACGGTTGAGAGCACTGAACAGAAACTGTTAATGCCCTGCAATGGAAGAAAAGAGTGAGAAGTAAGAAAAGGAAAATGCCAAACAAAACAAGGGGCCCTTTGGAACCTGGTTCCACTGGAACCATTTGAACCTCCCCCCACGCCCCTTCACATAGCTCATATGCTAAGATCAGGGCTGTATGTACAATGTTCTATCCTAAGTAAGGAGTCCACAGATGAGTTTAATATGGCCACGCACTGCATTAACTCTCTGCCATGTAAGTCCTGGTGTGGGAGGAACAATGTGTGTGTGTGTGTGTGCTGCTCTATCCTGCCCTGCTTGTCTACATCTCCTCCACCTGTGCAGACCCTATGCCCCACAGGAAACCTCCACTGGGTTCAGGGATAGTGCTATTGAGGGGCCTGAGCCTGCTTCTGCATTGACACCTTATGCTGTTAATTAACCAGAAAACTTTGTGTGATCCTATTGTTCATTCTGAATGCCCGAGCTGAGTGAGGAGCAAAGTGACAAGGAAAATATACTAGCCAGGGAAGTGTTTGTTTTTATGTTCCTGGGGATAGAGGAATTGCCAGACCAGATCAAGACAGCAGTCTATCTAGTCCAGGGGTTCTCAAACTTTCGTAGTGGTGACCCCTTTCAAATAGCAAGCCTCTGAGTGTAACCCCCCTCCCCTTATAAATTAAAAATGTTACAAAATATATTTAACACCATTATAAATGCTGGATGCAAAGCGGGGTTTGAGGTGGAGGCTGACAGCTCACAACCCTCCTTGTAATAACCTTGTGACCCCCTGAGGAGTCCCCACCCCCAGTTTGAGAACCCCAATCTAGTCAGTATTCTGGCTCTGACAGCAGCCACTACCTGATATAGTACTTCAAAAAAGTGCAAGGAAACCCCCTAGTGGCCAACTATGGAATAACCTGGTTATGGGGAGGGTTTCTCCCTAACTTTTCTCAATCAGTGGTGGTTTATATATCCTCACCTCCTTTTCCTGTGTAACTCTGTGTTCGCATTGTCCAATCTTCTTTTTTTTTTTTATCTTGTTCCTCCTAACTCTTGGGCCCCAATGATACTTTGGTGGTGGTGAGTTCCCCTGGCTAATTGTGTTGTGTAATTTCTGTTAAATTCATGTGATTAGTCTTACTGTCTTTTGTCCTTGTTCTTATAGTAGGGAAACTAGTTTGGGAGCTACCTGTGGCTTTTGCGGCTTCACCTTCTACTTCCAGTCTGCTAGCGCAGCATTGCCACATCTGGGCTGCAGACAGTGAGGAAGACATTTTTGTTTAAATCCAAGCAAAGTATTTCAGCTGTCACTTAAAGTACAATGGAGACCTCTGTTAATTAAGGAGGGTGTGTTGGTGTGTTGTGTGTGTGGGTGGTTTTTTTTTTTTACACAAAACCAGCGTTCTATGCCATCAAAATTGCAGTCCATAAATGATCCAACGCTGTCCCCTTAAAGCTGGTTTGGGTCCAGACTTATTTCTGTTGCAAAATTGTACTGAACAGTCTGAACTCAGCAACAAATTTGTAAGTGACCCATGTGATTTCGGTAACCACATGTAATTTTCACAGGACTCTTTTTAGTTCCCAGCCAGTGGCATGAAATCCAGTCAGTAAGAAATGGCTCCAGTTAATAAAAACTAACCTCACTGAAGTTAACAATACTGTATAATTATTCAATAAAATATCCTCTAACCATATAAAGGCTGTAAACCTGAAGACTTGTCCATGCTACAGTCCAAATGACACTGGTAATTATGGTTCTGCGGTGGAAAGGGAGTAGGATTAGTTATTCTGTATGGTTTTAGTAAGATTTGCAGATAACCATTCTAAAACTAATCTAGTTGTCAATCTGCCAAACAGGTCTCCAGTGTGTGTCTGCTAATCAGGCGTAATACATGCACTAACATTCAGATTCTTCTTCTAATGAGGTGAAAGTGGCTGTATCTTGCCATTAACCTTCCTGCCTTGTTGTAATTTATTCAGTTTCTGATCAATCAGCTGCTCATGTATTAGAATGTGAGAGCTACATTTGCCATTGAGTCAGTGGGAGAGGAGGAATATATCAGATTTTCATTTAAAGCTGAACTATAAACCCATCTTGGCAAATGGATGGGGAAGAAAGAACTGAGGGTAAAATGTTCAAGTGCCTACCACTGAAAGTCATTGGGCTGTAGGCCCTGTTGTGAAAATTGGGTCTGCGCATTTATCTGAATTATGAAATTTCACTCACATTTTCACAGGTGAACTCACAACGTGTCACAATCTATAACAATACATGTTGATGGGGAAGAGGTGCAAAAGGGAAACACAGACTGAATGAGGACCGACAAATGGCCTACTGATATAATTCAAGGACGCTGTTAAGATCCTGTTTGGTAAACAAGAAAAGTGTAGGACTGGAAGTCAATGAACCAAAACTGATGTGTTGGAAATTAGGCCTAACTGGTGGAGGGAATAATGAGATCATGGGCTATTCTACCCATCACTCTTTTTTGGGGGGTTTTAAAAAGAAAAAAACTCTGGGGGAAATATTAGTGGAGGTGAAGCAAAGGGGGACAATTGTTGACTGGGGGGGGGAGAAGTGGTGAAGTTCACTCCTCCTCCCCCCCAGCTGCAACCCACGCTATGCTCTGGGACCATGGGATGTAGTGTAGCATTGTTGGACCTTCATCCTTCTGCTCCTGAAGGATGACCTGACCAGGCCAGAGAGAGGGACCTACATGACCTTGCCACTTCCACTGGCTTCAATTAAATCCCATCCACCACCTCAAATGTGAGACTTGGGCCTGGGTCTACACTACAGCGTTAGGTCGACGTAAGGCAGCTTACATCGACCTAATTGTCAGTATACACGCTCCCGCCGCTGTAAGTGCCCTACTACACTGACGTGACTCCTCCTCCACGAGAGGCGTAGGGCTTATGTCAGTGTAGGTAGGGTGATGCAGTGTCTCTGTAGGCACTGCCTTACTTAAGTCTATTGGCTGTCATTCTTGTCAATTTCATAGCTCCACTGGAGCCATGAACTTGACAAGAAATCCAGCTCCTGGCTTCCTAGTTGGGCTGCTGCCCGGTCTCCACTCCAAGCCAGGCTGCTGCCCAGGCTCCCTGCTCCCCCTGGGGAGCCCTACTACCCGCTAGAGTCCCATCTGCCCTCTGTGAGCACAGCAGCTAACCAGACTCTGGGAATGGATCTCCCCAGCCACCCCTGGGCTCTCCCTGCTCCCCACTGGGTTTCTGATGGAGAGCTGCAAGCCCTGGCTCTCAGCTCCCCACACTGCCCCTCTAAGTCAGTGGAAGTGCTCCTGGTGAGGAAACGCACCACAGACAGAAGAAGGGCAGTGTGGACAGGAACCAACACAGTAATTACTGCAGTGGTTCATCGACCTAACATAGGTTGACTTTAGTTTTATAGTGTAGACATGCCCTTTATCTCCCCAATTTGCCCTTCTTCTTATCCACATTATTTCTTCTTTTCTATCTTTCTTTTACCTTCACTCTAAGATTCTGGCTTAACTTGCCAAGACTGTATATTTTACAACACTGCAGTAAGCCTGTGACCAGAGAGAGATGGCTAAAAGCAATGCCCTTAACAGCCTGATGCTGGTACAAATTTGTAAGGGCTTGGCTTGGCTGATAAGCCTGTGTGCTGTACCTGTATTTTTCCAGCAGCGAGGCTGCAATTGAAAATCAACACCGGAGGCAGAAGCTGAATTTTGCTGGTTTTGTCTTTGTCTTCTTTTTGCCTTCTAGGAAATGGGAATCTGGCTTTCCCACCAACAGCTTTAGCCTATCTCAACTAACTTTTTCTCTTCTTCCCCCTCCTCCCCCCACCCCCACCCAAAGAACAGTTATTGTCATCTTTAATACCAGCTAAGAGACTGTCAAACAAGGGTTTCTTCCTTCTAAATCCTCTCTCCAGCTAAAGGACACAAGGGAAGTTAGAGAGAGCCTTATTTAATACTTCAACTGTGTTTTTCCTTCTCCTTTCTGTATGTTTAATAAAAGGTTAAAAGGATTTCTAATGGTGTGTTTATCATCGTACTAAGCAGGCTGTGGTCTCTGTATACCAAACCCCAAAATGTTAACACTGTTTAATGTTAGACAAGGTCATGTTCACACCATTACTGCGTTGGTCCCGTATATTCCATCTAAATTAATCCAACAGCTCCTGAGTCACCTAGGCAATTTAGAAAATTTTACCCTGAATCTTTTTTTTTTTTTTTTTTTTTTTTTTGCAATGTGAAACTTCTATAATAAAGTTAACATGAGGAAGGGAAATTCATATAACTGCACCAGTTCTGGTCTTGGGGTGCATGTCAATAATGTGCTTTAAGCTTCCCAAACCTTGCAATTTCATGAACACAGGAGTTAGAGAATCTACCCCATCATTTATCAGTTGCTCTTGTATTCTCTAGCCCTCTGCCTGTGAGATTTGGTGACTTAATCCTCAATTGTCACAACTATGAAATCAATTGATGAATAAATCATTTAAAGCAGTACCTTGTCGGAGGCAAAGAGCTACACTCATATTCTAGATCTACAATAGCTGATAGATCCTGAAGCCATGGAGGGAGGGGGAGAGAGAGAAAATGTGTTGGTGCCTTTAGATGCTGAGAGCGAGGGAAGGCAAGATTGCCCGCTTGCCATGTGGGCCTGGAAACTAGGCCTCAGGTTTTTCATGTCACAAACGAAGAGAATATATTTTCTAGGTTGCATGTTCTACTCACTTTCTTATTGCTGTATGTATGTACGTGCTGAACAAAGCCTGGTGGTGGTGGTGGTGGTGGTGGTGATGATGATATAGGAGGCCATAACTCCACGTATGGTTGGGTTTTATTATTAAAACCCATCCTAGAAGGGACAAAAGATTTGAGGTCCCCCAAAGGCCTTCAGGGGGGAGCTACACAGCAGCCATGCCCTGTTGAGTGTAGCATGTCTGCAGTCCTTTGCATAACTGCATGACTTGTCCCTTTCATTATATGATTTAGGGAGACAATCTGGTAACTGTAGACACAGCAGTTCAGTTAATCAGGGAAATGAGGGCAACTGTCTTGAGGGGCAAAAAGTGTGTGTTCAGCTGTGCTAGCACAATCAAGTTAGCTTAGCAACATGACTGAAAAGCCCCATCAAGATGCAGGTTAACATGTCTGAAGCTGCTTTAGCCTAAACTTCCCCCTAGGCTGCAACAGCAACTTCAATAAAGAATATTCTTCTGTATTCATTACAGCAGAATTCTGTTTCTTCTATACCATGGGTCCTACTGAAATTACTTGTGACATTTATTGCTGGGATAGACAAAGCACTAGTAAATGTAAAAGGGGATCAATCCTGCATCAGTGTCACAGGGTGACTGGCCCCCTGGAGGTAGATGAGCCTCAATCCATCTGTGATAAGCTTAACTCCTCTCCTCAGGTGTTGCGTCTCTGTACCAGATATGGACTGGGCACAGAGCTTGCTTATACACACCAGATGTGTTTATGGTAAGATCCTTTAATGCTCTGCCAGGTATGGCTGAGGTTCATTTAGATAAGTGGCTGAACAGTATAATACAGCGTAGCGTCGCATAACGTGTCTCTCCCTTTAAGTTCTACATTCCTAGGATTTACACTATCACATGGTCTTTGAAGTTCAGTCT
>NW_020664440.1:18483116-18495861 GCF_002925995.2 Terrapene triunguis
GGGGGACCGGCTGGGGGGGGGGAGGGAGCGGGCGGGAGAGAGAGAGAAGGGGGCGGCCAGGGCTACAGCAGTCGCGCTGCCACGCGGCCCCTCCCGCTGCGCTGCCGCCTGCCGCGAGGGCTCCGCTCCGGTCAGCGGGGAGGGAAGGAAGAGGACTGCCCTGCAGGGCGCTCTGGTTCTCCGCTCCGCTGCCCCCTACAGGGCGGCCGGAGTGGAACAAGAACACGCACGCACACAGCCGTGCTGCCCTAGGATTGGGCAGAATGCCGCCTCCAACAATCTGCCGCCCCAAGCACCAGCTTGCTCAGCTGGTGCCTGGAGCCGGCCCTGCTCTGGATCATACTGGTTTTCTAACTACATGACCCAAATGTGTAACAATTTGGTCATCTGGCTGTCCTTTAGTTGCAATGACTGGCTGTAGTCGGTTTGGAATCCTTGAATCGTTGTTTTGTTCTGAATCTGCCATCTGTAGAGTTTGCTCTCTTGATCTTTCTGAGGAACAAACTGTAGATGTCGGTGGCTTCTGTTGAACTCTCTATCAGTCTTGATCACATATGATGTGGGAACTGAATTCTTTTTCTTCATGACAGCTGGAGTTGTCCATCCCTTTTCTCCATCAAATTTGACATGAACATGGTCACCAGGTTCTAGACCTGGCAGCTCTCTGAGTGACGTCTATTGTAAAAGTGCTTCTATGCACTTTTAGCCTTTTTATCTGACTTGGCTCCTCTCTTCATGTCTGGCTATTTTGGAAATAGATTCCTTTCCAAAGTTAGAACAATAGTTCTGAGTTGTCTTCCCATCAGGAATTCTGCTGGGCTATATCGCTGTTGGTGTTGATGTGTAACTCAGAAGAGCGCAGAATAGAACTTCCTTCTGTAGGGTATTCTTGGCTGTCTGGACAGCCCTCAACCTCTCCATTCACTTGTGGGTAATTGTGGGCTGCTATTAATATGATCAAAATCATATTTCATTTGGAATGACTTAAATTCTGGTGCAATGAATTGTGGTCCATTGTCAGTCAGTAGTTCTGGAATACCAAAGTGAGCAAAAGTGCACTTCACTTTTTGATAACATTGTGCCATGTTATGTCTTTCAAGTACATTATTTCTATATACCTGGAAAAATTGTCCATGATGACCAGGTAATGATGTCATCTGAATTTGCATAAATCTGCAGCTAGTCTCTTCCAAGGCCTATCTAGTAACACCACCTTTACCAAAGGTACTTCGTGTTGGTCTGTTAGTTCTGCAATGTTCACATGCAGCTATTTTATTCTTTGTGTCCTTGCTGATCTCTGGCCACCATGCTGACTGGCTGGCCTGTCCATTCACGGCATTCAGTTAGTGCTTGACGTCTTTCATGGATGAGGTTTCAGATTTCTCCTCTTACATCATTTGGAATTACAATGCAATTGCCTTTAATCGTGAGTCTATTTGACTCTAATTGTCCATGCACCACAAGTAGTCTTTTTGTCACTTCCTTCGTATCCTCTACATACATTAGGGATGCCTGGCCCAAGTAACTTAGAACTTTCTGAAGTTGTGTGTCTGTGGAGGGTTGCTTTTTGTAGCTAGAGTGGGGGGGAGACTAATGCTGATCTGTATGAGTTCACGGCATCTACTTACCCCTTTGTCATCTTTGAAATCACAGGTAGTTGAGTGCACTTCTGGGCTTTGTGACAGAGTGCTATTACTTGATTTTTTTTTTTTTTTTTTTTTTCCCGGAAAATATTTAGCAACTGGGTTGAATCATATTAACCTTAGCAATAGACATTGGCATTTCATTGGTGGTTGATCCAGATATTTCCCGTTGATGAGGGTTACAAGCAGTTTATGGCCAACGTGATCAGTGTAAATGAATCCAGTCTACATAGATCTCTGTAAAAAATCTCACATGCCCATACGCTTGCCAGGCACTATTTTAAATCTGTTCATATCGTTTTTCAGCTTCTGTAAGCATGAGAAAGCAAAATGCAACTGGCTTTCACTCCGAGCCATGTTGTTGCAACACTACACCACCTAAGCCACAGCTGTTTACATCTGCACTGATTTCCCTCCCCCCCCACACCCCACACCCCCAATTGTGGGTTTGTGCACATCGTAGAACTGGAGTTGTTGAGATCAAGAAATTGCTTAAAAAAATATTTAAAAAGAAAATTGGTTTGGCTCCCATAGCCAAGATGTGTCAGACTTTAACAATTCATTCAGTGGTTTTGTCAATGTAGAAAGGTCTTGTAGGTATTGATGAAAATAATTTACCCTCCTCAATATACGTCTCAGTTCTGGTACGTTCATTGGTGCATTCGATACTGATTCTCAAATTGCTTTTACTTTCTGAAGGTTAAGACTGATTCCATCTTTGTTTGTCTCTCCTTGGTTAGCTTCAGTCCAGACTGACCTGACTAGGCTTAGGACTTCATTGAGGGGTTTGTTGTGCTTTCCCATTGAAGATCCATATATCAAAATATCGTCCATGAAAACTACAACTCCAATGGTGTTCATTAGTAGTTCTGCCATCTTTCTTTGGAAAATTTTCAGGTGCACTGGTAATCCCAAAAGGTAATCTTTGAAAGCAAAATCTCCCCAAGGTTGTAATAAAGGTAGTCTGTTTAGCACTTTCTTTGGCTAAAGGAATTTGCCAGAATCAATTCAAGGCATCCAGCTTGGAGAACGCTATAGCCCCTTTTACTTCGGGGCAGAAGTCAGCCAGTGTCATTAAGTCTTTTAAAAGCTGCACAAATCTGTGCATTTTTTTTTTTCCATTTTTTTTTCTTTCTAATTGGTACTACTGGGGCCCACCATGCTGTTGGCTCAGATACTTTTTGGTACAGCTGAGAAGGCTGTTGGCCTGTAGTTCTTTGATCACATACTCTCTGAATGCATAGCTTTTGTCTGTGTAAGTTGTTGGGGGTGTGTTTTTTTTTTTTTGTGAACTGGCCCATGAAAATCAGAGTATCGCCAGGGCTGGTCAAAGTTCTCTCAGGTGACTTCAGCTCTGGGAGAGGTTGAAGGTGATTGTAAGTCCTTTCTGAGATGACTGTGATGTCAGCTTCTCACAATATTAAAGTCAATAGTCTTACCATGAATATTCAACTTCACTATCCAGGCAGGCCCTGCCATCACAAGTGATAGATCCCAGAAACTATTGCTCTTGATTGTCTGTCTGCAATATGAATCAACACCCTGATTGCTTTTGGTGCAGCAAACAGCTGCAAAATGTCCACATTTCATACATTTATTACACCAGGTGCCTCTGGCTGGACATGCATCATCTCTTGGGATATGACTTTTCCATACCTTGTGCACGGAGGCTGGAATTTGTCTGGGAGTTCTCTCTGCTTGCCTCCGGGGTTTTATGAAAATGACTTTTTCACATTCTGGTGTCTATAGCTTCTGAGCTAGTTTCAGGTTTTTCAAGTTGCTCCTGTCTTTTGTTGTTTGACTAATTCTGACTGCTTTCTTAGTCCGGGCCTGCAGCAGAGCTAGTCTCCAGGCAGCCTCATCAGTACAGCTGGCCTGCAGCAGGCTGCCTGATTGGCTGGCCGCAGATGCCAGCACGATGGCTGCTCAATGCTCATGCCCGCCGCTGTGCCTGCTCCTGTATTACCTTTTTTCCTGCTGCTCCTGCTTTGCACCCAGCCTTCAACATCTCCTTGCCTGCTATCCTGCTTGCTCCAGTTCCTGCCCTTCAGTTTGACCCTTGGTTCTGGCTCCTGACTGCAGACTTGGGCTTGACTCTTGGTTCTGCTATCCAGTTCCTGTTCCCAGTGTGACCTTTGGCTCTGGACTACTGACACTCACTCCGACCACTAGGCTAGACTGCCCTCAGCCCAGTTGGCTGGCAATAGCTGTGGGTAGGGGTCAATCGCTCGTCAATCGTAGCTGCAGTGAAAGGGTTTTTATCTGTTAACCCAATAATCAGCCTGTCTCTGGTATTTTCATGCTTTGCATTTCCAAATTCACAGTTTTCAGCCAGTGTATGCAGAGCTGTTATAAAACATTCAACACTTTCCCCTGGTTCCTGAATTCTCTGGTGAAAACATGCTCTTTCATAAATCCCATTTCTCTGGGATATGAAGTATCCATCAAACATAGCCAGTACCTTTTCATAGTTTTCTTTTGACTGTCTTCAGTAAAGTCAAAGGATTTAGAGATACTCTCCTTGCTTCCCCATAGCATAAATTACAGAAGATACCTTTTATATCATCTGTTTCTTTGTGGAGTTTGCTTGCAACTTGAAATCTTGCAGAATACTGCTTCCAGTCTGTCCATTGCCCATTTGTCAAAGCTGAAGTTCTCTGGGGCATTGAAGAATGGCATGTTGATGAGATCCTGCAACCTTTGTTCCTTCTGTTTGCAGCCTTTGTTGCTGTTTTTCCTTCTGTGTCTGTTCTTGGTTTACTCCTGGACTGGTCACAGAGCTTGCTTATACACACCAGATGTATTCATCGTAAGATCCTTTAATACTCTGTCAGGTATGACTGGGGTTTGTTTAAATAAAGTATTTTATACATAGTGCCACTTAATGGATGAACACTATAATACAGTTTAGCATTCCATTACACAGAGTACAGAGAATGAAGGTTCTGTGACCAGTGGGTCAGGTGACCTGAAGGAGCTCCGAGGTGGGGGTTGGGTGATGCCTGCAGACATTGCAGGATGTACTAAGGTTCCTGCAGGATCAGTGTGGGGGGAGAGATGCCAGTGAAAAGGCTTGTGGAGAAGGCCAAACTCTCAGCAAGATGTGCTGGAAGGGCAGGGAGATGGACCTCAGGGAGAAGGGTTTGTGTGTGGTCTGAGACTGGGGTGGATAAGACTTTATTTTTGAGGGTTGTTTGTTAATAAACCAGGCCCCAAGAAGGGGGTGATGGTGTTAGACACAAGCCTTGTGGAGTTACTGGGGAGCCGGAGAAGGGGAAACTGAGGCAGGGTGCTGCAAAGTCATGCTTGTCTAGTAGGATGTGGTAACAGCAGGCATGCCCTGTTACAATCATCAAGAAGATAGGAACAAGTCACATAATGTGTCCCTTCCATCTCAAGATTCTGATCCACTAGAACCATAGCACCTGCAAGAACTGCAGAGCTCTGATTTGAACTTTCCTCAAATTAAGATGGGCATGGTTTGGTCTGGGCTGATCCTGGCCCATCTCTTCCTGAAGGAGAAGATGGTAGTGACTTATATCTCCCTGACAACACAGTGATCCACATACTTGCCAAGTGCCTTCTGCCAGCAATGATCTGGCACTACACTGAACAAAATATGTGATTTAAAACTGCATCTGGTATTTCAGATTGTTTTAGAATTCCACCTACAGCTAGGCCTGTAAGTTGGGATTCCCCCCACCCCCCCGCCCCACACACACACACACAGCGGGGAGGAATGAAAATGTGCTGTGGTCCAGAAATGCAATTTGTGTAGTGTGGGTGTGTGCTAAGAGACATTGGCTTGTGAGGGGAGGTCAGCATGTGTTACTTTGTTAAATAAATAATAATAATCCTATTGTGGAGAGCTTAAAGGCCACAGAGCGCCCCGTTGCTGATGCACTGTAAATCCCAAACCTCGACTTGTTATATAAGTGAGATTTTTCCCCCCAGTGAAAAGAGTTACTTTAATCCCCTCATCTATTAAATGGGCTTTGCTTTTCTTTTAAACTGAGCTGAGAGAACTCTCTATCTCATAATTGGATAGACCACAGCTTTCTGTGCGTCCCTGACTGAGGTGTGAGCCTACATTTGTTTCTACCCTTGAAACAATACTTGTCAGACTGTGCCATGCTGTTACTTGACTTTGTGTATACTAACAGATCCGTGGCCACAGAGGACTTGACAGTCATCACTGTGCAGCGCACTACAGAGCCTCTGCACTGCATAGCAACAGCAAGGGTAGAACTTTGATCCTCCTCCAGAGACCAGGCTCCTCCTGGTTCAGCTGAAAGAGACTCTAACAATGTGGGGCCTAAGATGCCAATGATTCCATCCAGGAGGGGGCAGCCTTGTTCCAATATCTAATTTAGTAATTGGGTGGCTCGTATGTAATAAACGGTCATCTCCACCACCCCTGCCCAAGGAAGTGGCAGAATTAGTATTGGTGAGAGAGAATTTATTTTATTTTTTTAAGGGTTAAACATGATTTCTGCACCCCACCACCCAAATATAAAAATATACGTTTAAACTGAATCTCGTCATTGTTTCTTATATGGCCAGCAGAGCTCTGGCTTGAGCCATTGGATGGCATTGCACCACAGTAACTAATCTGAAAGACACTGGGTTAGATTCCCCAGGGGTGAGTGGGCAGCACTTGCACACTAATGTGTGCATGGCCCTAAGTGAGTTTTCCAACCTGTTTTCTTCTCCTGCCTTAATGCGGGTGGCTGCTGGACACCTTGGGGCTGCTCCATCAATAAGCCATTCCGTGGCAGCCAGGATTGTTGGAGTACACTGTGCTCTGGCTCTGCCCTGACATGCTTCAGAGTGACCTCCGCTCTAAGGGGATTCTTAACCATTGCTACCATATGTCCCCTTTTGTACCACAGGAGCAGCTCAAAGGGTCCTTATGTCTGGCTGAGGGTCTGCTCTGGAGCTCAATTATTTTTCCTGTGCAGTCTGTCAGTTTCCAACGAACACTTAGGCACAAGACACTAAAACAAAGGAGCTGCTTAGGCTGCTCCTGCTGCTGGAGCCCCGTTCCTTAGCAGAGTTCGTTTTGCGGGTACAGACGAACACAGCTGCTACTCTTAAAAACTAGTGTAGATCTCAAATGAGGTCTCCCAGCTCAAAAGCTGAATACAACACGGACAGTGCATTTTAAGCTTCTTTGACATTAGAAATGTTGGTTGGTAGGTAAATACTTAGAGCCCTTACAGTAAACTTGAAAAACCATCTAGGTCCTCCTTACCCTCTTCTCCCCATCCATAAAAAAGTCGCTGCATTATTTCTTTTCTGTTTTTCATTTCTTCAAATTTTAGCTTTAGGCCATGGGTTGGGTTTTTTCTTGTTTTTTAATGATGATTCAGTGCAATTATTACTGGGGCTTATGAGGGTCAATTCTGTTAATGTATGATGTACGCTTCGTACCAGTGAGGGGTGGAGCTCCAATGGGGGAACAGATCAAATTCCCAAAAGTCCCCGAAGGTTTTTATCTTGCTGGTGATGAGATGTTTTATGTTTGTGCACCTGTATGTGCAAATAAACCAAAAAGTGTTTATCTCAAGGTTTCCTAATTTTGTTTTTGGATTGGTCTTACCAGTTTTTGGCATTGGGTAACATCTGTTTCATGTGTTTTCTTCTCCTTCCAGAACTCTTGTTGGATTTTAAATGCGAAAGGTCCTATTATAAATCTCCTGGGTTCTGGTAGTGCAAACAAGGTTCCTGATGGTTCCTCAGAAATCCTAAAGCAAGCGGGACTCTATAAACTCAATGGGAACTGTAGGTGCTTGGTGCCTCTGGAAAAACAGGCCACAATTCTGTTTTAACTGAATTAGGGGGGGCTGAGAGGCGGAGGAGGTTTCTCAAGGTGATGTGGTATGGAAACTATTTCTTTTCAATAGACATCTTGTCTCTTCTTAGTGTCTGACAAGCTCACACAAGCTTTGTGTGTGCTCAGATGAAAGGGGCTAGATAATATAAGGCACTTTCATTTTCTGAGGAGAACATGCCTGAATTATGAGTAACTATTTTTTTTTTAAGATAGCTGATTAAAGACGAACTAAGCTGATTCTAAAGTGGTTTTCTGTGGGAGTACCACTCATCCCTTTGACCATCTCTAGGGAGGGTGTCTGCTCTGCTTCCTGGTGACTCCTTGCTGCCATTCCCAGAATTCATACTGGTTAAGGGAGACCTTAATTCTAGGAACAGAAGCTTGAAACAATAGATCAAGGTTAGAGGAAGACCTGGTGGGTCACCTCTTAAACCTGTGTGGAGCTCGCCCACTTTGAAAGGCTTGCAAAGTTGTCCTGAGTTCAGTGCCTAAGACCAGCTGAATTTCATCTGTGTGTTGGCCTTTGAAAACGTAATGCTTTTCTGCTTGTCTGTCCTGGTACTTGCAGTTTGGCTCCTTGGAGCACGTAGAAAGGTCAAAGCCTTCTCCTTGCTGTCCTCATATACTCGCTCCTCTGTAATGAAACTCAATTGTTTCCTAAATTTAGCTGAATAAGAGATGTGGGTGTTTTCTCCTCCTCCTCCCCCCCCCCCTTTTTTTTTTTTCTCAGAGGGGTCTAGAAAGAGCTGCAGAATGATCGTAAATGGCAGCATGACGGGAACCCAGTAGAAAACGACTCTGCAATTAGTAAATCTCTCCTATTGTGACAGCTCTATTATTAAACTGTCATAAATGTGAGGCTATTAATCTGCTCTCGCCTCAATCCACACATTTTCTCTCCTTGCCCACTCCTGATTTTAACATATAAACTGCCTGTGCACCACACTCCCACGGGGGGGTGGGGGGGAAATGTACAGGGGAATCTTTTCAGAAGCTGAAAACATTTAATGCAAGGGGAATGAGGGGGGGACGGGACCCCAGGAGCTGTCAAAACCTGCTCGCTTTGAGGCTTTCACTAGCTCTTTAAAACTGGAGGAAGCACAATGCAGGTGCCTGACCTCTGAAAGCCAAATCAAGCTTTGCCCTTGAGGAGGCTGTTTGGTGGGGGACAGCATGATAACAAATGGTGGTCTTGTTGCCTTAAGCCTTTAGCAGAGGCTGAATGGGGAAAATGGGAGTCCCTGACAAAGCTAGGTGAGTCTAGGATCCCGACTTCTGTTGGCTTAATGCCAAGTGCTATCATCCTCCTCAAGCCCAGGACTCCCAATATGGGTGGTACTAACAGAGCTGGAGTGGGAGCATGTAGAATCCCATTCAGGAATGAAAAGAAAGCATCTATTTCACCCCATGAGGTCCCTCCTAAGTACAGGTGTGTACTAGTAGCTGGCAGTCCTGAGCCAGATGGGCTAATTCCACCCCGTATTAGCAGAATGTTGTACATGGCCCAAGGGAAGGAAAAGCATGAGATGTGAAGGGTGTGGAGGTGTCAGGAGAAACAAGAATTTTAAAAAGCGTCTCTCTCTGTTAGAGGGAAGCTTCCTAATATAGGTCAGGTATTTGGCTGGTATCTTGTAACAGGGATCGCAGGTGTTACTGTGCTCAATACTAATCCCCCGTGCTATCCTATAAGAGGCGGTGTATCTATTTAGGCATTTACATTATGCTCATTACAGTGGTAGGTGAGTGCCTCCGGTATTGTGGAGAAATTCTCTGGCCTGTTACTGTGTTATGCAGGAGGTCAGACTAGATGATCACAATGGTCCTTTTTGGCTTTAAAATCTCTGAATTACACTGAATTAGTGAGTCTGCTACCTCTGGCTTAAAATCACAATTTGTGCACTTCAAAACTTTTCAACAGTAAAGTCTTGAGACGTATCATGATGTTTGTTTGAAGGCCTCTTTGGGGCTCTTTTGGTTCAGGAAATCTGGTTGGAAGTAAGGTGACCTGCAAATATTTTTAGGACTTGCTGACTTCGTCCAGCAAAGCGATCATAAGATGAGCTTTTCCTTGTAGTAGTCTTACATTTCTGCCTCTGGACTTGGATGATAAAAAAAAAAAAAAAAAAGAAATTTAGAGGTATGTATAAGTCAAAGACCAAAACTGTTAACCAAATTCTTTCTAGACCTCAACATTTTTGGTTCAGTTCCATTATTTTTTTTCTCCAAATCCATTTGCTCAATTCCTTGCTCACATCTGAAATTCTTCAAAATCCTTTTTTTTTTTTTTTTTTCTTTTTTACTGGCAAAACAGTCAAGCTGCTTAATTTTTCTTGTTTTGAGTCTGAAAATGTTAACACCCACTATGCATGCTTGACATCCTTTGACTGAGTACAAATGGGCCTGAATCAAAACTCCCAGCTATGAATCTTAGAAAAGTTTTGGAGTGTTTTTTGTTTTTGTTTTGTCTGGTTCCAGTTCAAACACAGCAATTCAGCCCATCTCTACTTTTAACTTTTCTGATCCTCCCTGATTGTGGAGCGTCTGCCTCATGAATCCTCTACAGAATAATAGATATGAGAATTGGAACATGCTGGCCATACCAATGTTACATTCTGATTGTGGAAAGAGTTGGAGAAAGAGGTAATGTGGAAAAACTAGTGAGTGAGATGGAACACATCTACACAGTCTATTACTGCTGGCCAACCTCTTAAGTCATGGCTGAGTACATCTTTCCTAGTTTACGGAAAAATTTAAGTGAGAGAGTGAAATCTACTGATCTGTGTGTGTTACGTCTCCCTCTGTGCCCTATCCATAGATGATAGGGGTGTAGAGACTCAGGCTATTAGCTCTGGAGGTCTCTGGTTCAATCCCTAGTATCAGTCAAGATAGTAGCCATCACAAGACCTCAGCCTCATGTGGGGAGAGACTTCTACCTTAAGGAAGGAACTCACTTTTTGGTACCTAATGGTATATTTATGGCTTCCATGTGATTATGTGGGTGTGATGACATTTGCCCATAATTGAGATGATCAAAGACCATTCATGCAATGGTTATATGCAACAATGGCCTGCAAGATATCCACACTGGCAACAAGATGTGCATGACCTTTGTCTTAATCTCCTGGTAGCAAGAAGAAACACTTCCTGAAGAATTTGTTTCGATGCCTTAATGGAACGAGGTTTTTTTTATGCTTCTCTGCTCCATAAACTAATATAGCCGCTATGATTCTTCATTTCAGTTTGTGATGTTAAAGCCGATGAGGACCTGTAGACAATTCTTTGCCTTAAGCAGCTAAGGGACTCTAAAGCATTGCATGAGCAAGACACAGCTTACCACCAGTTTAAATGGCAATTGTCTGCAAGTGTCTTTGTCTCATTGGGGCAGAGGCGTGTTCCCTCAACCCTTGACATGGAGTAACAAGCCCTGTTTGCTGCTAGCCACTCCTTTAGATTTTGACCACGCCATGCTCCGTGGAGAAACCATTTTGCACAAACGCTGTCGTTTCCCTTCCTGCATATTAAAGTCTTCAGCAGAACTACAGAATGGAAACTTTATGGTCACATCAGCGATAATGACTTTGACACTCCAGGGGGATTTTCAGGGAATTCTAAGTGGATATTTAGACACTGTGCAAGCAAAGCTGTCCTGTTTTAATGTTCTTATGCAGCTTTATCCTTTTTCAAAGTGTTTACCCACTTCTTGGGATAGAGGGCAGCTAAGTATGTAGGTGCTGTCTGGACTAGATGTTTCCAAAAGCTTAGGTAGCCAAGAAGATTTGATAGAGGTTGTGGGGTGTGTTTTTTAAGCTTCAAATCTGCCCAAGCTTATGCAAAACAGTCACTATCCTACTCCTTGGCTGAGTTAACAGGCAACCCTCTGATCTACAGACCGGGGAGTGAACATGATCTAAAAGCTCTCTGGTGGGTGGAGAGTCTGAGACAGAGGAGGAGTGTCAGGTGGGGGAGGGCAAAACTGTCCAGATAAATCACTGAGATTGTTCTAAAGCACCAAGGTAGCGTCATCACCACCACCCACTTCTTCAGCTACTTACCAAGGCTGGGCTGGCATAAATCATCTGTGCTGTGTAAACACTTAGATTACATTTGCATTGTGTTGCTATGGTAACTGAACTGGAAGCCTTGGGTGATGAATACAAAAGCCATCTTGCTGCTTTGAGAATGCCTCCAAGCTGGGGGGGATCTGGTCAAGGAAATCTGTTCTTTGTGAATTGCATAGGGTTTGTGGGTTCCTAATGGTGTGAACAGAAGGGTTTGTGCTGAGGACACCAAGGTCTTTAAAAGCAAATAAAGAAGAGCATCTAGCTAGTGCAACCACCTCGGCAGAGCTGTACCAGTGCAGCTACGCTGCTGTAAGATCTCCTGTGTAGCCACTCTATGCTGACAGGAGAGCTCTCCCACCGACGTCATGCTGTCTGTGTAACTTAGGTTTTCTTTCACACCCCTGAGCGACATAAGTTACACTGACAAAAGTGGTAGTGTAGACACAGTCTGACTCTCCTGCAGTAAGGAAAAAGCCAGTGCCATGCACGCTGCCCTTCAGTGAGCTAGGACAGTGGTTCTCAATCACGGGTGCGTGCATCCCTGGCAGGACACAGAGGTCTTCCACTCATCTTGATATTTGCCTAGTTTTGCAACAGGCTACATTAAAAAGCACTAGCGAAGTCAGTACAAACTACAATTTCATACAGACAATGACTTGTTTATACTGCTCTGTATACTATACACTGAAATGTAAGTACAATATTATACTGGTAAAAATGAGAATCAGCAATAGTGTGGCTGTGACACTTTTTTTGTATTTTTCTGTCTAGTTTTGTAAGTAAGTAGTCTTTAAGAGAGGTGTAACTTAGGGGTACAAAAGACAAATCAGGCTCCTGAAAGGGGTACAGTAGTCTGGAATGGTTGAGAGCCACTGAGCTAGGGTACTTTGTACCTATTTTGCTCTTAATGATGCAGAAATCCTTTGATCTGGCCTGTTTCATCTTGGATTATGTTCTTTCTCTTGCTCCTCTGTAAAATCCTGCCAAATAACCTCCTTGTTTAGACAAGAGAGTGAAGCTGGTGAACCCAGCCTGCACTCTGGAGAGATACAAGCCCCTTTCAGAGCCCTAAGCTGTTTGCTCTCCTTTGATGACATGACTGCTTATTGCAGGATCATGTGTGGCTGGCTCCTCCTGCCCACCAACCCCTGGGTGCTGTGTGTGATCATCCTTCCCCCGACACACACACACACACACACACACAC
>NW_020664440.1:18505861-18505929 GCF_002925995.2 Terrapene triunguis
ACATTCTGATGGATCTGGTTACTCTTATTAGGCTGTAGTGGTTTTTTTGGGGGGGGGGGGGGGGGGGA
>NW_020664440.1:18506029-18529078 GCF_002925995.2 Terrapene triunguis
GGGAGGGGAGAAGGGGGCAGGCTCTTGACTAGACCAGTTAAAAACGTGCAATCTCCCAATGCCATTTTATGCATTTTATTATTACACAGTAAAAGGATCATGATGATAAAACTTGGCACAAACATGCCACTGTGCTCAAAGCTCCAAAAACGAAGTAGATTTGATCACATTTTCCCACAGGCTTGGTGCTGATCCTTTGGCCACTCCAGCCTTACATCTTCAGCACCCATATTCTCACTGCATCGCCCTGTTCTACTTTCTCTAAGCCAGCTGCAGGAATTTATACATATAAAATTCTTCAGTACCTTGGATGCTAAAGTACTTTTCTTTCAGGAATCCCTTCACCTGGTACTGAAATAGCGCTTTGCCTGTGGTGGAAGGTGACAGCTGTTTTAATAGTACGCAGCAATACTACATAATTAAGAAGACAAAGGGAAGAATGCTTGAAATGGCAGGGAAATATTATACACCATAGTCAACTACCCAAAAACGGAATTTAGCCTCTTTTTGGGCACGTCTTCACTACCCGCCGGATCGGCGGGTAGCAATCGGTCTATCGGGGATCGACTTATCGCGTCTAGTGAAGACGCGATAAAATCGATCCCTGATCGCTCTGCCGTCGACTCCGGAAATCCACCGCGGCAAGAGGCGGCAGCGGAGTCGACGGTGGCGCAGCAGCGGTCGACTTGCCGCCGTCCTCACAGCCAGGTAAGTCGACCTAAAATACGCCACTTCAGCTACGTGATCTTAGGTCGACCCCCCCGCTGTAGTGTAGACCTAGCCTTTGTCTTGGACAAATGAGACTAGTTCCATGAGCTAACTTGTGGTTTAAAACCTCTGGTTTGCATTTAGTTTGCATTTAGTGTGTGGTGCTGACTCAGAGAAAAGAATACTACCTTTTTAAGTGGGGGCAGAGACCACCTAACAGAGCGTGCACTAGCTACTCCTGGGAGAGTTCTGCATCACTGCGCATGCACAGAATTTAAGTCCCCTGCAGATGTCTTTGCTTCCCCGCAGAAAAATGACTTTCTGACAGGGAAGCCACAAGAGCGGTTATGAGACCCTCCCCAGCAGTATGTTTCAGGTGCCCAGGGCAGCTGGCAGAGGGTGAGACTGGGGAGGACCCAGCTGGTGGCTCCTACCCTGTGCCAGGCTCAGCTGCTAGTCCCGGCTGGGCTGGGGAGGACGGGACTTCCTCTTCCCCTGCATGGCATCCATGTCAGACCCTCCCCTGGCTGTAGGAAGCTTTGCAAACTTTCTCCCCCCCTCCCCTGCCCGCACTGCCTTCCCCCTGCAGCTGAGGAGTGACGGGTGCAGGATCACTGTACAGGGAGCTGCTCCCCCATCCGCCCAGCCCCTGTGCATCCAGACCCCCTCATAACCAGACCCTCTCACCGGGCCGCACCTCTCCCCACACCCAGAAGCCCCCTGATGAGCCCCACTTCCCCTGCACCTGGACCACCCCAGCAAGCCACCCACACCCAGATCCCCAGCCTACTGAGCTCCAACCAGCTGCACCTGGATCCCCACCCCATCCCTCCACCCTTCGCTCCCCCCCCCCCCCCCCCCCCACACACACACACACAAAGCCCCTCCACACTTGCATCCTGCCTTGCTGAGCCTGCCTGCCCACACCTGGTGCACCTGGCACAGAAGGGCAGGGCCCTGGGGGTTTTCTGGGGCAGGCAGTGTCCTTGCGCTGTGTCAGGGTTTGGTTCAGCCTCATCACTGAGTCCGTGTCCTGGGGGAGAGCTCCACAGTGATCTCCCTGTGGGCCTGTGCTCCCCAATGCCATGGTGGAGACTCCAGATTTATTTGACAATGAAATTTGCAGAATTTTTAATTGGGCGGGGGGGACACCAAAATTTGCATTTTTGGGGGGGGGGGGGCACAGAATGCCCTCAGGAGTAACTAGCGCAAGGCTTTTAGATTCCTGGTGATCCTCTTTCCCCTGTGGGTTAACGAGGAGGCAGGGCTGACCTAGGAGAGAAGCAACTAAAATGATTAAAGGTCTAGAAAACATAACCTACAAGGAATGACTGAGAAAACTGGGTTTGTTTCTTCTGGAGAAGAGAAGGCTAAGGGGACATAATCTTCAAATCTATCAAAGGTTGTTCTAAAGAGGAGGATGATTAATTTTTTTTTTCTCCTTATCCACTGAGAACGGGGCAAGAAGTAATGGACTTAAAATGCAGCAAGGGAGATTTAGGAAAATTTTCCTAACTGCAAGAGTAGTTAAACATGGGAATAAATTACCTAGGGAGGCTATGGAATATCCATCATTGGAGGTTTTTGAGAACAAGTTAGACAAACACCTGTTAGGGATCGGCCAGATAATACTTAGTCCTGCCTCATTGCAGGGGACTGGACTAGATGACCTCTCGATGTCCATTCCAGTCCTACATTTCTGCGTTTCTATGTGAATGCTCTTTAAGCTTGTGTGTAAATAATGCTGTCTTATTGCTTGCTTTACCATAATGCAGGTTTCAGTTTCTACTTCTTCCAGCTCTTCTGTAAAACTTCACTATCAATCTTCCTTCTTTTTTTTCCCTCTGTTGAAATGCTTATTAGAATAAACCCTGCAAAATATTTTACATCTGCGCTAGTTAATATAGCACCTTGGAGAGAGGGTGTCTGATGCACCGGCGTACAAATGAAGCTTTATTAAGCAGAAACTCAATGATTTTGCTGAATACCCTGGCAATTTAAATTTCATTTTTTATTCATATGCCAGTCAGGAAGGTTTGGAAGGAGACTAGAAAAGCAAAGCATCATGGTTTAATACTATGCAAATTCGTGTTAACATGGTGTTTCATTTCTCATTAATGCATTGTTACACTGCTACTTATTGAAAAGAAACTATGTGACACCTATTAAGAGTTGTGACCTGCTCACTTATTTTTCCATTTGATTTGGCACAGTGTCCCTGTGAAGATAGTGATGCCAGGGGAAATCTTGCAAGTGGAAAACAGAGTTCTTATGTAAACTGGAGGAAGGGGTGCACTTGAATTCTGCCTAATGATAGTACTTGCCCTTGAAACTATAAAGAACTGTTTCTGCATGTGTTTGAGCTATGCCCTCCACTGGATGGAATTAGGATGTCTCAACTTCACATCCTAGGCCCTATACTGCTAATAGTGAAAGGAGATCCTATTTTAGCTCTAGTGGTAAGGACTTATGCTCCTTCAGCAGGAGGATTTTGAGTGCTGCTGATTGTGAAGTCTTGAATTCTCATTACATGTAGCACAGGCACCACTGCATTTTAGGGGTCTGTAAGAGGGTCTGGACTCACCCCTGCGGCGCCTCCTGCTGGTCATCCAGGGAATTAGTTCACCAGCCTCTGGAGCACCCTCTGCAGGCCGGTGATCCGCCTTGTCCTCTGCACTGGCCCCCGTGTCCCTCCCAGGACCCCAGTGCCCCTTGCCCTGGGTGCTGCGCCCAGGCAATACCCAGACACACTGGTCTCCCCTCCCAGGAGAACCCCCAACCACTAACCTCACCTCAAGATAAGGCCACTGCCAGTCACCAACTAGCCCCCACTCTCTGGGGCAGACTGCAGTATAGGCCACTCATCATCGACAAGGGGGTTTGGACCTGCTGCCTTGGCCTAGTCCTGGGCTGCCCTCTGCAACCCCCAGTACCCCTTAGCCTTCTCCTAAGGCACAGCCTGGGGCTTTCCAGGCTGGAGCTCCCCAGCCCTGCTCCACTACAGGTACCCTGTGTCTAGCTCCCTGCAGCCAGGCCCTTCTCTCTCTGAATGTAGAGAGAGACTGCTGAGTGCCTGGCTCCCAGCCTCTTTTACATAGGGCCAGCTGGGGCCTGATTGGGGCGTGGCCCAGCTGTGGCTACTTCCCCAATCAGCCCAGTAGCTTTTCCCTTTGCCCTAGCCCTCTGCCAGGGCTGTTTTTAAACCCTTCAGGCAGGAGCGGGGTAACCACCCCGCTACAGGGTCACAGATCTGTTACGAATTACAACTAGAGATGAGTGTGAAAATTGGAATTTCCATCCCTCCAGAAATTCTGACACTTTAACATTTTGTTTTTGTCCCAAATTGGGATGAAAAGTTGAAATTTCAAAATGTCCAGAATTTCTGTTCCATGGAAAAAAAATTCAGTTAAGAAAGTTGAAATATTTTGTTTGGGAATTTTTGAATGGAACAAAACACACAAACATTCCAAAATCAAAATGTGTTCATTTTGGTTTATTGGACTGTCATGAAATGCGTCATTTAGAGTTAATTGAATATGAAACTGTATTTTCTCATTGTGGCACATTAACTTATGGGAGTTGTAGTTTGGGAGACTGATGCCCCCATTCTCCCGTATGGGCCAAGCTCCCTGGCTGAACTACATCTCCCATAATGCACCACACAGCTCAATTAGAGGAGAATCTGCATTGCATTATGGGAGATCTAGTCCTCTAGGGAGCACAATCCATTAGACAGAATGGAGCCTGAATGACCTCTCCTATAAGGCAGTCTAATGTTTTGTGAAAATGACTCAATGTTTTATTTTGAGTCAGTTAAAAAATGAAAAAAGAACAGGAGTACTTGTGGCACCTTAGAGACTAACAAATTTATTAGAGCATAAGCTTTCGTGGGCTACAACCCACTTCTTCGGATGCATATTGAGTGAAACATATCGAGGAGATATATATACACACATACAGAGAGCATGAACAGGTGGGAGTTGTCTTACCAACTCTGAGAGGCCAATTAAGTAAGAGAAAAAAAACTTTTGAAGTGATAATCAAGGTAACCAAGTACAGACAGTTTGATAAGAAGCAAGTGTGAGAATACTTACAAGGGGAGATAGATTCAATGTTTGTAATGGCTCAGCCATTCCCAATCCCTGTTTAGCCCTGAGTTGATTGTGTCTAGTTTGCATATCAATTCCAGCTCAGCAGTCTCTCGTTGGAGTCTGTTTTTGAAGTTTTTCTGTTTTAAGATAGCCACCCGCAGGTCTGTCATAGAATGGCCAGACAGGTTAAAGTGTTCTCCCACTGGTTTTTGAGTATTATGATTCCTGATGTCAGATTTGTGTCCATTAATTCTTTTGCGTAGAGACTGTCCGGTTTGGCCAATGTACATGGCAGAGGGGCATTGCTGGCACATGATGGCATATATCACATTGGTAGATGTGCAGGTGAACGAGCCCCTGATGGTATGGCTGATGTGATTAGGCCCTATGATGGTGTCACTTGAATAGATATGTGGACAAAGTTGGCATCGGGCTTTGTTACAAGGATAGGTTCCTGGGTCAGTGTTTTTGTTCAGTGATGTGTGGTTGCTGGTGAGTATTTGCTTTAGGTTGGGGGGTTGTCTGTAAGCAAGGACAGGTCTGTCTCCCAAGATCTGTGAGAGTAAAGGATCATCTTTCAGGATAGGTTGTAGATCTCTAATGATGCGCTGGAGAGGTTTTAGTTGGGGGCTGAAGGTGACAGCTAGTGGTGTTCTGTTATTTTCTTTGTTGGCCCTGTCTTGTAGGAGGTGACTTCTGGGTACTCGTCTGGCTCTGTCAATCTGTTTTTTCACTTCAGCAGGTGGGTATTGTAGTTTTAAGAATGCTTGATAGAGATCTTGTAGGTGCTTGTCTCTATCTGAGGGATTGGAGCAAATGCGGTTATATCTTAGAGCTTGGCTGTAGACAATGGATCGTGTGGTGTGTCCTGGATGGAAGCTGGAGGCATGTAGGTAAGTGTAGCGGTCAGTAGGTTTCCGGTACAGGGTGGTATTTATGTGACCATCGCTTATTAGCACAGTAGTGTCCAGGAAATGGACCGCTTGTGTGGATTGATCTAGGCTGAGGTTGATGGTAGGATGGAAATTATTGAAATCATGGTGGAATTCCTCAAGGGCTTCTTTTCCATGGGTCCAGATGATGAAGATGTCATCAATGTAGCGCAAGTAGAGTAGGGGCGTTAGGGGACGAGAGCTAAGGAAGCGTTGTTCTAAGTCCGCCATAAAAATGTTGGCATACTGTGGGGCCATGCGGGTACCCATAGCAGTGCCGCTGACTTGAAGGTATATATTGTCCCCAAATGTGAAATAGTTGTGGGTGAGGACAAAGTCACAGAGTTCAGCCACCAGGTTAGCTGTGACCTTATCGGGGATACTGTTCCTGATAGCTTGTAGTCCATCTTTGTGTGGAATATTGGTGTAGAGGGCTTCTACGTCCATAGTGGCCAGGATGGTGTTTTCTGGAAGATCACCGATGGATTGTAGTTTCCTCAGGAAGTCAGTAGTATCTCGAAGATAGCTGGGAGTGCTGGTAGCGTAGGGTCTGAGGAGAGAGTCCACATAACCAGACAAGCCTGATGTTAGGGTGCCAATGCCTGAGATGATGGGGCGTCCAGGATTCCCAGGTTTATGGATCTTGGGTAGCAAATAGAATGTCCCTGGTCGGACATTAAAAAATGAAATATTCCGATTTTTGAATCGAACTGACTTGAAAATTAAATGTCATTTCAATTTTTCTGATGGAAAATAAAAAATGTCATGTGGAAACTGCATTTTCTGTTTGAAAATCCATTCCTAAGCAAAATTCTTGATCAGTTCTATTACAATAATAGTATATGTCATTCAATGGAAAGGGACTAATAGTCACTGAACTATGCTCACCTGAAGAGATGGAATGAGACAGTGGAGGATCTTGACTTCCCTCATTCTGTTTGCAAAACCTGAGCATTGCTCCATAAGCTTGGAGCCACTGACTCCATGAAACACCATCAACTGACAGCAATGGCCAATATTGTTGGTGGTGGTCTTCATAATTCAAAGACCTAAACTGATAAGATGGTTATACAGGAAGTTCAGAAAAGAGCTGCAACTTCACCACTATCCTCTCCATATGCTATAGAACAGTGGTTTTCAACCGGTGGTGCATGGAACCCTGGGCGGGTCCGCAGACTGCCTAAGATTTCCAAAGGGGTCTGCACCTCCTTCAAAATTTTTTAGGGGTCCACAAATGAAAAAAAGATTGAAAACCACTGCTCTAGAAGAAATAAACGAGGCTCTTCTAGCCACTAGAAGCAGAAAAGCTGCTGGCAAGGACTGTATTTCTCCTGAATTCCTGAAGAATTTTGGGCCAAAGGCTCAAGCATGGTTGGGAGATCTATTCAGTGGTGTATATATTAATGACTTACCTGACACAATTGCACGTACATTCATTTATGCTGATGACATCACTCCGGCAGTACTATTGGCACCATTCACCACTATTGGCAACATCCTCTCTACTGACTTCAAAATGGCGGAATACTTTCAATATTGGAAGCTCTGCCCCAATACCTCCAAAACTTCGGTAATAGCCTTTCACCTAAACAACAAAGCTGCCAAGAAACCACTTCATGTCACCTTTTGTGATCACCGGGTCTGAAATAAGCCTTATCACAGGTATTAGGATATAACTTTGGACAGAACCTTGACTTTTTCAAAGCTCATCAGGAACGACATGCAAAGAACGAGCCTCATTCAAAAACTCTTATACACAATATGGGGTGCCAACGTGCACACATGTTGAACAGCAATTCTAGTACTCATCTGCTCAACTGCAGAATATATAGCACACCAGACTGGGCCAGCAGCTCACATACCAAATCTCTGGATGCGCAGCTTAATGCCACGATGAGAGTTATAACTGGAGTATTAAATTCAATGCCCGTTCGGTCGTTTCCCACTCTGACATATACCCCACCCAAGATGTGGAGAGAGAGAGAGACACGAGTCCAAGTGAACTGTGGCCAAACAGAATTTACCAATTCATGAGGACCTTTGAGTCAAGCTGTCTGGAGTAGCTCATGAACATATCAGCCTCAGGGCAGACTGTTAAGAAGTAGGGCACAAACCTCAAACTGGTGAAATCCAAGTATAGAATACACCACCAATCAAGTGTGAACTCCTCAAGCACTAGCCTTACGATGGAATCCCAGACAGACCCCTTTGGCACTCGGGTCTAAAAGTTGTTACAAAGAGGAGGGAGAAAAATTGTTCTTGTTAACCTCTGAGGCTAGGACAAGAAGCAATGGGCTTAAATTGCAGCAAGAGAGGTTTAGGTTGGATATTAGGAAAAACTCGCTGTCAGGTTAGTTAAGCACTAGAATAAATTGCCTAGGGAGGTTGTGGAATCTGTCTGTCTTGCTTTTAAAAAACCTCCAATCAGGGATGGTCTAGATAATATTTAGTCCTGCCTTGAGTGCAGGGGACTGGACTAGATCAGTGGTTCTCAACCAGGGGTCTGGGCCCCCCCTGGGGGGCTGCAAGCAGGTTTCAGGGGGCCTAGGGCAGAAAGCCAAAGCCCCACTGCATGGGGCTGAAGCCTGGGGCCCAGAGCCCTGCCACCGGGGCTGAAGCCAAAGCCTGAGCAACTTAGCTTCACAGGGGGCCCTGTGCCATGGGGCCCAGGCAATTGCCCTGCTTGCTACCCTACTGCTGGCCCTGACTCTTTTATATGCAGAAAACCAGTAGTTTTGGCACAGGTGGGCCATGGAGTTTTTATTCCGTGTTGGAGTGGGCCTCAGAAAGAAAAAAGTTGAGGACCCCTGGACTAGAAGACCTCTTGAGGTCCCTTTCAGTCCTATGATTCTCTCTTGCCACCCAGGCAAACTTGCCTTTGTGATAGATAGTCCCTTATACCAAAAATCACAATATTCAGGTTACTCTCAGTCCCAGAGGACCAGTCACTTACCGTAGGTCAACTGCACCGCAGATCTCTCACTAAAGACAACGTTTGTAGCCAGTCCTATAATAAGCAGACTAAAAATGTATTAACTAGGAAAAAGAAATGTTATTTAAAAGGTTTAAAGCAGGTGTGTACACACACACACACACACACACACACACACACACACACACACACACACACAAGTCTAGGAAAAGAAGCGGCTGTAATGTGCAAGCGCTATACATGCTTCAGGGATAGGTGCTGAAAATTAGTGGGGGCTTAGCACCCACCATCGGTCAGCTCCTCCCATGCCCCCCAGCGCCTCCCACCTACCTGCTGCCCCACCAATGCACTCCTCTCCCTCCCTCACAGTGCCTCCCACCTGCCACGATCAGCTGTTCCATGGGGTGCAGGAGGTGCTGGGAGGGAGGGAGAGGAGCAGGGATGGGGTGCGCTTGGGGGAGGAGGGTGGTACTCAGTGGGAAGAGGCAGAGTGGGGGTGGGAGGCATGGCCTGGGGCAAAGCGTGGGTGGGATGGGGGTGAGGGCTTGGGGAAAGTGGTCGGGTGGGGCCTGGAGATTAACATCAATAAATGTAAATCTCACCTTCTCTCTGCACTCCAAGTCTCTAGGGGAGATGGTCTTGAAAATGTAGGGATCCAACAAGCAGCTGGGATCCACTTCAGCATGAGGTTATTCATTTTCAAAAGCTTAATTGTGAAGTCAATGGTTAAACTCCCAATGACTTGAATGGCAGCCCCGTTAGGTCAGTGAGAGCTTTTGGAGATCCTACCCACACTATGCAAAAAGGAATCAGTTAAGTCTGTGCTGTATAAAATGTACTTTACACAAGACACAAAGCTAGGCTGAAAGACCATAGAATTAGTGGATTTTATTGTATTGATAACTGGGGGGATAGGGCAAAGATTGGACCAGCAGATATTGTATTTTTGCTGAGGGTAGGAGTAGAACTGGCCAGAGGCCTTTCAAAGAAGGTGGGATGCCTCTTCTCCCATATCAGGGGTATTCCTAGGGAGGCTTTATGGACTACTTTGCAGGCTTTTTATGCCGATGAGGCTAGCACAGAAAGGCCTCAAGGCGCTGGTGAGTTCAGCCCCTCCACCAATGCCCAAGCTGAGCCAACTCTTTGCAGAGAGAAGTCCATACGAGTGCTATAGAATCCAGAGCAATGCTACAAGACAGATGGAAAATAATGTGTTTGGCAGGGAGGGTGAGAACACTTCCCGTACTGCTGTGCAGCTCTGCGTTGAGAGCCGAGGACAGCCCAAGGCATTAGAACAAGATAAGGGAGGAGCACCTAGAGAAGAGGAGAAGGCTGAGGAGGAACAACAAAGATTTAGGGTAGACATTAGGAAAACTTTCCAACTATAAGGGTAGTTAAGCACGGAACAGATTACCTAGGGAGATTGTGGAATCTCCATCATTGGAGGTTATAAAGAACAAGTTAAACAAATTCCTCTCCAGGACGGTCTAGGGACACTTAATTCTGCCTAAGCAAAGGGCATGGACTAGATGACCTCTTTAAATCTCTTCCAATCCTACATTACTATGCACATGTCCAATCTGTCTCAAGAGCTACCCATTAAATGCGCTTTGTTCCTTAATATCAAGAGTCATTTCCTGTGGTCTTCCAAAATACCCTCCTCTTCCAATCTTAGCATCTTTTCTTGCATCAAATGAAAACAATGCAACTTTCATGTTCAGAGACAAATGGCAACTTCTGAGTACCTGATCGTTGTACAGGATATTCAGTTTCGGGCAGGGAGGAGCAGGTGGGATACCCTCTGGGGCTCCATACTAGACATAACTTACCCTCTCCCACAAACACATCTCATTTTCTCTGGAGCTCAAGTAAATTGAGCTCTGCTCTGTTTATTTCTTAGTGCCTGAGCAGTAGTGTCATTGCAGGATGGAAAGGAGGCCTGGGAACTAGCCCTGTCTCTGCACTGAGTATAAACAACAGTGCAGGATCTGTACTAACACCAGGCCAGTCTCTTGTCTCATTCCCCACTTCAGATTGACCATGTAGAAGGAGAAACACCTCACATACAAGCCACATCTATTAGAATGAAAAGAACATGTCCTCCTACTACAGAGATCTTTAAGCTAGGGGAAATTGGGGAATTAACTCTTGGACAGTTGATTATTTAAAACTGTAATTTGATCTTAAACATCTAATTTAGTTGTTCCTCTAACTAAAGGTGAAATAAAGTTTAAACACAAAACCTTGGTAGACACTGTGAAGTGGTTTAAGACAGTTGCTTGTTGGAGGTGAGTGGTTCTTAGCACTGGTTTCACTGTAGCTGCAACGCCAGCACAAAAGTTGTATCCTATAATTTATGATCTTTGGCCCACATTTGAAGTTGTTAATTTTGCCTGGTGCTACAAAACAATCTGACACATCACAATGGAATGTGCAGACCCTAGGGGCTTTTGTAAAAGTTCCTCTTTAATACTGGGGCATGCATATACAAAAAGCTACTCAGCCTCTGCCATGACTGTTTTATAAATTGTCATTTCTAATTAAAAGCACACTTTCTACCTGAAAAAGTTGACTTTTATTGTTAAGTCACCACGAGATCATTATAACTGACAGCAACTGTGGGGGGAGAGAGCTTTTCTGGTTTGGTTACTACGCCCATTTGACAGTGTTTCATGTAGTCCAGCTCCATTATTTTGCTGATGGGCAGTTGTACTTCCTTTCTCATTCACTTGCCTGCTGACTACACTCTCACTCTGCTCTGGAGGGTGTACTCATGCTCCCTTTTTTCTCCATGCCTTGTAAGGGAACATTTTCCAGGAATGGCAGCACCGAAGCTGAATTTGCAGAGGCAGCAGGCAGGTGAGTGCATAGAGAGGAAGGCAAGGGGATGGTGAGGTGGGCCTGAACACATTTGGTGGTAGTGCTCTTCAATCCACCCAAAAGACGTTTCTAAACTTCAGCAGGGCACAGGGAGAAAAAAAACGATTAAAATGTTAGACAATAAATTAGGCAGTTTTATGTTGGAGTACTCTGTGAGAATATTCTTGGTGGTGGTTTTTTTTTAAATTAGTCCATTTCCTGTTGAATGTCTCTAACAGGATATGCAGTGGTGTGTAGCCTTGTTGGTCCTAGGATATGAGACACAAGGTGGGTGAGGTAATATCTTTTATTGGACCAAGTTCTGTTGTGAGAGACACTTAAAAGCTTGACTCTCTTACGCACCTTGTCTCTCTGTAACAGGGTGGCTCGCTGCTGGAGGACTGGGGCTAGCCAGCCCTGATTACATGAGCCGCACCTGGGAGAGATCAGGGTGATTGCCCTATGAAAAGCAGCAGTTAGCTGCAATGAAGGGGGATGCTGAGGAAAGGGTACAGAGACTATAGGGAGTGTGAAGAGCTCCTGCAGGGAAGATCCTGAGACCAAGGGAGTTGTGACACAGAGCAACCCAGGAGCAGGAGGCGCTTGTGGGTAACCTGGATGGAATTTGGGGGTATAGACATTTGGGGGCCCACAGGCTAGTGCCGGAAGGCTCAGCTCCAGATAGGAAGAGCTGGGAGGACAGGTGGTGAGACCAGACTGGAACAGAAGAAGAGGAGCTTTGGCAGTGAGAGAAGACACCAGAGCGAAGTATGGACCTTTGTGTGGTGATGGGCTTTATTTTGGGACCCGGAAGATTAAAAACTGTGTGTGTGTTGTTAAACCAGCTCCAGGCATGGGTGTTTTGTGCATATGAAAGCCTGCATGCAGTTCTTAAGGGGCCCACAGGAGGGCACTAAAAGAGGCAGAGTGCCTGAAAAATGAGCTATCACAAGTTGAGTGTTATGGCTTGAATGCAGGCTCAAGTAGGGTAAGCTGGGCTGGTACTTCCATACCTGGTGTAAACCCCAGGAGGCCAGTGGAGTTTGTCCTGGGATGAATTCTATCCTATTTGTGTTTAAATGCATCTTACACACAATTTCCCTTGGTAAAGTTATGCATGTGAAAGAGGAAAGACACTTCTGCCCCATTTTATTAGTGCAGCGTGTGTTTGAATTCACCAGGAACATTGTAACTCCAAATGGCTTCTGAGTGTGTGTGTGGGGGGGGCGGGGGGGGTGTGTGTGTTTTAATTAAAATCTGATCTTCCATTTACAGTAATGTAAGGGGGGTTTGGTATTGAATAAGAGTCTATTATCTTAATGTGCATTCCAGCCTCGTTAGGGATGGCTGGCAGACATGTGAAATGCGTAATCCTCGAACTTCCAAGAGCCAGTGTCAGATGTAGGGGTCACTGCAGCACTCTCTTTCCCCCCCATTAATCACACTCCTGGGAGGCATCCCCTATTCAATTCCCTTTTTGCTCCCACCCACAGATATGGCTGTTGCTATTGGGCAACGATAGATGTGAATAATGTTTGTTGTTGTTTAAGGAGAAAAATGTATAGTTATCGTTTTTATTTCCCTTTAATGATGAGGAAAATAGATTGGGGTTTCAGAAAGCAGCCCCTTAAAATAGAGCACCAAAAGGGAGAGTAACAGCCTGTATGTCTTTGTGAAGCAAGGGCCCTAACTGCCTATTAGATGGGTCAATTTATTGTGTAGTGTCCATTTATTGATAATAAATTCGCTTTTAAGACTAGCTGGTGGAATTTGCTCTTAATGGATAGAGCAATACAGAAATGCTTGTCCTCTGGCTCTGTGTCTAGGTTTCTTGGATACAAGGCGTCTTTTAAAGTTCAAGGCTTTTTGCTCATGGGAAGAAAACTAGTGGTTGTGTGTTGCAGAGTTTTAGCTATGTAGAGCCAAATTGTATCTGCTTTCCTTGTTAACAGGTCTGAATCTGACCTAGAGGTGTTCAGCTATTTTAAATAAGCACAGCTAGCTAAGTGTGGTTTCTGTGGCAATAGAATGGAGTAATTACAGTAGGTGGTGGCTGGTAAGGTAACCAGCTAGGAACTCCTGTTAATAATATATAGGGAGAGGTGGGCAAACCTCCAAAAATGGGTGAGGTTGGGATTCGTTATCTAAACTGTCTGAACGTCTTTATTATGCAAAACTGGGTTGGGAAGTCTCACAAATAACTGGCTTTCTTCTGAGATGTCCAGTATTTCTTACACTTCTAGCATGACAGATGAAAAAGTGGCAATTTTGGATCTCCAGTCCCAGGTGAAACCATAGAGCCATATGATGTGATTGGGGGTGTGGGAGGTCACCCAAATTCCCTTGAACCTCATCTTTTTAGCTGAAAGTTTCTGGATCATTTTCTTGTGAACCAGCCCTAACCCAAGCATTTCATTTGCTGCTAATATGGGTTCATATGTGGTCAGATTCTGTGTCTCCTATGCAATAAGTGTTTGTTTTTCTACTTGCCATTTTTTGTGGCTTGCTGTTTATTGGACAGCAGCAATGTAGCTGTCTTTGGAGAATCTCCTGGGATATGCTACTATAGAGTGACATAAGATACTTTTACATTTTTCCAAACACAGTGTGTATTTTTTCCTTGATAGACCATTACAATATTTTGCTGTAATATCACACAGGGTTTGGATCATTGCTATAGGATTAGGGGGAGGGGGACACGTTGTTAAATAAGTGTTGGATCAGCATGGGGCAGCAAACTTCGGTTATTCACAGCAGTGAAGCAGTGGACCATAGCAATGTTTTGAATAAACTGCTTCTCTGCCTGCTTCTACCCCCAACGCTGTTGTTTGTGTAAAGTGTATTCTGTATTTACAATGTGCCAACCAACCTAGATCCAATGGAACTTACTTTTAGTGAACTTTACATTGGATTAGATGGTGCTCAGTGATTGGTTACAAAATTTCAAAGGTGGGGAGGTGGGAAGACTAGAAATGGCAGGTATAAACTTACAGTTTTTATGTTTCTATGTGAATATATGCAAATCTAGATATTCCTGGTTGCTGTTGGCCAATAGTTAGTGCAAACTAAATTTTAGACAGATGGCTGGTGAGTGATTTCTCTAGGGACCACCTTTCCCTGAGAAAAAAATCGCCCTTTTACTTAGACTTAATGCCTTTCAACTGTCTTTCATCCAGGTGTAGTAGTGTGTAATTCTCAAGAAGCTGGACTGGGAAATGTGTTTTATATGGACCATGGAATCTGGTTTTGTGATGAAGCGGTCTTGAAGTTGTGCTGTCTTCAGCTTAGCATTTGAAATAAGATGTGAGGCTTGATCTTGCATTCTTTGCACATCCAACATTTTCACAAAAGTTAGTGGAAGTTTTGGGAGTGCCAAGAATGCAGAATTTCCTGTGAAAGGGTTTTTGGTATTTCATTTACTATTCAATTAACTTTTATTTCTTTCTAGTTAAAAATTGGCATCCAGTTTCAGTAAGAATTTTTTTTTTAAGTTAGGCACTTCTATACATACATCAGTATAGGAGTATGGTTGGATAGCTATTTAATTCAGGACACTTCAATCAAAGTCACTGTCAAGAGGTAGAGGATGTGTAGATTATCACAAGTCAAAGCTCTACTTGCTTTGGTTCATCCAGCCGCAGTTTAGATTGATGCCTCATACTAACGTTTCTGGTAACCATACATGACAACATGAAGATCTATATATATTTTTGGTCTCCACATATGTGGTGTACTTTTAAAAAAAAAATTATTATTATTATTATTATTATTTATTTGGAAGAGATTCAAGCTGTTCACTTCCACTATAAAATATTGCTGTCCTCAATTTTGAGTAGGCATAGTGTTTATATGCATTGGCCAGTATCCATAAAGTAAACATCTTCATTCTTTCATCTACCCTCCTCCCACATCCTCTATGGTTGTCCTTTTTCAATAGCTGATCATTTTGATGGTGGCAGTAAACATATCAGGGTATTTATACTTTTTTAAAGCAATCTATTGTAGATTTAATGTCCATTTCATTGCAGCCAACGCAGTGCATCTTCCTCAAATTATCAGCTTCTAATTATATTTGTTTCTTAAAAAGAAATCTTCAAGTATAGCACAATGTAATTTTTTTAAGAGACAGTTTCTCCACTGCAAAAAACATTAATAGCAGTGTGAAAAGATTTTTAATTACAAACTTCAGCTCAATTACTAACTACATCTATTGTCAAACAGAACTTAAAAAAAAATACCCACACAAATTGTGGACCAAAATATCGTGTGTTTGTTTTACTAATTATATCTCTTTTGTGTAAGGCATCTGAGCACAAAGCAGCTGTCTTCATGCCAAGATAAAGACGTTGCTGCACTTCAATCCCAGCAGAAAGTTTAGGCTTCCCTCCGTGAAGCCCACTTGTCCACACTTCACTGCTAAGCACACAGGGATCTTGAATATTTAGGCCAGGTCTACACTAGAAACTTTTTTGCCAGTACAATGTTGGTTATGACATTGTTATACTAGCAAAAGTTATACTGTAGGTGCAGTTATACCAGCAAAAAAAAAAATAACAAAACCACCGCCACCACAAGAAACCTCTTGCAAATACGCCTTTACCCCGATATAACATGTCCTCCGGAGCCAAAAAATCTTACCGTGCTATAGGTGAGACCACGTTTATATCGAATTTGCTTTGGCCCCCCGCTCCTTGTCCCCTGACTGCCCTCTCCAGAGACCCCCATCCCTAATCACCCCTAGAACCCCACCCCCTACCCAACCCTGCTGCTCCCTGTCCCCTGACTGCCCCGCCCCCTATCCACACCCCCTGACAGGCACTCACCAGCAGCAGTGGGAAGCGGAGCAGCCTGGTCCACTCTACCAGCTCCTAGCCGCGGCACTCCACTTCCCACCGCCAGTGAGTGCGGGGAGGTTGGAGAAAGGATGCCCCCCATACTCACCTGCGGTGGGAAGCGGAGCCCCGGGGCCCCAGCCTGCTCCACTCCGCCAGCTCCTAGCCGCGGTGCTCCGCTTCCTGCCACCGGTGAGTACGGGGGGACGTCCTTCCCCCAACCTCCTTGCACTCACTGGCGGCGGGAAGTGGAGCGCCGCGGCTGGAAGCTGACGCACTGATCCGCCGGAGCACTATTTTACCGTGTTGTATGCGAACCCGTGTTATATCAGGGTAGAGGTGTATTACTTACTTTGTTTGGAAAACTAGCATAAGTCATGAGTAGGGCCCTATCAAATTCATGGCCATGAAAAACGCATCACGGACTGGGAAATGTGGTCTCACCCTGTGAAATCTGGTCTTTTGTGTGCTTTTACCCTATACTATACAGATTTCACAGACCAACGTTCCTCAGATTGGGGGTCCTGACCCAAAAGGAAGTTGCTGGAGGGTCACAAGGTTATTTTAGGGGGGTCGCTGTATTGCCTTCCTTACTTCTGCTGCTCAGCTCTGAAGGCAGCGCAGGAGAGCAGTGGCTGTTAGCCAGCACCCAGCTCTGAAGGCAGCACCCCACCAGCAGCAGCACAGAAGTAAAGGTGGCAAAACCATACCATGCCACCTTTACTTCTGCGCTGCTGCTGGCAGGGCACTGCTTCAGAGCTGGGCTCCTGGCCAGCAGCCACTGCTCTCCAGCTCTGAAGGCAGCACCGCTGCCAGCAGCAGCACAGAAGTAAGGGTAGCAGTACTGCAACCCCCCCGTGACACCCCTTCCCCCCAACTCCTTTTTGGGTCAGGACCCCTACAATTACAACACTGTGAAATTTCAGATTTAAATAGCTGAAATCATGAAATTTACAATTTTAAAAATCCCATGACCGTGAAATCTACCAAAATGGACCGTGAATTTGGTAGGGCTCTGGTCATGAGCTATGCTGCCAAAAGCACTCTTACGCTGTGTCTGCCAAGATAGCTATCCCAGCAAGAGCTCTTCTAGTGTAGACTGGACCTTAGGTGTGGGACATGGAATGGGAGAAGTTCTGACTTCACAGCACAGTCTTTTGTTCAGCGTTAGACAGTGGGGAAGGAACACAGAGTCATTCTTACAGGACAGCGTGTGGGGCTCCTGGTCCAATAACAGAAGGAAGCAATTTGCAGGAATATTGGTCTGTTACAACAATTTCTTGTCCGGTAACTCGTGTCCGATGCTTCAGTGTAACACGCCAAGCATCCTATAGCAGAGGGTAAAATTCCCTGCTGCTGTTCTGTTTATACCCTAAGCACGAAACTTGATCACCATATTATCTTGTATCCTGCCTACTCAAATTGCAGACATTACTATTCTTCCAAAAGTATCTGAGAGCCTATGTTCCTTTTGCCCTTTCTCCATTTCCAGAACGTATATGGGGTTAGGGTGACCAGATGTCCTGATTTTATAGGGACAGTCCCGATTTTGGGGGTCTTTCTTATATAGGCTCCTATTACCCCCACCCCCTGTCCTGATTTTTCACACCTGCTATCTGGTCACTCTATATGGGGTTTGGGCAAAACACAGATCTTTCAGATCTGTTCTGTCCCTTGGTGCACTTGTGACCAAAGCCCTTCTCTCCCCCTCCCCCCCCAATCTCAATCCTTTCTCCTCTCCAGAGAGAGTTAAACTGAGCAAAGGAAACATGCAGAGGTTGCCAGCCTGCCCTTCCAAGAAGGGGTTAAATTGAGTTTTCAGAAAATGCTGTAGGCAGGACCTAGAATTGCAGCTTCATTCTCTCTTGCACTCTGTTTTGGGGAGGGAGTCGAATGCTTTGACAGCAGCTTGACATTGCCTTGAAAGGTGCTGGAAGCTCTATAGGCATTTGCCAAAGGGGGTGGGGGAGAGGAAAGCCTGTCAAGCAGTACTGCAGTCTCAGCCTATTCCCATGCTCGGAAATGCTGCTGCAACTTGGAGATTTCCATAAGGTTTAGCTGCCGTCCAACTTCTGCCACTGGGATCGTGCACAGAAAGGTCCTGGAGGCACCGAAGGGAATCTCCTCCAGGGAGGAGCTTCACCATCTCCAGGATTTTTTGTGAATCATGCTGCGGGACAAAAGGTTTTGTGCAAAGGGCAAGGACACTGCCCATGTGGAATGATGGCTGCTCTCAACCAACATGGTACAAGTTGGAATATTGCTGGGAATGAAGTGTGTGCTTCATGTTTGCTGCATCTGCCAGCGAGCCAGTGCTCAGCTGTCGCTGCTCCTTCAACCAGCTGTTCATTTTAATCATTGCATTTATAACTTGTGCTCCACAAATGCCGAGTGGCCAGTCTGACCGATTTATCGCTGGATTTGTAAGAACAGCTAAAGATCCTTTAGCCTCTGGTTTGGTTTTGTTCTTGTCAAACCAGACTGGATCTTGAGATTCTCATTTTAACTAGCCTTGTTTAGAATTTTGTTAAAGGGAGTGCAACATTTGCTGGGAGTCTTCATAAAGTGGAGTCAGTAGGACTTTGTTCCCTTTAAGTGGAGGAGCATAGCGTGCACTGTAACCCTGCTCTGTGGTGGGAGACAGACTGAAAGTGAGCTTGCTGTGAAGTGATTCCAGTACAGCCTGGGAGAGACAGAAAGGAGCTGGTATTGCGATTAGCTGAATGCTTTGATAGATAATAGCAAACATGCTTTGTGGACTGAAAAAGGATTTGCAGTCAGACTTCGGTGAGTGAGCCTGTATTTCCCCCCCCCCCCCCCCAGTTTACTTTCATGTCACTTGATTTCTTTTAACTACTATCAAACCCAATAACCAATGTATGCCCACCTTTACTGGAGTGTTTCAAAAGAGCTTGGTTTTTCCTCTGACTTAATTGCTTTGATTTGTAAAATGTGTCTCTGCTCCTCTGAAAAGAATTTCTCTCTAACAATTGGAGAGCACCGTACATACCACTCTGCCTCTCCTCTTATCCCTTATCTGACTAAAAGCTGGGTGGTGTACGGTGTGCTCTTAAGACACCCAAAATATTGTATTTGCTCTTCTGTGAACATTTTTATGGCAATTACGTTTCATGGAGGCTTCATGTAACTCTGTACTCTCTTGTTCTGTTTTTTTTTATTACTTTAAAGATCAAGGTGTATAAAAGCTGAGATGTGTGTGTTAGTAATGGACCCTGCTGAGTAGAGTTGGATCCCTGACCCCATTCTGTGTCACAGGTCTAATCTACTGTTACACTGCCTACCATAATGATCTTGGCTCACACTAGAAAATTGCCAGTCTATGATGATGATAAACCCCTGTTTGGACATACAGGGCTGTAAACTACTAATATGGATCAAACAGGCCTCCTTTATCCCCCATATTCCTGTGCAGAGATGAAGGCTTTAAGGGCACCTTTTAAATAATTGATTGAGGATGAGGCTCTGGATACAGAAGCCTGGCACCAGGTTGGGTGGTCCTGAAAATGTGACACGGGTTAAAATGTTGGAGCACTTTTGTGGTTGCATGCTACAGCCCTGCTTGTTGTAGTTTTCATTTACAATGCTGCATGAAGTGTGCTTCTCTTCCCCCCCCCCCCCTTGTGAAAGTAAAAACATCAGAGCCTGGAGAAAGGGGTTATTTTGGATTCCAAATAAATCTGCATTGCTTGAAGCAATCTAGTGAGGGGATGCATTCTTCCCCACCTCCTGAGCTGGCTGAATGAATGAACCCAGGTCAATCGATCTAAAAAAAACTATGCTATCTTCTTCCTCCCCTCCACTCCAAAATCTATAACGTACACTTGTTAGATCTCCATAAAAGGATAAAATGAAGCTGGCATAAGCCAGTTTACCCTGCTTAAGTGATGGCTAATAACATTAATGGAGGTTAGATGCAGATCTCCACTTACTGCCTCTCAGTTAGTTAAGATGTCCATTTTTCAAGCTGATGGAACCATTGAAGTATCTCTCTCTAGGCAGAGAGAAGCTGCTGTAACAGGCCATGGATGCAGGCACTACATGAAGAGACTTCTGGAAACTTCTTGGTAGGACCCTGATTGGCTCTGAGAATTAGTATGGGATATAGGACTTTTTTCACCTCTGCTGGTTGATATCCACTGATACAAAGTGGTTACCAGTGGGCGGATGTCCTGTAGTTTATATGAAATGTTGGTGAGTCTCACTCCAGTTCCTCTGATTGTGCCACCGATGACTAGGGTCCTACCAAATTCACGGTCCTGAAAAACACATCATGGACCATGAAATCTGGTCTCCCCTGTGAAATCTGGTCTCTTGTGTTCTTTTACAAAAGAACACAGCGTTTCTCAAACTGGAGGTCCCAACCCAAACTGGGGGTCGCAAGCCTATTGTAGGATGGTGGTGGTATTGCCACACTTACTTCTGCGCGGCCTTCAGAGCTGGTCAGCCAGAGAGCAGCGGCTGCTGGCAGGGCACCCACTTTGAAGGCAGTGCCGACGCCAGCAGCAGCGCAGAGGTAAAGGTAGCAGGGTATGGAGGGTGTCGTCAGCCTGAAATATTTTCAAAGGGGATCCCAGCAAAAAAAGTTTAAGAACCCCTTTGAGAATCCTTATCCAGGGTGACTTACAAGTGTAACAGTAATACAGTACTGTGTGTGTGTGTGTGCGCGTGTGCGTGTATACTGTGTGAACACATCTGCAAAATTTGCTATTTATGCTGTGACCAACCCGTTAAAAATGTGGTGGTTTTTTGTGATGTTTAAGTAGACCCCTACCTGAGAGTTGGTACCCTTTGATGGTGCAATGTGACACTTCGAAGTGGGTCATTGGTAGTGGGGATTAAACATCAAACCTCTGGATCTCAAACCGTGAGTCTCCACTGTCTGAGAAAAGACCCAATGCTCTTGGATAAGGCTGCAGGAGGCTTATCAACCTCAATATCAGGTCCAATCACCAGAAGGAGACCGAGCACCACATTGAGTGGGTGTGTTACAGTATCTTAAAGTCAGAATTTCTCTCTCTGCTAGAGGTGACCCTTTCAGATTGCAGGTGAGGCACTTCACTGAGCGACTAGGGCCAGGCTTACACTTCTATTGCCCAGGAATTCACTGTTCTGTGAATATATAGCGGAGCTGTGGTCTCATTTACCAGAACTAGACTCACTGCATCACAAAGGAGAAGGGAAAGACCACTGACTGTCTTGTCTCCCAGCCCTGTTCTCCTCCATTCTCTTCAGACCCCTCTTTTTAGACTGATGTACACAGAGTAGCATTCCGTGGATCTTTAATGTCTGGTCAATATTTTAATTGCAGTGTGTTTGGTTTTTTTTAAGTAGTTCTTCCTTGAACACGCAAAACAAAATGTGATTCTTATTATCTTTTTCTCTATTAGAAATATTTAATCTGTCTCTCTCTTGAAATCTTCTTGGTGGCTGGCGAATGAGATGAACACATTAAAATCAGTTTCTATTTTTTCAAGTGATTTGTGTATGAGTCACTCTACTTGGCATTTAAAAGTGATGGGAAAATATCAAAGTCCAATGGCTTATTTTGGAGAAGCACCCAAAAGTTCAGATGTGTCTCCAGACCCCTTGGGCCAACCCTCCTGATTTTTGGTGGCCCCTGGTAAAAAGTCTGAGTAGGCCATTGTCATGGTATTTTCTTACAGTCCCAGCCAGCACCAGGAAATGCAAAGCAGCCCAGAACCATTTTTAAAGATAATCTGACTTGCAAGGTAGGGGAGTTGTTTAAGATTTAGGGGGAAGTTTGAGTCAATTCTCATCTGTTTGAATGAGTTTCTCTCCTGATCACAGTGGAAGCCCTGATGGAGAATTTGCAGTGTTTTATATATTTGGCAAGCGATATGCACACGGGGTTTATGTTTGCAATGTAAATCATCTGGCTAGTGTGTGTAATTTTTTTAAAATGTGTAAAGTAGGAGAGAAATCTTTTTGGCTGCTTTTCTCTGTACATAGTGGCCAAAAATGTCACCAGTTTTAGATAGGGTTGTGGGGAGGTGGCAGGGGAGGGAGGCTGTTAATAAAAACTGGGGATTTCAGCTGGTGGAGCCCCATTGAGAGAAACATGGCTGTGCACTTCATGCAGGGTCCTTATTATCATGACTGCAGGGTGGGGACCCTCGGAAGTATTTTTGTTTGGGGGGCAGATAAGTGCACCTGAAATGCTTCAATAAAAATGCCTGTGCACTTCTTGCTTGGACAGAACCAGATGAATTTGTAGTGAGAATTGGAAGCGGCCTGTAAAACCAGTTTTGTACTCACCATGTGGGTTCTTTATGGGTCAAATTCTGCCTTTTTTTACCTCTGGCAACCCTCTTGAGGTAGGTTGCACCATCTGTAAGGGCAGAATTTGGCCCCATGTGTCTGAGTCTCATCTTAAAGATGAATCCCAGATTTTTATTATTCTGAATCCCAGGACAGCAGTGGGAGAATGAACTAAATTCTGTTCTACCTTTTTGAATTCTGATCAAAATAGCCAGCTGAGTTCTGATTGCAAACTCTCTGCCAGTGAAGAGGATATACAAGTTGGAAAGATCTCAACTTGATTTTTTTTTTTTTTTTTTCCACATGCCAGGTGGTGATTTTTTCAGCTTTTTACATTTAAAAAAATTCTGTTTAAGCCTGATTTGGCGAGAAGAAAATCTGGACTGGGATGAAGT
>NW_020664440.1:18529178-18532717 GCF_002925995.2 Terrapene triunguis
CACATGCCAGGTAGTGATGTTTGCAGCATTGACCGTTAGAAAAATTCAGTTTAAGCCTGATTTGGCGAGAAGAAAATCTGGACTGGGATGAAGTTCAGTTCTCTCTCTCTCTCTCTCTCTCTCTCTCTCTCTCTCTCCTGTAATTAGGAATTTTATTTCTAGTGCTAGTGAAAAGTGTTGGATTGATTTATCCCTCCATCCACAGGAATAGTGGTAATGCAAGCTTTCTCCACGCTATCCCCAACTAATGTGCCTCAGACCCCATCTGTAGAAACTTCTAGGGCTGAGCTAGCATGTCATTCTTCATGACCAATAAGTCTTTGGCCTCTCTGCTGAAGCTGCCAACAATGGTGTCAATTATGATGGTGGCTTTTGGTGTGAAAACTTTAGAGACCACCAAGTGGCTTCATACAGGCCACTGAACACCCCTTCCGTGGTATAATGACTTTGAGTCTCTTCTAACCCAGGGTAGACTTCCACTGATAGCCTAGCAGTGATGAGCTCTACATTCCGTTACAAATCCCCTGACCTAGTCAGGCCCTAGCCCTAATTTTTCTGCACTTTAGCGTAGCAGTTAACTAGTTATGGTTAATACAGTAACTATTGATGCGGTTGATAGTTAACTTTACAGTTTTGTATACTCATCACAGCACTCTCTGTTGTTAAACAATCAGCCATGGAAAACGAAGTTGCTTAGCACCATTAACCAGGAAGTTGCTGAGCCTTGGCCGTTAAGGAACTGGCATATCGGATGTGTGGTGTGCTGAGATCATTTGGTCTCTGGTTTGTAGTAGATATCCATAAGGGACCGCAGGGAACCCTTGCGTTTTCTAGAAGAAGTCCTTTTATTTTCTTTGGATTTTTCAGGGTGGTATTATCAAATGTAGCTTTTATTCTTGAGGGATGTTAACTCAGTTTAACCGCTTGTTGGCTTTGGCATAAGTGACGAAGAGGAAGACGAGATGCAAATCTAAATTTCATTTAACAGATTAAACGTCTCTTAGCTGATAACTCAGTAATGCAAAATAAACAGTCCACCTTGCTTCGCAGCATTTGCTGGTCCTGCAACCAGATGTTCTCCTTTGCCTGGTGTCATTAAGTCATTCTTTGCTAAATCTGAAGGACTTTGTCTACAAAGTGCAATTGGTCTGTAGCTTTCTTGCAAAAATAGCCCATTTCTGTTTGGTTTTTTTCCTCCACTGTAGAAAACGTGCAAAGGAATGAAATTTCAGGGGTGTGAAAACTGGCAAAAGAACAAAAAAGTGTGCATGTTTGGGGGAGGAGAAGACTGTTAGGAAAACTTTCCCACCAGTTTGCCCAGGGCTACCAAACAGGGTGGCCAGTGGCCTAAATTTCTTCTTTTTGCCCTTTTACTCAGTGTGCCCAGCAGCTCCTGTTATCAGACAGAGGACTGGCTCCAGCTTTTTTGCCGCGAAGCAGGAAAAAAGGCCGATCGGCGGCAACTCAAACACGCCGCTTCATTCTTCTGCGGCAATTCGGCGGCAGGTCCTTCACTCCCAGGGACTGAGGGACCTGCTGCCGAATTGCCGCCGAAGACCCGGACATGCCGCCCCTTTCCATTGTCTGCCCCAAGCACCTGCTTCCTTCGCTGGTGCCTGGAGCCGGCCCTGATCAGACAGTCTCTGGACTCATCTGCGTTCCATTGCTGTGTAAGTCCAGCATCGCAAAGATGGTGTTCCAGAGCAGGGTCATTGTCATTAACCCCATTGACACCACTTAGCATTACTAATGGAATCATTATTTTGCAAGGTCAACAGTTCAATAAATGCCAGAGACCAATTTCTAAATACCTGATTTCACGTCGCTGTCAAACTAGTAAAAGTACATCTTTCGTATGCGTTCTGGCTTCCTTTTGACTAAGACGTCACAGGAGATGCTATTCCAGCCAGGATGCCACACGTTAAATGTGGCTTTTTGGTTTTGTATCCAGCTGCATATTTTTATTTATTTTGTAGGCTGAAAGGAGCCAGTTCACCCTGTTAGTGAAGAAACCAGCGATCGCTACACTGCAAGAGAGTAGTTAAAAATGTTTAAAGTCCCTTTCGGAAAGCACTCCATGGCTAACTTTATAAATGCATTGGGTAATGCATGAACTTCTGTCTTTACAGGATGGGGGCTCCAACTTTTTCTTTACTGTAAACTCACCTCACCTGGAGGTGGTTCAGTTGCTTAAGAGCAGACGGCTCACCCGGTATCTGTGGAAAGCCCTAGTTCTAGGCTGAGTCCCTCTTCCCAACTACAGATAACGGACAGCCTGTTTCTGATTGGTTTGTTCTTTTTGTGTGTGAGAGACATTTTTATTCTTCACTTCCTAATACATTAATATTTTTATCACTATTATTATTAACTAACATGAATGTTCTCAACTTCCAAACTGGTAACTTCTTTTTCAGCTTTCCTTTCAACTTGTGATTTGGAAAGTCACTTGCGTAACTTTACCTAGAGATGTAAAATCATATAAGAGTTAGCATAATAGCCTTCCTCTCTATTCCCACCAACAGCCATCCCCAACTTTTTTTTTTTATTATTTTAATAAGAATGGGGTTTTTTTCCTGTTTGGTCGTGTGGTTTTGTTCAAGGACCTGGTAATTATAGGCTTGGAGTTGAAGGCTTTTCAAAGGCATCTTTCCCAGCAATTTTCAGCTGGAGATGTGGGTAAAAATATCTCTCCAGTTTTTATCAGAAATGTTTGCAGTAATGTGCAATTATGAGCTCTGCCTTCACTCAATTCATCCTGGAAGATTTGCTTCACAGAGAAATTTGTTTCCTAACTGCAGTAGATGCCAGCATAGTTGGCAGATGCAAGGTTTTGAAAAAAGAGACCCAGAAATGAAAATTGCTATGAAGCAAATTGGTCCCTACACCTGGAAACCATGAAAGGGTGGAATATAATTTTTTCTTAAATCACGTTAATTTGCTTTGCATATCAGTTCCCAAAATGGCCTTGTGAAAGCTATTTAGCCTCGTCAAGATGCGAAGATGATCCCACTTAATCATGCCTTGCAACTGTTCCAGTTCTTGTCGTTCAAGTTCATGAAATGACACCAGAAAGGGGAGAGGAATTGTCCATTTTCTTCACAACAGGTACCCAGTCTGAAAATATGTATATAATTACCACCATTCTATATATTCAAATGAGACCACATTACGAGCCAGTTCAGTCTGGAGAAAGGAATAATGGAATTAGTGTGGGAGGCATTTGGGATATTAAAATGTGAGGTAAAAGGGTCTTGTGGGAGGCAGTACCTTGCTCCATTAGAGGGGTGTGTGTGTGTGTGTGTGTGTGTGTGTGTGTGCACACGCATGTGCTCTTCCTGTGCAGATTATTCTTTCCACAACCCGCTGGTAGATACCCTCCTTGTCAAAACTGCCGAATATTCCTGAGCTGCCTTATGAAAGACCGTTTTATGATTAATACAACAGTCTAACTTTTGAACAACCCCCCTCCCCCTTACCTGCTAAAAATCATCCCATTTAAAATGACTCTGTTACTACCCTTCCTTCAAGTTCCTGCTCCA
>NW_020664440.1:18532727-18564706 GCF_002925995.2 Terrapene triunguis
TGGAGCAGGAACTTGAAGGAAGGGTAGTAACAGAGTCATTTTAAATGGGATGATTTTTAGCAGGTAAGGGGGGGGGTTGTTCAAAAGTTAGACTGTTGTATTAATCATAAAACGGTCTTTCATAAGGCAGCTCAGGAATATTCAGCAGTTTTGACAAGGAGGGTATCCACCAGAGGGTTGTGGAAAGAATAATCTGCACAGGAAGAGCACAAGCGTGCGCGCGCACACACACACACACACACACACACACACACACACACACACACACCTCTCTAATGGAGCAAGGTACTGCCTCCCACAACAAGACCCTTATACCTCACATTTTAATATCCCAAATGCCTCTCACACTAATTCCATTATTCCTTTCTCCAGACTGAACTGGCTCGTAATGTGGTCTCATTTGAATATATAGAATGGTGGTAATTATATACATATTTTCAGACTGGGTACCTGTTGTGAAGAAAATGGACAATTCCTCTCCCCTTTCTGGTGTCATTTCATGAACTTGAACGACAAGAACTGGAGCAGTTGCAAGGCATGATTAAGTGGGATCATCTTCGCATCTTGACGAGGCTAAATAGCTTTCACAAGGCCATTTTGGGAACTGATATGCAAAGCAAATTAACGTGATTTAAGAAAAAATTATATTCCACCCTTTCATGGTTTCCAGGTGTAGGGACCAATTTGCTTCATCTTAGAAAAGAGACAAATAAAGGGGATATGCTAGAGAGCTGCAAAATCATATGGAGAAAGTGAACAAGGAACTGTTATTTACCCCTTTATATAACACAAGAACCAGGAATCACCTGATGAAATTAATAGGCAGCAAGTTTAAAACAAACATAAGAAAATACTACTTCACACAACACACAATCAACCTGTAGAACTCCATTGTGAGGGGGTGTTGTGAAGGCCAAAAGTATAACTGAGCTCAAAAAATAATTAGATAAGTTCATGGCGGATAGGTCCATCGGTGGCTATTAGCCAAGAAGGCGTGGGACACAACTCCATGCTCTGAGTGTCCCTAAACCTGGCTGCCAGAAGCTGGGATTGGACAACAGGATGGATCACTCAACAAATTATCTTGTTCTGTTCATTCCCTCTGAAGCATCTGGCACCAGTCAAAACAACGAGGAGTCTTGTGGCACCTTAAAGACTAACACATTTATTAGAGCATAAACTTTCGTGGGCTATGACCCACTTCTTCAGATGTATGGAGTGAAAATTACAGTAGGCAGGCATAAATATACAGCATAAGAAAAGATGGGCGTTGCCTTAACAAGTGGGGGGTCAGTGATTCAATCAGGGTGGATGTGTCCCATTCCCAATAGTTGACAAGACGGTGTGAATGTCAACAGAGTAAACATTACTTTTTGTGGTGTTAACAAGGTCAATTCCATCAGGGTGAATGGCCCATGCTCAACAGTTGATGGGAGATTACTTCTTGTAGTGACCCAGCCATTTCTCCGTCTTTATTCAGGCCTAATTTGATGGTGTCAAGTTTGCAAATGAATTCCAGCTGTGCAGATCACTGTCTGAAGACTGGTCCATCTAGCCGAATATCCTTTGTTCTCATCCAGTATAGTGTCTCCTGGAGTTGGAGGCTGGGTCCCAATGCCTATGATCACTTTGCCAGTCTCTTGTACCCAGTAGCATCACTCCTGGGTCCCCCCAGTATCAAGCCCTTAATACAGCATATGAGCTATTTGTGCCATATATATGCTTATGAGCACAATAGGTCATGTACTGTGTTAAGGGCTTGATCCTGAGGGGAATAAGGGGCGGGGCAGTGCTGTTGGGTACAAGAGCTTATATAAAAGCTTAACCTCCAAAAGCTAATGGTTTTTCCCTAGATTCTTTTTTTACATAGAAGTAGCTTTTAACACCAAGTTTTTGATAGAGGCGTATGGGTTCCTCATATTTTTTTATTTAAATATTTTAAGAGATTATAGTTTTAGGCCTTAACATATTTTGTATAAATTGAAATTTTATTTTAAACAGGTTCACTTTTCAAAAGAGAAAATTATTTAAATAACAATCTGATTTTTATTTTTTATTTTTCAAATAAATGATCTATTTTTAGCCACCTTGTGAGACATTCAAATATTACATACTGATACCTAGATAGTTTTGCGTGACTCCACCCAGTATCCGAAGAAGTGGGTATTCACCTATGAAAGCTCCAAAATGTCTGTTAGTCTACAAGGTGCCACAGGACTCTTTTTCCACCCAGTACGTGTATCAGAATGATGTGTTTACGTAATGTTCCGTAGGACACTTAGAATTTTGAATGTAATAATGCAGCTTTAGTAGTTAATTTTATGATTACCTTCATACGCTGTGAGACACGCATGCATCTATTACACACTTGGTGGAACTCACTGTTTTTAATTTTTATTAACATGCAATTGTCTTGTTGAATCTAAATTAAGTGCATATTTGGGAACCGTAATCTGAAGCATTACTCTTAATGGTGTGTGTTCTAGAATGGTAAAAGTATATTATCTGTCTCCTCAAAACATTGGAGTCTTTAGTTACAGCTGAGTTTCCCTTGAATTTGTCACCACTTATAACCTAGTCTAAGCCTATAAAGCCCCAAACAGGATGTTTCATAAGCAACTAAGGTTTTTTAAAAAGAGCCAAACTGAAACAGGATACCAAAAAAAGTTGGGCTAGGTCTCTATTTCCAGAAGATAGGAGGTACAGTAGAACCTCAGCATTACAAACTGACCAGTCAACCATACAGCTCAATTGGAACTGGAAGCATGCAATCCAGCAGAGACGACCTCCGCTCTCCCTCCCCCCAAAAAAGCAAATACTGTACAGTACTATGTTAAATGTAAACTACTAAAAAAAGTTACGTTTTTTTAAAAAAAAATTGACAAGGTAAGGAAACTTTCTGTGCTTGTTTCATTTAAGTTACGATGGCTAATAGCAGCATTTTTCTTCTACATAGTAAAGTTTCAAAGCTGTATTAAGTCACTGTTCACTTGTAAACCTTTGAAAGAACACCCATATCGTTTTCTTCAGAGTTACGAACAACCTCCATTCCCGCGGGGTTCGTAACTCTGCGATTCTATTGTAGCTAGGGTGACCAGACAGCAAGTGTGAAAAATCGGGACGAGGGTGGGAGGGTAATCGGAGCCTATATAAGAAAAAGACCCCAAAATTGTGACTGTCCCTATAAAATCGGGACATCTGGTCACCCGAATTGGAGCTGATACTATTGAGTGAAGCTGCTGCTGTTTGACAAGTGGTTGGACCTTAGCCCAGGTGGCTCCCCAGCTCTGCATACTATCCAGAGCCCTAAAGCTCTTTGGAGCTATTAATATCTATTGTGAGAATCTGTGTTTTAAACACAAGTTTAAACTGAGTTCTAGGGTGAGGCATTCCGATATCATCTTAGATACTATTTTTTTTTTTGAGTACTCTTTCTTGTACTTTGTAAGATTTAATAGGGAAGCCTGCACCAAACAGTGCAATCTTTCTTATCCCATGTACTCTGAAATGCTAAAGGGTTCACAAAACCATAGTCTTTTTAAGCAATGTGTTCTGACTTTAGCCCATGTGTTTCACTTGGTTTTGTCAGGAATATTTTGCGCAGGCTGGATTCACCAGTCAGCTCTGCCTGCTTTATACCGCTTTTGCGTAAAGAGCTAAAGCCCAGTACAAAGGGTCAGTTGTGTTCTGTTTGCAGCTGCTTTGCATCATGGGAGCAGCACAACACAATCAGGGGATATTGGGGAATCTCACTCCAATGTGGTAAACTCTGGGAGGGGCCATGTACAATGCCGAGCAGAATCTTGGCATTCATCTAATAACGTCTAGCCTCAAAAATTCAAATTGTGTTAACTTGCGTGTTACTACATCTCAATCTGCCATTCCCCATCTCTTCTGATTCTCCCACCACGCCCCTTTCTTTTTAAGGGGGCCATTTGCCTGAGGATAAAGCATGTGCCCTGGTTCTTTGCTCATCTAACTATAAGCTTATTCCAGCTATTCAGCAACCCCTATGATTCTTCCTCACCTAGGATCCCAGCTGCGTACGTGGGCCATTGCATAGTGGATGGTTTGTGTGCCAAAGTCTAAAACTGACATATGTTTAGATCAGTTGTGAAGTGTAACATCTGTATATATTCATACATAATGGCTTTTACCACCTACATGAATAATCCAAATCCAGCAATTCGGTATTTACTATTTGCAATCTCACTACCAAGCAGAATGCTGGTGGGAAAATCACATTTGGGGCATTAAATCTTAGTAAGATTTAGTGGAGCTTCACAGAGAGACTAAAAAGCTAGAAACGGTCCTAAATGGAGCACGGGGACTTTTTTTTTGTTGATGCCATTCTGAAGCCTCTTCCCTGTTCCCGCTCTCACTGTTTTCAGCTCATAGCATCAAAATCCAGTCCAAATCCTATTAAAGCAACTGATTTGCAACCTCCTGCATTGAACATTTCCCCCCACAACTCCAGTTTGCAGTACGAGATGTCCGCCTTCACCGTAGGTAATCTCAAAATATTTCAAATCCTTTTTTGGCTGTAAAGTGGATTGGAGTTGGAGGCTAAAACTAGGGATTGCTCCATTCTAGTGTAGCTTGATAACCAAATTCTAACCGGGCTTATTGCAGACCAAACTGGTAGGTGGCAGCTTCAAAAACAACCACCATCGGGCACCTCATCTCAAAGGACTGGTGGTGAATTCCCAGATCTGACCTCTTGTGATTTAGGATTTTCATTCCTAATCAGCCTTTGCTTTCCAAAACAGAGCCTTTGGTCCTGTTTTTTCCCCCCCTACACTTCCTCTGCCCCCGCCCCCACCATACCCTATAGGTGCAAGATCTCAATATGCTAGCTCCCCTGAGCAGCCCCCCAGTAACAAATCATTGTATGGTGTTACATATATGTATATACCTGGCATTAGGCTATTGTTGGGCAGGACTGTCTTGGATCTCCTAAATGCCCTAATTTTCATTACTCTGTTGCAGACATAGCGTAGCAATGATAAGATCAGCACAATAACAAACAGTATCTCAGACAGCCTTGATAGCTGCTCCTCATAATTCATTTGATTTTTCATCCTAGGGCAGATGGTATCCACTCTGTTTGTTTTTATATGTATCTGTTCTCTTCTTCCCCCGACCCCGCCTGTATCTCTCATTCAGACCTTTATTAAATGTCATTGTATTTAAGTATGTGTGTTGTTTCATTTTACCTTGTGTATCTCGCCCCCCCCTTTACCATCAAGATTGATTCACGGGACACCTGGACTAGCATAAATCTCAGCTACAGACCTGGTGCAACCTAATCTCTCATACTGGTTCTTCATTTCATTCTCTGGGCTTGTACTGCCTTCCTAACCAGTCTTTTCACTTGGGGGTGAATCTGGTGCATGTAAAAGTGCCACAGGGCTGTGTTGAGCCAGTTGCAGTGTGAGCTTCCTCACCATGGCTTGTTACTCTCTTGTTGCCTCTTTCTGGAGCAGAGGCTGCCAGTTGTACCAAACTATTGGCATGTCTACACTTATCTCCGGAGCGATTGATCAATCCAGTGGGGGGCGATTTATCGCGTCTAGTGAAGACGCGATAAATCGACCACCGAGCGCTCTTCCATCGACGGGGGAGCATCAGCAGTTGACCTACTGCAGTGAAGACATCGCGGTAAGTAGATCTAAGTACGTCAACTTCAGCTATATTATTCACGTAGCTGAGGTTGCGTAACTTAGCTCGATTTCCCTTCCCACCCGCCCCCAGTGTAGACCAGGCTTAATGTATTGATCTGGGATATGTACAAAGGAGTGGGGTGAGGAGTACGAGAGGACTAGGATGAGATTCACTACACTAAGAGGTCTGTTTTCTGCCCTATCCAAGGGTTAATATCTTCTACACTACATGTGAATTAAGGAATTCAGGTTTCCTTAAGATTGCTTTACCATACTTGGCTAAACCCCACATAGCACTCTGAAAATTTAGCACAGGAGCTAAAACTTTATGTATACTCCCAGGAGCACTTCTATTATGCGGGGCAGCACACTTTCTCAGAAGTAGTGAACGTGTTTTTTTTTTTTTTTTTTTTTTTTTAAATAGGCTCTGCAGTATGACTTTAATGCTGCCCCCTTTTTAAATTACCAACCTTAAATTCACATTGTTTCCTATAAGTGTCTCGTAGAATTCTGGGGATATGTAAGTTGAATTTTTTCCATGTGTAGTATAAATATCTATATCTGAGAAGGCAAGACTGGCTGAATTCTTCTCAGACAACCCCACTGAACTTGGCAAGGTAGCTCGGATGTAACCAAGAGCACAACGCAGCCCTCGGTTTTTAACGCCCCTGTCCAGCAAATAGTTGCTGCCTCATAAAATATATTTGGGGCATCTAGTAAGGAGGTCTACAGATCCCGCCTTGTATTTGTATTTCAGCTCCATGCTCTAGAGCTATTTTACACTCACTCACACTCACTCACTTACTAGTAACAGAAGGCGCAAAACTTTAGCACAACTTCAATGTGCTGTCCAATGCTTGTCTACTCCAGATGGATATTAATGCATCATTTAATTCTGGTGGGAATTAGAGCTCAAATTTAGAGCGGGTTGAAATTCATGAGAACTTTTCATGAAAAAATTGAAATTTGATGAACACAGTGACAAACTTTTTTTCAACCAGCACCACTCAGAATGACTTTCTCATATAATATATTTTAAGGTCAGAAGGGACCGTTATGAATGTGTAATCTTACCTCTAGTATAACAGAGGCCAAAGAAACTCATCATCCATTAATTTCTGGTTGAGCTGTAGCGTAGCTTTGAAATCAAGCATGGATGTCTAAGACTTCAAGTAATGGAGCATCCATTAACGTTCCAAAGGCTAGCTATCCTCACTGTAAAACTAAATAAATCTCTTGTTTCTCATCTGAATTTGTATAGCTTTAGCTTCTGACCAATAGCTCTCATCTCTTTCTTTGCTAGATTAAAGAGCTGTGTACTAACTTTCTTCCCTGTGTAGGTACTTGTGGACTATGATCAAGTCGCCTCTTGACCTTCTCGTCAATAAAAAAAAAAAAAAAAATTGAGCTGCTTCAGATTCTTACGATGAGATGTGTTTTCCAGACCTGTAATATGTGGATTCAGAGTGGAGCCCTTTCTTTAAAATCAGAGGAAGTTATTTCTCTTAGATGGCAAGTTAATAACCCTTACTCTTTGATTTGGCCTAGGAGAACATCATAATACAACAAGTAATTATTTAGCAGGTGCAGACTTATCAAAGCACTTAAGGATCCAAAGTGAGTTCACAAAAGGTAAAATAGATCAAAGAATTTATTTTTATTTCAGCAAGATTGCTGTTTAACTAGGGCTTGCGTTTTAAGATCCGCAAGCTTCCTCACCATGTTATCAGTACCACAAACAGAGCTTTGTTCTTTTCCCCCTTATTTCTGCCACTCAAAACTTTGTGTGTACTTGCACAATTTGCAGACATACTGTTGTAACAGAGTGATTGCACTAACCTCATTTAATGATCGAGCCAATACAGTGCTAGGGAGAGCTGGTCAAAATCTTTCAAAGTGCATGCGGGGGGCGGCGAAGGGGGTCATAAAATGATCTTTTCGAAACTAATCAATATTATTGATGCATTTTTTGTTTTAACACAATTTTATGCAAATATCTACTGAAATGGTTATCAAAACTTTTTGTTTACCAAAAGCTCTGGGTGTGTTTGTGGGGCTTGTTTGTTTGGTCAGAGGTTTTTTTGTTGTTTGTTTTTTTTGACAACATTTTGTCATTTCAAACATTTTGAAATCTATTTTTATTTTTTAAAATCAGTTTTGGAGAGGGGGAAAAGAAGAGAAATTGCTTTCATTTCACAGGTGGTAACTTTCCTTTTCTGACTGACTATGCTGGAAAGCATTTTAGACAGGCAGAAAGAAAAGGCCCCCTAACAGTCATTCCCAGTTACCTGAAGGATCCAGTCCCCGATAACATTTAGATGCTAAATCTCCAAAAGAATAGTCATTAATTTGACTTATTTCTTTGCAAGAAATTTTGTGGCTTCATCCAGGTCAGAAATACCAACAGTAGCATTTCCTCCACTCCTACTTATCAGAGTGTGTGTTTGGTTTTTTTCCCCCCTGAAAGTCCAAGAGGGTTTAGATCCAATCCTCATTCTTGATCCATTCCCAAATACAAGAGAGAGAGTCAACCACAGATCGTAACTAATAGGAAGAAATGTATTCCCTTGCTCTCTGATTTACTGCTGTCTATTCCACTGATTAACAGACCCTGTTGTATCTAGAGAGGCATTCTTCCTGTGAAATAGCTTTAGATTTTATTCATCATTTCTCACTGTCTTAGTCACTCAGTTGGATAACTTTTAAAAGCAACACCTGAACCCCTTTAAAAATCTGGGCCCTAGTACATAATATCACAACGAGTTGGGATGTTTTGATTCTGAACTTTTTTTTTTTTGTCCCTCATGCAAAAGGAAACTATTCTGTATATTTAAAGGTGTCCTGCAAGTGGGAGAGAAGGATTCCCCTCCTTTTCTCCCCCCCCCCCCCTTAAAAATACTACTTCATGATGGAGAGCGGTTTTGAAAAGGTTTGGGTGGAGGAAGGGTTGTTTCTGCTTGGTTTTTAGCACAAAGTTAAAGTCTTGTCTCTGGTGAACTAGTGCAGGGGTTCTCAGCCTTTTTCTTTCTGAGGCCCCTCCCCCCAACTTGCTGTAAACACTCCATGGGCCACCTGTGCCCAGTAACTGGTTTTCTACTTATAAAAGCCTGGGCCAGGGTTAGAAAGCAGGGAATGGCCTGGGGCCCCCTGCTACAGGGGCTCCCGTGAAGCTACATTGCTCAGGCTTCAGCTTCAGCCCTGGGTGATGGGGCTCAGGACCCTGGGCTTCAGCGAGTCTAATGCTGGCCCTGCTTGGCAGCCCCCTTGAATCCTGCTCAGGCCCCCTCGCCCCCAGTTGAGAACCTCTGAACTAGTGAAATAGTAATATGGAAAGAGCTTAGAGTGAAAAACCAAAAATTTGGCAGGGAAGGTATAGTTAGTTGGATACTTTGTGGGGAAGGGGTGTGTGTTTTGTTTGTTAATTTCTGTTTAACTTCAATGACAAATTAACAACACCATCCGGTCTCCAAAATGTTAAAGTAGGCCTTCTCTTTCAGTCCCGGTGCGAGGCTCATAATAAACGTGATCTGACACACATACACAGCAGGTCCTCTAACAGAACCAGCCATTCTGGATTTTTCTCAAGTTAAAAGAACCAAAACAAGCAGGAAAAAAACACAACCTGTTTTTGAAGAAAAACTTTAAAGGAGTGAAAATCTCATTAGAAGAGCAAAATAGATAACTAGCTCAATGTAATAAAATTCTTTGCAGTCACCTTTTTAATTAATTCTTCTCTTTAGTTTCCACTCAATGTATACTAAAGGACTGTTTTTTGTTTTTAGAAACTGTGTATTCTGCATTCCCCAGGTACACTGATTAGATAACTGACGTTAGTTTGGACTCCAAACCAATAATAGATGACAGGCAATGCATTTCTGGGTGGCTATAACTCTTAGCAGTGTCTGGTGTTCTAAGACTGACGGCAGAGTGACTGCAAATACTCAAAAAGATGACATGACTCCTGTAACTTCCCTTGATCTATAAATTGCTTTCCATAAAAGCATAAAGATAAGGGTGACATTAAACTTGCGTGTTTACAACCTGGTTCGGCAGCCGTTGATTTCAGTGGGCTTTGGATCAGGTCTTTGGAGTCTGCTCAAAATCCTATTGAAGCCAACGGGCGTTGAAGCCAACCCTTACTAGTTAGACATTGAGCCAAAACCTGGACTCTGTGCAGAGCCAGAGTAAATGGGCTCTGTGCACACAAGTACAGAGGGTACTGAATTTCCCCTCCCACTTTTCCCTGAACAGCAGAAATGCTTTGTGTGGAGTGGTTATAGAGTTGCTAGTCCTATACTTTTGTTCCACTGGCTTTATACGCTTGTGGAAGGCATGCAGTAGAGAATAATTGCCCTTCTGATTTCTCAACAAAGTCATATCCATCAGAATCCCACTTCTTTTGATAGGAACCCTCTTTATGGACTATTGTGCTAAGTGCTACTGCAATACAAATAATCATTTCCAAAGTCATTACATCCGTCATGATTTCAAATAGCTGCTTAAAATGGTATTGAATGAAATGTGCCTTTAAAAGTCAACTTTTTTTTTTTTAAAGGAACAAATACACAAAGCAGGTATGTAGCTTTTTTGTTGAACAATAGCCATTGTCTTTTATAGACCTACTTGCCATGAATAAAGCAGCAAGGGGTTATGAAACTGACATGCCTCAGTAGGGTTCGTAGGAGAATGGATAAAGACATGAGAAGAAAGAAGGGGGAAAACTGAATGTGTTCTGTGTGTATTGGAGAAAGGGAACTAATAAGAAACATAACCTGCTTCTGGAGTGGACTGGGTACTCAGACTGTATCTCTGTGGCTCAGGTGCCGAAAGACGCGATTGCATAAATAGATGACGTAGACGTCTTTAAAATCTCTACAATTGCTGCCATAGGTAATTGCAATAACTGGAGCATTTTTCTATGCTCATAATAGGACCTGCCATCATACAGCAGGCATTACAGAGTGGCAGATTTTGAGACTTCACTGGTCTTCTGCTGAGGAGTTACTTGTTGAGCAACAAAAGCAAGTGCTTTACAGACCAGTAAGATGACTTTGTTGTTGTTGTTCCGCCCTGAAGAGCTTACAACCTGAATGGATTAAGGATAGGAGATGGGATGCAAGAAAAACAGATCATAGAATATCAGGGTTGGAAGGGACCTCAGGAGGCATCTAGTCCAACCCCCTGCTCAAAGCAGGACCAGTCCCCCAGACAGATTTTTGCCCCAGATCCCTAAATGGCCCCCTCAAGGATTGAACTCATCAGATGTTTGAGATGTGATCGTGGGAAGAGGTTTTGTTGGCTATATGGTATATTTTTATTTTGAAACTTTTTTATTAAGGCAAAGTTGCAATAAAATGTTGACCTGCTTATTACTTGGTCAAGATCAGGTTAATGTTCAAAGAACCTGACTAAGGATTCTGGCTTTCTGGTTGGGGAGCCCTCCTCCTCCGAGTATGCTAAAAAGGGTGATCAACTTTCTAAATACCGATTATCTTTTTGCTGCCGCTTTTGTGTATGTACTCGGTATGAACGTTTTTTCCATTACAAGGACAGTTCATATTTTACTATACCATGATTGCACAGGAGACATCACATTTTTCCAATCATGTGCAATACAAGGTCTTGCTGCTAAGAACAATAATAACAATTAAGGCTACGTTTTAGTCACAGGTATTTTTAGTAAAAGTTATGGATGCGTCACGGACAGTAAACAAAAATTCAGGGCCTGTGATGTCCATGACTTGTACTATATACCCCTGACTAAATCTTGGGGGACCTGGGGACGGCGGCCCAGAGGTGCCGCTGGAGGGAGGGTGTTGGTGGGGCTGGCAGGCTCCCTACGCTAACCCAGCTTTGCGTGGTTCCCCAGAAGGGCCGATATGCGTCCCTTCCTTGGCGCCTTGGCGGTTTGTGTACTGCCTCTGCCCCGAGCGCCAGCTCTGCAACTCTCATTGGCCGAGAACCGTGGCCAATGGGAGCTACGGAGGCAGAGTCTGCGGGCAGAGGTATCAAATGGCCTCTGCATAGGGGCTGAGGGAGGGAGGGACATGTTGCCACTTCCAGGGAGCCCTCCAATGTAAGCATCACCCAAAGCCCTCACCCCCTCCTGCACCCAGTCCCCAGCCCTGAGCTTCTTCCCACACCCAAACTCCTGCTGCTGGAGGGGGAGGGGGCCACGGTGGCCCGAGACTGCCCCAGCAGCGGCCGGTGCGGCTGGCCCAGAGCCACACTGGCCGCTGCAGAAGTCAGAGGTCCCAGAATGTCACAGAATCGTGACTTCTGTGACAAACTTGCAGCTTTAATAATAAATGGTTAGTCGTTCTGTTTAAAACATAGATCCTTTACTGGAGCATTAAGTAAGCTGCTCAGGGGATCTATAGGAAGATGGCATTTCGTCACACAATGAAGACAACTAGGGCCCGCTATGCTTTTTGGAAGAAGTATGTTTGTATGTTGAAGGCATAGCAGACAGAGGGCTGAGTGGCTTCCAGATGTAGGGAGCCGCATGGAAAAGAGAGTGAGAGGACACTCGGGTGGCGGGTGGTTGTGTAGCTGGGATGCAGTGGCTCTTCAGTCTAGCAAACAGCCTGGGTGTGTGCTGAATGATGACCTTTCTGGGGTGGGGAGGAGAAACCCCTTTCAGATGGCTCCAGCAATGCTCTGGAAGATCCTGTCAGGAATCCCTAGTTAAAGTCCCACCACCAAATTGAAGAAAAGATTTGAGGGGTTAGAGAGTTTTCTCTGCCTCTAGAGTCTCCCTCCTCTCTGATTACTGCTGGATCACTGCTGCCAGAGATTACTCATCCCTAGGCCTCAAAAATGCTTATGAAGAGTAAACGGACTCTGGAATTCACTACATGTCAGGTATTATCAAGATGTTTTCCCAGGGGAAGGTAGCCCTGGAGTTTACCACGAGGGAGAGACCGACACCCCACCACCACCATCCCACTACAAATTCTACAAACTGAAAACTCTGCTGGTATATTCATATCTTTGGTCTATTTCTCAGGAACAAAGTAGAAGTTTTGCACTCAGTATATGGTATTGCATCCTTCCTTGGTTATGCTGTCATGAGAAAACATTTGTGTGTGGCTTTTGTTTTGTTTGTTAGTTTTTAACAGGGAAGCCAAAAGAGAAAAGATCCTCTGCCTCCCCACCTAGTCCCTTATCTCTCTTCTCTATTATCTCCTGAATACCTGGCACATGTGGGTTTATCACAGGCTAAATGGGAAATTTTAAGCCCTTGTTTAAAATATTGTCAGCCCATCACTGGCTGGCCATTGAATTGGTCAGTAAATATGTTCATTTAACATAGAAATAACTTTGAAATTGCTCAGGCTGAACTGCACGGTTGCTAGGATGGCAATTTTAAGAATATCTCAAATGCAAAAGAGGGGAAGAAGAACACTTTCAAAGCCCCATTCAGGTCTGAGCAGCTCCCAATGGGAGAATCATGCTGATAAACACCTGCACACAGCTTTTGAAAGCGTAGGCGCTTCCTGGATGTAAATGTATGTGAGTTTTGTGAAGTTTACCTGTGTGGAGGTTGAGATAGCCCTGTGCAGTTCTAAATGCTTCTAGCCAGTTTCCTAGAGAATAAAAATGCAAAACACATTTTTAACAGGTTTTTTTTTTCTGATTCAATGAGCAAAATATTGAGAATAGTAAAAAGAGCGTGTGCTGCAATAGCCCAAAGTAAAAGTGAATCTTCCATTTAAAACCTCAACAGGAGCCTGGAATGCCTGGCATAAGAATTCTATATATTTATTGCTATAGACTTATGCTATTTGATTTTTTTTTTTTTTAAATGTACAACACAAACATCAACTTGGGTTTGACTTTTTGTAATTGACCAGGCACAGGATGCTGGAGTCACTATAGCAAAACCAGGATTTTATAAAGGAATTTAGGCACTGAGTACTGGGGAAAGCTTCCTGACCGTGGAAATTTGTTCAGCTGCAGTTAGGGGTCTGATCCAAAGCCAATCGAAGACCATAGGAAGACTCCAACTGATGCAGACTTTAAAAAAAAAAAAAAAAAAAAAAAAAAAAAAAAGTACATGTTGTGCAGTCTTCCTTCTGATTGCTGTGTAGACATACCCTGAGAGTCCACTGCCAAACAGTCTGAGATCTGTGGGAATTTTGTGTGGGAATGTGCATGTTTGTGTGTTCTTTGGTATCTTTTAGTAGAGAAGATACATTTGGGGGGGAAGGGGATGTTTGAATGAAAAATGACCTTTATTCAAAATGAGACACTGGATTTCTTTTGCAAATTTCATTTCCCACACCTCCAACAAGATTTTTGTGATGTGGCTTATTTTTATGGTCCATTTCTATGAAAAAATGTATCTATATCTATATAATATATACGAGTTGAAATTTTTCATGGAAAATGCTATTTTGAGACCAGCTCTTTGTTTGAGACTATTTGTTGGATGCTTTGTCTCTAATTTTTTAGCAGATCAAACACCTGCTATTTGTGCACAGATCTGTTTTGGATTGAGAACGGTTTCTTGAGGGAAGTTGTGGAAGTTCCATTATTTAGGACATGATTTAAATCTAGAAGGGACAAACTAATCGAAAATATACAGCAGGGAATAATTCTGCATTAGCAGGGCATTAGACTGCGGTGGCCTCGAGTGTTTTCCATCTATCTAACATACATATAAACCCTACTACCGTAGTATCTGAGCACCTCCTCTTTAATGTACTTCTCACAATGGCGCTCTTCCTTACAAGGTGCACGTTACAGATGGGGAACTGAGGCACAGAATGACTAATTAATTGACTTGCCTAAGGTCACATGGGAAGCCTGTGGCAAAGTAGAGAACTGAACCCTGGTCTCCTGCAGCTGAGGCCAGCACCCTAATCAATGGACCACCCTTTCTGTACAATATTTAACCATTATGGTTGGTGTGGGGCATAATTCATCTTCTTTGCTGACCTGGGTGTAAAGCTTGTGTGTTCAAAATGATTCCCCAGCCCGTAATCTTTGAGGGAGTTCAGATCTGAACTTGGCAGCTATCCGTGCAACAATCCATTGGATTCGAAAAAGACAGTCAAGGAGACCTTCATAATGCAGATCCATTTTTTCCCCTCATGTACTAAGTTGATTGGATTGATATCCCCCTTACTATGGATTCTCATTCTCATCCCCCTACAGCCTCTTCCCTCCCCCCCCCCCCCCCCAAGATATTGCAAAGCAAAAGATCCTCCGCTAGTGAGGCTGAAGAAATAGAGAAGGGAGGCACTGGCTATTTGGAGATCAGGTAGCAGTAAATTTGTAATGCATATTTGACATGACCAGCACTTCGGTAACAAATGGTGTTTGTACAGTAAGCAATTCAGTTCTGACTCTGTAGTTCTGTGCCCTTTAACAGCAGGTGAGAGGTATGTTCCTGGCACCTGCAAGTCCTCCTTTGCAACAACCTAGCAACACTTAGGCATGGACCTGTGTACAGGAGTTGACGGCAATAAGTTCTGAATATGAAAAGGGAAAGCAGGGGAGAAGCACAGTGGTGCTTTATAGTCATGGACTCTGGTTTCCTGGCTAATAAATTCTGTGTTACGATGCAAAACAGCAGCATCTCTCTTATCAGGGAATGGAAAAGACTCCAGTAAAGAACAAGAAGACAGTGAACAATTTAACTGCGTATCTCTGACTCATTGCTGCATCAGACTCTGCCATTCACAGCTGCTCTCCGCAGGGTTCTTTTAAAAATAGGTGGCTTTCCAACAAGGCTTTTAGACAGACATACCTGCTCACAGATACTCAGTGTGATGTGCCCTTTGTTCTTTCAGTTATAGTCTTTCTTAAATAGACTCTTTCTGTCTGAACAGGTGATTGTCTATCGACATGATGCTGTGTTGTAGCCGTGTTGGGTCCAGTATATTAGAGAGACAAAATGGATGAAGTAATATCTTTTACTAGACCAAATTCTGTTGGAGGAGAGAGGGAGAAGCTTTCAAATTTACACTGAGCTCTTCTTCAGACCTTGAAAGCTTGTCTCTCCACCAACAGAAGTTGGTCCAATACAAGATATTGCTTCACCTACCCTGTCTCTCTCAGCAGTTTTTAGAAGCAGATTGGTTTCTGTTGCCATAGAAGAAAGTGAGGCAATAGAGATGTATGAACACCTGCCATAATTCTCAGGTACTCCATCCCATCAAACATGGGGATGGATGGGCCTGCCTTCTGTGGGTGGTGGATGGGTATTGACTTACTAAACTTACTATCTATCTGCTTATATTTGGGTGACACCTTTTTTTGAATGACCTGTACTGTCTTGACCTCTGCATTATTTTAGGGGGGTTGCGGTATTGCCACCCTTACTTCTTTGCTGCCCTCAGAGCTGGGCAGCTGGAGAGCAGCAGCTGTTGACTGAGTGCTCAGCTCTGAAAGCAGCATCCCACCAGCAGCAGCGCAGAAGTAAGGGTGGCAATACCATACCATGCCACCCTTACTTCTGCGCTGCTGCCTTCAGAGCTGGGCGGCTGCTGACTAAGGGCTCAGCTCTGAAGGCAGCAACGCAGAAGGGTGACAATACCATATCATGCCATCCTTACTTCTGCGCTGCTGCTGGTGGCAGCTCTTCCTTCAGAGCTGGGCTCCCAGCCAGCAGCGCAGAAGTAAGGTTTGCAGTACCGCAACCCCCCCTACAATAACCTTGTGACACCCCCTCAACTCCTTTTTGGGTCAGGATCCCCAATTTGAGAAATGCTGGTCTCCCCCATGAAATCTATATAGTATAGGGTAAAAGCATACACAAGACCAGATTTCATGGTGGGAGACCAGATTTTTACAGTCCATGACACGTTTTTCATGGCCGTGAATTTGGTAGGGCCCTACTGATAGACTAAAACTCTGGCCTTGGATTTCCATGTTTGCATACTTTTGTCTTAGGCCTGGAACGTGTAATCCAAATTCTCAAGGATGAAAAGTGGGTTAGACTGCTAGCAACAAGGAAATTACTTTACTTTCCAGTATCCACTGTGTGGGTGCCAGTAGGTACCTTGTGATCTGGCACCCAACTGCATTTACTGGTGGTGGGGCTTCTGTTGTTACAACTTGGCATGAGTTTAATGATCATTAAAGCCTACAGCCTGGCAGCTCTGGAGACTGAAGTCCAAGGAACAGAAAACAACACAGCATGTTGCCTGGATGACATGCCCCAGCTGTGAACTGAAGGGAACCCCTCTAGTGGGATGAGATTGCTCTGTCTCTATGGCCCAGCCATCCTTGGACTGTCTGCCGTTGACAGAGGTTAGTCAGTCACAACTGTGATGGAGCTCTGAGAGGAGGGAGTGAGGTTAGCAGTAATATTCATTAGTAACTTGGATCAAGATTACTAGTTTCTTTCACATAGACCACCAAACAGCTGTACCATAGGAACATCTTTTGGTCCCTACTAATCTGGGCAAGATTTGAACTAGTGACGTAAGCCTGAATTCCGCAGGGTACTTAAGCAGGTGCCCAACTTTCAGTGTGAGTAGTCCCATTACATGTAATAGAACTCTCATGCTGAAAGTCAGGCACCTGCTCGTATACCTTGCTGAATTGCAGCCTTAGGGTGTGAAAGGCTCCCTATCCTGTTACCAACCCCTGAGCTATCTCCTCCCTCTCTTTGAGCTGTAATGTTAATAAATGCATTGCAGGTCTTCGATCTCAAGGCAACTCCGCTTGTGGAGGCTACTTGATTGATTGATTTGATTGCAGCCACACAGACATTCAGAATTTTCAGTAGATGTTCCGTCTTTGAACATCTATAGGTTTTCAATGGAAATTCAATCAGGTTTCCTTGCAGCTCTGTGGAGTGTGTTACCATGGCGTCTCATTCCTCGGTTACCCTGTGATAGGTTTCCTGGTACCTTGAGACTCTGCACTCAGTGGTCATATTGCCACTGACCTCACGGAGTGAAATAGACCTCATCTGGTGGTAGGTCATGAGAGCATTTATAGCCAGGACAAGTTTAAAGGAATGCTGCCGAGACTTTTGTGTGTTTCTACCACGAAAAAATACATAATTAGAAATACCTTTGTATCCTGATAGTTTGTTTTTTCCTTAAAAATAAACAGTAATTTAACTTAATTTTAGGTTGAATTTAGGATTCTCAAACCTTGCTAAAATTCCCGATATGCACAGTCTGGCTGGGCAGCACCTGTCTTTGAGGTATCCCGGCATGTGGAAAATTTAGCAACATTCTTCCACCCCACCTCTCCCTCTATGATGCCATCACAAGGAGCAGATTCCAGGGACTATGGAGAGAAACCTGCTGGGAAGAGGGAAGCACCACTGTTCTAAGGAGAAGTGGGGTGGCACCTTGGTCTTGTCCGTATAAGCACAACCATGACCTCCATTCTTGTCTGATCTATGTACGATGATCAATTCTTGAGCTATGCCCTGCTGCAGCTTTTCTGCTGACATGTTTGTGCATCCACACCTGCCATGCTGCTTAACTATGTTTGCACCTATGCATTCTGGGAAAACTTCAGTCGCTATCCCATACTGCCTCAGCATGGGATAGTGCCCAGTGGAGTTGCTTGGAGAGTGCCAGCAGTAGTATGTGCAGCTGCTGTGATGTCCTAGGCACAGACCTGGGAGATAGGAGCACAAGCCAAGCTGGCTAGATAGGTGTGGTCTAAAATGGTGTGCTGAGACCAGGAAGACACCATTTGCCAGCCTAGGCCTCTAGCAGGACAAAATGCTATACTGAAGTGCTAGTGAGCATGTGGTGTCTGGGCATATACCACGCTGAGTCAACCGTACCATTAACTGTCTACCCACTGTGGTAAGCATTGTAGCCTTACCAGGGCCTTAGAGTTGAATCCTGACTCTGTTGCTTCTGCCTCCTTTCTCATCTCCCTAGTGGTGACTTCCATGTGGTTTTGTCACCATTCTTGTTTCTCTACTCCTCCCACCTGATGCTTATTACGGCAGGTGTGCTCCTGTTATAAAAACCTGTTCACATTGTAGCAGAATACCAGTGCCATGCCACGGCGCGAAGGGTATGTGGGAGGTTGTCCTGTGTTAATATTGGAACTGAAATTTTGGAAAAGGCATCTAAGAATTTTGTAGAACCCTTTTAATTGGCACAGATCCTAGTAGAAAAACATGTGCAGTGTTGCTGTCCCTCATGGGTTTTATCACTAATCTTGTGATATCTGTTGGTTTTTAAAACCCCAGCCCCTGGATTCACGTGACTATTTGAGAATCTCAACTTTTCTTTTTTAATGAGTTTCTAGTGTCTTGGTTGTGAAAAGCTTGAAGACATGAACCCCAAAGGCTCCAGCACCAGAAAGTTTTTTATATATATATAATATAGGGTTCTTTTTATTGGCTAATATCCACACCTCATTTGTAAGTCAGTTTCGTTATTTGGGTGGGGGTGGGAGCGGGGACTCATGAATTTTGAACACTTGAGGTTGGCAATACAATGTATGCCAATGAAGTGATTATTGTGCTTACCAGAGCCTCTTAGGAATATGTTTTGTGTAAGGGAACAGAGATAAGAAGAGTGGAGATTCCTAAGCATAAAACATGAAAACTTTAACAAATTTAACAACTCCGTTAATGCCAGTTTGAGTGGCAGAGCAGGAAATCGGCCGAAAATGAACAATGGGCTGCTCTGTGGGGAATCTAACGCAAGCAAAAGCCAATTCACACTTCGACAGGCCTCCTGCGGCAGCTTCCTTAACTGCGCAAACATTTTAGCCAGATAATGAGCAAAAACAAACATTTTAGCATAATAAACTTCTTTGGAGGAAAGAACACATGAGGGAGGTGAATCTTGGTGCTAATTATTTGCCAGCTGATCTGTCTGTCGATGAAATACCAGAGGATTTTGTTGACCGGCATCCTTTCTGCATGTCTAATCATGAACACTGAATGGAACTTCATTACTTGTCCTAGCTGCTTAGCTGTTGATGATGGCTGCCATTAATATGAGGGAAATTTAGTTACTTTGGGTTGTTTCCTAGAATGGAAAGCCTATTTGTTTGCCAACAGCTATAGCATTTTTTGGATGTGAGAGGATAGCAGCTACTAACGTGCGACTTCACATTCAGTGTTTATTTGGGCTACTGCAGGGAAATTAAGAATAGAAGTGCTCTGGTGGCTAACTAGTCTGGGGTGGTGTGTTTATGTGAAGCAGATGGTTGGCTGCTGTACTTTGCCATTGGATTATTGAGCTGGCTTCAGATCCTCTTCTGTGGTTTCCCGGTAATGCTGGCTTTGCATTTGCTATATACAGTAGCATTTTGCCTCAAGGGTAGCATCTTGAGTGTCTCTGTCAGGCCAGTTTACACTGTACTTCATGTTTTAAAAAAAGGAAGAAAAAAAAAAGTTTTCCTCTTGACAAGTTCATAATGCAAATGGCTTGGTGTCGTTCTGGATTAATTGGCGGCCTCAGACCCAAAGATGCCCTTTCCTAATGGCGTGATCTTGATCTCTCATGCTCCAAGCATGGCAGAGCTCTGTGCTGCTGACTGTTCTGACGACAGTTGCTGAAGCAGAAATCCTGTTTTGACACGTAGCTGTTGGCCTGCTTACTGTAAGATTGAGGCTATGGTGATCGAGGGAAATGCCCCAAATCCTGCACATAGTCGTCATGACAGGGTGTCTTATTCAGAAGGCTGGATGTCCACATGGTCAAAGCAGCATTCTCTTGCTTTTGGATTCATCTAATTTTGGCTAATATGGACTCTGCTGTGTGAGCCTCGGCATTGTGCTCTATATGGCTTAGTCAGCAGTGCTAGAAGTGGTTGTTTAAAGAAAGGAGGTGGCCCTGTGCTATTATTCCAGAAATCTTTCTTCAGTTATTAGGCGCACTCTCCCTCCCCTGACCGCTAGGGAGATGGAGAAGACCTGGCGTTTCATGCCCGTTTGTAGTGTGGATCCCCCACTCTACATGGTGGTGGCAGTGCTGTGAAAACTGGCTTGCTCCCAGAACCCAGATTAGTTAAGGCAGGGGTCGGCAACCTTTCAGAAGTGGTGTGCCGAGTCTTTATTTATTCACTCTAATTTAAGGTTTCGCGTGCCGGTCATACATTTTAATGTTTTTAGGTCTCTTTCTATAAGTCTATAATATATAACTAAACTATTGTTGTATGTCAAGTAAATAAGGTTTTTAAAATGTTTAAGAAGCTTCATTTAAAATTAAATTTTAAAATGCAGAGCCCCCCGGACCGGTAGCCAGGACCCGGGCAGTGTGAGTGCCACTGAAAATCAACTCGCGTGCCACAGGTTGCCTACCCCTGAGTTAAGGGGTAGGCAAACAAGGGGAGGTGGCCTCTCCATCCCCCCAGAGTCCCGTTAGCTAGAGGGCAGGCAGGAGATCCCACTTCTACTTCCTGTTCGTCCCACTGGAGGGTGGTGACGCTGTCTGAGAAGAGACTGCCTGGGGCCCAGCAGCTGGTATCTGCTGCTGCTGCAGGGACACAGCAGGCCTAGAGTTTGAGGTCAGGGCTGGGAGATGTGCCTGGGCAGCAGCTGGGGTGCCTGGCAATACTGCGTGTGAGGATCTGCCCCTGCCCAAAGGAAAGCGGTGCCAAAATCAGTGACTGAGGGACTGAAACTGGAGGGGCAGTTTGGACTGTATGTTGGTGCATTTTGAGCTGCATTGTGAAGCACTGAATTCTTTATGCTCTCCTTAGCTGTCCCTTTCAGTGACACTGCGAGGCAAGGAGTGAAAGTTGGGGGCTCCCCTCTAAGGCAGGTGTTTCCTATCATAGTAATGACCTTCATGGCTGAGGTCACCACAGTGCAAGGTCTCCCGGTGTTATGGCTTCCCCATCAAGGACGTATTGGTGGGGAGGAGAGGGCAGGAGAGTGACTTCATATTTTTTTTTTTTAAACCAGGTGCTGCAGCTAAACTGTCCTTCGTAAATTAAACCTATATCCAGAATATTAAGCCCAGATTTAACCCTGCCCCCCACTTCTGCATCACCCAAGGGATTGTTTTCATTATAAATGCAAATTAACTTGCACACCTTTTTTTGATCCTAAAATTGGGGCCAAGCTATACAAGCTCCTATCAGCTATCAGTGCCTTGGCCTGATGATTGCTTTAATTATCTGAACAAGTGTAGCCTGTTTCAACGCTGGTATAGACTGCTTGTGTTGTGCTGTCAGATCTTGGAAGGGGGATTTCACACCGTGTGGTTTCATTCCGAAGAGGCCTTACCTGCTCCACTCATTTATTTATTTTTAAAGGAAGTGTCTTGCCCTCCATTTTAGAGATCATCATTACATGTTACGCTAACGGCAAATGTGTAGATTGGCAAGGCAATTGGTTGCTGTCTGTCTAGCTCCATGACTGCTTCAGGCGGGCTGAAAATCTTGAGTGCCTGTACTTGCTGGGTTCCTGGCACTTGATGATGTGGTCAGGCAGGAAGTGAATAGACCTGCATTAATAATAATAATAATAATAGAATGGTAGCAGTAGGAGGTAAGGTAACCAAGCATTTTTCTTTGCTCATGTGGGCCAAAATCTGCCCTGATTTATACCCCCCATAGAAGCCCACCGTTTTCAGCGAGTTACAAGCTAATTGTCTTTTGATGGAGTTAAATGGAGTGTAAATTGGGTCCTTTACCTTAGTAGAGAGGCAAAACTCCTGTTGTCTCTGACCTGTACATAAATTTACTGGGGGAGGGCAAATAAGAGAGATTGTTCTCCAGATTTTTATTTTAACTAAATTTTGTAATCTTTACAGCTATTGAAGATGAGAGTTTTAGGATACCCCAGGAATGCAGTGAATGGGAATTGGGTTTATCTGATCCTGCATTTCTTTAGTATAGTCTCTCTAACTTTCTAAACCAAGATTTACTGAAAATGTATTGATCTGCAATGTTCAAAGTGCCCAGTTACTAAAGGCATTTCATATATGTGTGGTAGTGGAATGAGTGGGAGTGTTTATTCAGTTCAAACTAAACAAGAACTTTCCAATTTTTAGCCTTTACAGGTCTGAGTGATAGTTCAGCTTGATTCTTTATCTAATCAGTTCTTCCATCCTAAATGATTGGAAACCCATCCCCAGATACTGCAGTGCTTAGAAACGTAATAAATATCTTTGTTGTAAAGAATTATTTTTAAGTCGCTTTGTTGTCGATTATAGAAACCAGATACTGTGGAATACCAATCATTGCATTCCTAAGTTTCTTGACATTTGCTTTGCTTTAACCTGTCCTGAAAACTTAATGACTGGCGTATTTGGTTCAGTCAATTTTAAAAACCTCTTTTTTCCACTTCTTTTTTTCAGTATCCTGATTTCCCCATGAATAAACTATATGCATCTTCCAGTACGAATAGATAAATCATACTTAATACTTGCATTTGGATTTAAATTGATGTCAGACAATTCTCTTTCTAACACCATTTCCTTCTATTCCTGCATTTTTAAGCCTTTTTAAAGAGAAGGTGGTTTCTCTACTGTACAGTAGCTGAAGCTGTAGCAAGGAAATGTGACTTTGAAAGAACAGGATCTCTAAGAATAGGCAATTTAATTCAAGTATGGTGATTTAGTGCCCTGTTAGTCTCCTGATGTATTACTCCATTTCCAAAGACCATGCGTTTCTTCACAAGCATGATGACAGGCTTAAAACTTGAGACTGATGTTACAGCTTTTCCTCATCTCTGCTGTTGCACATGATTACAGGACTAAGGGAATTTGGACTTTTCCTCATCTCTGCTGTTGCACATGATTACAGGACTAAAGGATTAGCTCCCAGAGAAATAAATCAGTGTGTGTTCTTACCCCACTTGTCTCCTCTTTCCCTCCCTCCCCCAAAGGCTGTAGAGCCAGTTTAGATTGTGAAGTGGTCCTGTGGTTAATAAAACCTTTTTCTCACCTGAAGCCAGGAACTGGGATGAGACACTTTATAGAAATGATCACGGATGAACTCTTAAAAGTAGCTTTTGCTTTCAGTATAATCTTAGCTTCTGTTTATTTTTTCTTCCCCGGAAGATGATGGCCCTTACTCGAAGGGGAGCAAAGACTCAGGTGGACTGGACACAGCCCTCGCCTCCAGAAGGCAAAGCATTCCAGGTAAATGAAAGAACTACTACTTGTTCCCACTCTAATGTAGCTGTCATCCCCCACCGGCGGCGTAGCAGTAATCAGAGCAACGGACCGCGGTATGGTTGGTCCCATTGTGGGTGGAATGTAACAGGTACTAAGCTGTGCAGATTTGTTCTGCGTTGTTCTTATTACAATAGTGGTTAAAATGTGCCAAGCGCTATACAGGTCTAGAGAAAGACCATCCGTGCCCTGAAGATCTTACAGTTTAAAAGAAGTGGGGGGTAGGAGGTGGAGGGAAAGGCAGGAGGAAAGCAGCGGTGAGGGTGGTCGGCAAATGTCTTGCTAGTTTGATATTTTAATGTATTGGGTAGATATAACTACCCACATCTGCCTGTCTCCCCAGCAATTTTTGTTGTTCTGTTGGCTGCCGTTAACAGTTACTTGGTAACTATTCCTTGCCTATTTTATTTGGTAATTTTTTTTTACCCCTTGCCTATTAATTCAAGCTTATAAAACTTTCCCTTCCACTTGTCCTGATCAAGGAGCCTTAGGGTACGTCTATACTTACCCGCTGGTTCGGCGGCAAGCAATCGATCTTCTGGGATCAATTTATCGCATCTTGTCTAGACGCGATAAATCGATCCCGGAAGCGCTCGCCGTCGACGCCGGTAATCCTGCTCCACGAGAGGAGTAGGCGGAGTCGACGGGGGAGCCTGCCTGCCGCGTGTGGACCCGCGGTAAGTACCTTTAAGTCCGAACTAAGATACTTCGACTTCAGCTACGTTATTCACGTAGCTGAAGTTGCGTATCTTAGTTCGAACTGGGGGCTTAGTGTGGACCAGCCCTTAGTCTATCCGCTCCCTCTATGCTGCCCCATGAGAAGTACAGCCACCCTCCACTCTGCCATCCGCTCCAGAGGTTCTGGCTCAATGGACAAGTCTACACTGTAATCTGGAGGTGTGATTGCAGCACGTGTACACATACTCAAGCTAGCTTACTAAAAATAGCCGTGAAGCTACAGTGGCACAGGCCCGTACAAGCCCACCCAGGATCCTGGGTATGTGCTCAGGTGGATGACCTGGGCTGCCATGGCTTTACTGCTGTTTTTAAAGAGCGAGCTCAATCAAAGCTAGCTTGGTTATGTCTACGCAGATTCCAGTCACACCACCTGACAGCAGTGTAGACATACGCAGTGAGAAGACAAAAACCGGCCACTTGCTCAGTCGGTGCATGATGATTGGAACCTGGTGAAAGGAGTTTGTGATCTAGGCCTAGTTCTGAATGGGCAAGTGTCTGGAGGGCAGACTGTCTGGGAGGTACACCTTGAAGCTGGAGATACGAATAAACTTGGAACTCGAGACTCCATTTCGCTCTTAAATTTGGGCCCTGGTTGGGGCCTGCGGGCGCTACAAATGTACTGAAGCTGGCTGAAGAATGGAAACATGAAACATTTAAAACTTCAAAGCTTTTTCTATTTCACAGGATTCTAAACACTCATTTTTTGTATTTTTTGGGGACTTTGTTTATACTGAATTTTTAATCAGAACCATTATCAAAGTGGTGCTTGATGTTTTCCGTTTGCCAAACCCAGGTTTTTCAGTAAATGAAAAACTTCTATAATAGAGTTATTTTTTTGAAGGCTATGGAAAGACTGCAAAAAATTAAACCTTTTCAAGAAAAGTCTGGTGGGGGGAGGGCAGTTCCTGTGAAATTCTTCATTTTTAAAAACTTTTTTTTTTTTTTTTTGCTTTCACAAACTTCTACCAGGTTTAAAAATGTCATTGAGGCATCATGGGAGCAAGCAAACAGTGCTAAACACTTGGTGTGGACTGGGACTGAGATGTTTAGCAGCATGTCCAGCTCTTTGTGATCAACTCTGAGTTCACGCTGTAGTTAGTTGTGACCCAATGTCCTCTAGGGTTAACCTTGACCACGTGCAATGTTAAATATGACAGTTCAAGTCTCTGCCAACCTCTAAATTGTGTTTAATGTTGTGTTAGGTACCGTGACTCCTCACTCACATTCTAACATGATGTAATTTTCCAGTGCAGAAAAGCCGATGGGGGCCAAAGATGTAGTGTGGAAATGGAGAAACTTTCACTGCTGTTACTGGTGGTAGGCCTCTTCTGTAGATCATTACAATGCTCTTGAACAGTGTCAGATGGCCACACTAGCCAATGAACACACATTCTAACAAAGATGGGGGCTTGGTATCCTTGTATGTATGTTGAAAGATGAAAGTAAGAAAAGTAGAGCGAGGATCTGTGGGATTTGTACTGAATGTGTTTTTGGGGGGTAGGGATGGGGCAGATATTTGGCCCTGCTCCATTGTTTTTGCACCCCTTGTGAGTCCTCAGATGGAAACAAGCTAGCGTAGCCAGCTCTGTGCCTCCTGCTCTTGGCCTCCCTGGTGTAGTGGGTATTCCAGGGATGGGAGGGTTCATGCCCAGTGTGCACTGTGTTCTTGTGATCCTGGGCTGGAGCAAGAGACTATAGACTATTCTAACTCATCCTGGAGGTTGAATCAGTCCCTGACTGTATGTGAAGGGGATGAAAAGGTGTTGGAAAGCCGTGTTGATGTAACTTATCCCTGACCTGGAGGGGGTCACTGTTAGGGATGGTTAATTCACCAAGCCTGGCCAGTCACTGGTCTCTCTCTTCTGAGACTGCCAACAAAGGTGGTGGTGGTGAATTATGATGGGAACCACACTGGAACCCCAAACTCATTTCAGATAGGCCCCTGGTCAGGTGTTTCATAAAAATGATTTTGCAGGTGGCTCTTGGGTGTCTTGCCAATAATTAATTGTCTTGGCTTTTCTTAGGTATCTTGGAAGACGTAGGTCCCATTTAGTCAGCTCACTTAATGGACATTGTTTATCTTGACAGATAGATAAAAAAAACTATTCTCCAACTTCATTCTAGGCGTTGAGTTTCTCCTTGAACCCACAAGATGGATAATTGCACAATGGGATTTCTCATTTTTTAACACTTGTCAAGGACCAAAATCAAGCCCCATTGAAGAGCTAATAATTACCCCTTGTGGCACCATCTGTGTTGATCAGTAGTCTCTTTAGTCAAGAGGAAATTTGCAAGATACTGCCGGATGGCATTCTGTTTAGAACAGCGGGGAACAGTGGGAAAGTTTCTGGCAGTTACTGAAATCCTGGATTGGTGAATTGAAAACCGTTACTGTACTTGGCGGTGAATCAAAACTGTTTGAGTTTAAAGACCAGGAGCATAATGGACATAAAATTTGAGAATGAATCAACGCTTGCCATGTTAAATGGGGGCACAGCAGAGATTGAATATCTTCCAAACGATGCTAGATCACAAAGAGGTTCCCCGCTCACATTAATCAAGTACACAGGCTCCTGGTGGGGGGGATGTGTTTTACAAACAGCAACATGCAGAGTGACTTCAAAGAAATTGCCCCTTGCTTGGTTACTGTGGCATTGCACAAAGAGCAAAGTGCCACCCAGACCTCACAGACTGATTGTCATTTGGCACCGCAAGTGTTAAAACGATCTATACGCCAAGCAAAAGGGGGGGGAAAACAACCCTACCGTTGCAGAGAGCTACTGTAGTGATAAATGATTCCAGAGATTTTCAGGGCCTGAAAATGCAAACTCTACAAATCTTTAAATGTTCCCCCTCTCTGTAGCAAATCTCAATTGAGATTATTCCATCCAGACAAGCTCATTTTTGACCATTCACTGTAGAGATGCAAGATTTTAGCTTGCAGCTTCCAAAGCCCTGGTCTGGAGCTGCCGTTTACAGTGCATTTCAAGTGGCCAGTGTCCCCTTCTTGGGAGTCTCTTCTGTGTCACACAGCGTATTTTTCCTCTTAAGGTTAAAAGTTGTCTTTTTAAAAAATTGTAAATGACTTTAATGGTCATGAAAAATGGAGACTAATAGCTTGTAGCACAGGCAGACGCTGTGCGAGTTTCCTATACCAAGCTCTGTCAAGAAGACACCCAAGTTTGTTTTTTTTCCCCGCCAGTGTCTTCTGCTGTTCCTAGTCTTCTGCCTGAGCAAAGAGAGCCCATAATATGTTGTTTCTGTCACGCGGACAAATAGCCCCAGGAGACTAGTCTGAGGCTACCAAATTCAGCTGCAACCCAACTGAGATTTGAATCCCAGGGTCCAGAGATAGGCAATGCCCTATCTGCACCCTCTGCACCAATGCAGGGCGCTTTTGAAAATTCCACCAACATTTATTTTCCTTCTGCTTCCCTGTCCGTGTAAAATACCAAAATGTAGATCGTTAGGGAGGCTGGCTTTAAACCGTTCGAACACTAGGTGTAAGGTGTCGAAAACTGGCACCAATTAACAGAGTTTAACATTTCTTGTGTATGCAAGGGCAATATTGTTCCCCAATTGCAAACAAACAAATATTCACTCTTAAAATAATGGAAGGGGCAGGGGAGTGAAGAATGACAAGTCCACAGGAAAAAGAGAACTGACATTAACACGGTAGACAAGGGGATTAAGTACCACATAATTGACTCCGTTATAAATATTTATAACGATTATGTCTTGTAAAACATGCTCTGCCTATATCCATTATAAGTGTCCAATACTTTTGACTCCAGCTGGGTATGGAAAATGTCAAAACACCTGTGACAAGTCAGGCAAGCTGAAGAAGGGTGGAGTACAGTTGCAACTGAAAACTATCCTAAATGAAAGGATTTCACCATCCATATCTCCCTAGCTGCCTGTCCATATGCCAACAGAATCCGACTCCTTCCCATCTCATACCCTGCACGTCCGAATCTTACCACTTCTTCCACCACAAAATTTCTTAGATCAATTGTGTGTTGTCTGTCCAGGCCCACATCTCCCCTCTTGATTACTGTGACCTCCTCTTCCCCAGCCTCTCTCGCACCCATGCTGCTCCTCTCTGGTCCATACAAAACAGAGCTGATGAGACAATCGCTCTTGGCCATTGCTCTGACCTCATCACATCAAATCACATTTGAATCCCTCCGCTGCCTCCCTCTGTTTTACTTGATCAAGCTCAAGCTTCTTGTCCTCACACGCAATGTCCTTCGCAGCTCTTCTCCTCCCTAACTGTCTGTCTTGTCTGTAATACTAGCCTCTCTTGTTCCATCTGCATGCCTTCTATGCTCTTACAACCCCCTGCCCGCCCCCAGCACCTTCTTCCATCCCACCGCTTATACATGGAATACTTTTCCTCAGCTGATCCAGACAGCCACTCCTACGCCAAATCTCTCCTCAGGACACAATTCTACTTCAAGGCCTGTAAGGGTATGTCGACACAGCAGCTAGACACCTCACAGGGTCCTAGAGCGAAGTCTACACGGCAGTGAAACAGCCATGCAGCCCGAGCCCGAGTCGGCTGGCACAGGCCAGCCACGGGTTTTTCTTTGCCGTGTAGACACCCCCAGAAATCAGCCAATTTAATGGTGCACTGTGTGGGCAGATAAGATGAGCTGGCCCTTTAGTTATCATTTATGTTTTTAAAAGTTGCATGTAAAATCAATTGTGTGCATATTTGGTTGCATCCCACTACCCGCCTCAACTTTTGTACATCACTTGTTTTAGAAGGTAAGCTGACAGGGGTAGTCAGTTATCTTTTTGTCAAGGTTCAAATTTCTTGGTCAAGGTATAGTGAAGGTCCAGACTCCAGAGAAACATTTTTCACACCGCAATAACAATAACGATAAGTAAACAAAAATATCCATTCAAAAGTATCTGGCGGTCCGGATTTGGCCCACGGTCCGCCTGTTGACTACCCTGAGGAGTGTGACTTGAGACAACACCCACCATAACTGGATTCTGATTCTGTTTGGAGCCTCTGGGCACTCGTGTAATATCATAGAATAGAATCATAGAATATCAGGGTTGGAAGGGACCTCAAGAAGTCATCTAGTCCAACCCCCTGCTCAAAGCAGGACCAATTCCCAACAAAATCATCCCATCCAGGGCTTTGTCAAGCCGGGCCTTAAAAACCTCCAAGGAAGGAGATTCCACCACCTCCCTAGGTAAAGCATTCCAGTGCTTCACCACCTTCCTAGTGAAATAGTGTTTCCTAATATCCAACCTGGACCTCCCCCACTGCAACTTGAGACCATTGCTCCTTGTTCTGTCAAAATATAAATATAAATATTTAGTAGTAATAATTGTTTACAATGTGGTTCAGGTTACTCCGAAGCATCAAATGTCTAAATAGATAGATATTTTTGTCATGATCCAAAATAGGTAGGAGTGACCTGGAAGAAACCATAAGTTTCTGCCTGAGTTTCTGTAAAAGGAGATATTGCTTCAGAAGTGAAAAGGGAGAAATGAGATGAACGAGATGACAGGAAAGGGAACCATCCTATTGTCCTTTTATTTTATTTTATTTTATTTTATATATTTTTTTTCTCCCCCTCGTCTCCCTTTCCTCTACCCTTCTGCTGCTGATACCCCAGTCTCAATTCTTCTGTATTTTTTCAAATAAATTCACTAGTTCTATGCTCGGTCCCACCATACACTGGGATATAGTGCTCCCAGGGTGTGAACCAAAGGTACCTTCCACTGAAATATTCACAGTTACAGTTTGATTTGTTTCTGATATTTATCTTCAGAGGAATTCAGAGGGGTCACCATTGTGGAGCTGATTAAGAAAGAGGGAAGCACCCTTGGCTTAACTATATCCGGTGGCACAGACAAAGATGGAAAGCCAAGGGTCTCAAACCTGAGGCCAGGAGGGCTGGCAGCAAGGTAAGACCCTATGTGGAAAGTGTTGTATGTGGATGTATTGAATACCTGATATGTATAAGGACAAGTGAGTTGGCTTCGGGATATTTTTAATGGTACCATGAGATGTCAAGTTATTCATCTCCTAAGAAAAGCCTGTTGTTCCATTCAGAGTAATTTCCTATGATCTATGCAATGATCACGAAACAACGTTTTAGAACAGGTTTTGGAATGGTTAAACAAAACCAGTTTCTGTGGTTTCTCTCAATCCCATCAGTTACAGACATAAGGAGTTCCACAAAACCCAAGCAGTTTTATTTTTTAATGTATCTAAATACTAGATTACATCCTGGCTAGGGTGAGTGAATGCACTTGGCCTAATTCTGAACAAACTTGAACAGTGGGCTTAAAAGTTTAACTCCAGCACTAACATTGTCATTGTAGGATTCATGATCAACTAGGAGACCGTGGAGCGGAGTGGGGGAGCAGACATGGTGAAGGAGAGGAGAAACGGGAGGAAATAATAGAATAATTTTGCCGAGAGCAAGCAGAAAGAGGGGAAAAAAACAGAGCTTGTCTTGTTTGCTGGAACTTTTTCCAGATGTTGCACTTGACATTGGTCTCTGGTTTTTCCATGATAACCTCTCACAGCGGGGTGGGTGGCGTGGAGGGAAGTTGCAAGCACGTATTTTTCAATTATTATTATTTGCCTGAATCTGAAGGTTTGCCCCTAGAAAAATAGTTGATGGGCACATTTTCCAGCCAAGTGGAAATATTTCCTATTCCTTTTGATAATACAGCTAAGATTGGTTAATCTTTGGTGGCTTTTTTTACAAAATTCTCCAGTAGAGATGTCCCAGGCAGAACATAATGGAGAATCTTATTGTTGTTTCTTTACAGAAGCGATCAGTTAAACGTTGGAGACTACATCAAGTCAGTGAATGGGATTAACCTGACTAAACTGCGGCATGATGAAATTATAAGCCTGTTGAAGAATGTAGGGGAAAGGGTGGTACTGGAGGTGGAGTATGAACTGCCCCCAGCTGGTGTGTGTCTCTAAGATAATGTTACTTTCTTTGCTTGACTGTCTCATTCTGTGATACCAATGGGATTTGTTTGTTATGCCCTTTACCAAAAAGAATGTTTAATGGGGCAGCATTCTGTTCTGTCTTCATCTGTCTGTGAAACATTGGTAGAGGTTGCAGATCCACTCTGCAAGTGCAGTTAGTTCTCTCTCTCTCTTTCCAGCATAGTGGGTGCCTGCTCATGCACACTGGCTGGAGATGGCTGATTAGATTTCTGTTGCCTTGTTGTGATTTGGCAGCAAATCCCTGATCTGCATCCCAACGCTACCTCTCTCTCCCCCCCCCCCCTTTTTTTTCTTGTGTATCGTGGTTATAGGAAAGTATTCAGAATCCTAACTACCCAATTAATACGCCTCTCTGCTTTCTCTGTTGAACTGTATTAAATGTTGTTTCTTCTGAACACTTCCATTTGCTACATGTCTTCAACAGATAGGCTGAAAAACTATGTTCTGTAGCTAGAGGGTCTTAAACCCAGAAGCAGATGAACCAGTTCAGATAAAAGAAGGATTCTGTTA
>NW_020664440.1:18564806-18608698 GCF_002925995.2 Terrapene triunguis
CACGTGCTCATCTGACATCCCTCTAAGGGCTTGGCTACACTTGCAAGTTACAGTGCAATAAAGGAGCCCCGGGCGCATTATCTCACTCCCCATCCACACTGGCAAGGCACATAGAGCGCTCTGACTCCGCGACTACAGCGCGGCTGGTACTCCACCTTGGCGAGAGGAATAACGTTTGCTGCACCTTGGCTACAATGCCCGGGCGTCAGTGTGAACAAGGTGTTGCATTACTGCGCTCTGATCGGCCTCCGGAAACGTCCCATAATCCCCTTAAGTCAAGTGGTTCCTCTTGTCATTGTTGTGAAATCGGCTGCAGGAATGCGGAAATGCCCTTTCAAAGCTCTGTTTCGGAGAAGCCGGCTGCTTATCAGCTCCGAGAAAAAGCAAACCTTTATTGTTTGCTTTGAGTGAGAGAGAGGTGGTGGGGGGAGGGAGATCTGAACTTACAAGACAGCATGCTGACACACTCTCAGCACCCCAAAAACCCACTCTCTCTCCCCCCACATACACACAACACACTCCCTGTCACACTCCACTCCACCCCACCCCCGTTTGAAAAGCACGTTGCAGTCACTTGCATGCTGGGATAGCTGCCCATAATGCACCGCTCCCAATGCCGCTGCAAGTGCCGCAAATGTGGCCACACCAGTGTGTTTGAAGCTGTCAGGGTGGACAGACTGCAGCACTTTCCCTACTGCACTCTACGAAGGCAACTTTAACTCCCAGAGCTCTACATCTGCAAGTGTAGCCATGCCCTAAGGTAGTTGGGTAAAGAACCCAAAGTGAGGGAGAGTGGCGGGGAGCACCATTAATGGTAAAACGAATACACTCCTTAATGGCTGCACATCAGAGAACGGACCTTTTTGTTCTTTCTCATTCACTGTACTTTCTTGACCTTAAGTGGAGCAGTATATTCAGCATAAAGTTCCTGATTTTCCCCTAGGATCAGTTTAAAGCATTCACTTCCATTTTTTCCCCTTCTAAAAGTCAAAATATGCGGTGGGGGGAGGAAATCTTCATTGCTAAAAGGTTGGCTTAGGATTTTTTTATTTTTTAGATCAACAGTTGACTGTGTGTGTTTTAATTAAAAACATCAAGAACTTTGCATCTCTATGACTGCTGGCTTTTGAATGGCACTGAACACAGTGAAACTGGTTGAGATATGGCAGGGTTTCACTTCAATGTCAAAGTATTAGTCTAGGCAGATTTGGGGAAATCTAGAATATAAATGCTGGATTTTAATGCTATTTTGGGTTACAGGCATCTTCCTCCTTTTTCTCTCCGCACATAGCACCGGAAAGCAGCTCTGGCATTATTCCAAAGACCATAGAAGTGTGTCTATACAAGGAGGGCAACAGTTTTGGCTTTGTGCTAAGAGGTCAGTGACTTCTCGGAGGAGGATGATAAAGACTGGATGTGCAAAACGTTGGTTGGGGTGCCTCTGAGAATGCGGGAATGAAAGGGATGAGAGAGAATGAGTGTTGAAAATCTTGTATGAGAGACAAAACTGTGCCTTGAAGTACGTACTGACCAACCTTCAAGGACTGCTGGCTGACTATCCAGAGCCGTCTTTGCTTGCAAGCTTTGTCAGCTATTAAATGAAAAATGTCTCTAGTCCCTCAACACCCCTATTAAGACAATAAGGGTGTTCAGCTCCAGAGATTAGTTACTAATGGCTTTTCTGGTTTTGTTCTAGGGGGAGCCCATGAAGATTGGCACAAATCCAGACCATTAGTACTCACCTATGTAAGGCCAGGTGGCCCTGCAGACAGGTAATGCTCAGGCTTTATCTCCTTTCGCAATTGAGGTTAACAAAATGTATGCACAGCTCTAACCACTCTTCAGGATATAAAAGCCTGTGGCCCATCTCATCTGTCTCTCCTGGGTATTTAATTACGGCTTTCAATGTAGAGGTCTTGTGAAGTTGTAGCCATAGGATGGCTATCTTGATATAATCTTGGTCTCCTGTAGGGATGTCTGTTATGCCTAGGAGTACCTCTTCCAAAATGATCACTTAATTAGCTGAATGTAAATCTCTCAAGGACCACCATTGCTATGATAGAGGGTAACGTATTAAGGGGTCTGAGGCAGTTTCTTTATTCTCATACTGCTAATTAAATACGATGGACATCAGACTATAAATACCCTAAACTATTGTCCAGGGGAATGTTCAGATCATGTTTGATCAAGATTTGTACTGAATTCTGCCTCTGGCTTCCTGCAGGGAAGGGTCCTTGAAAATCGGGGACAGGCTGCTGAGTGTTGATGGGATTCCCCTTCACAGCATAACTCATGCCGATGCGCTGAACATCCTGCGTCAGTGCAGCCAGGAGGCGCTCTTCCAGATTGAGTATGATGTCACCATTATGGGTAAGGACAAGCAAATTGGGGGGGCTGAAAGAGTTGCTCTGGGATGGACTTTTCAGTGGGTGCCTGGGAGATTGAGTACTTGATCTTAGGGGTTATGCCAACTGCATTAGTTGATTTCTGTGGGAAATCACTGAGTAAGGTACTTCTCAACATAGGAATGGCAGAGTCTGGCCCGTGGTTGGTAGAACTCTGAGTAGGTTTAGATGATAGAGGGGTTGAAATACCTGGAACTGCTGATGCTCTGTTTTCATCAGTGATGGCAATAGTGGTTCATTTTATGAGAGGAACTGTTTAGTGTAGACAAGGCCACAGACAGGAAGTCCCAGGGGCTGGGACTGAAGAGGTACAGAAAGAGGGGCTGTATGGCTGTGCAGCAAATGCCTGTAGTAAATCTGGGCAGGAGACAGACTAATTGACTAATGGATACTGGACATGGACATATTTTGGTTCGGGAGTTTGAACATGTCTGTTTGGGGAGGCTCAGTTTCAGGGGGTTTAGTTCAGATCAAATTCTAATAGAAACAATAAGTGGTCAATGGAAACTCCCAATTAAAGAACACCTGCTAGAAAAGGACAGAGGATAAGGAGGTATTTCTAAACAATTTCCTTGAGGGTCTGAGTTCCGGACCATGGGGGAGGGGTTGTAATTAGCTGCTGTATAACAACTTAGAGCTGCTCTGTAACACACATGTTACTTCAGCGAGCATAGTTAATGAGTTTAAAGTTACCAAAGTCCAAAGCTGTGTTGGCTATGGAAGCTCAGTGAGCTGTGGTTAGATTCTGATGCCATGCACAAGTCACAATTATTTCTGGAGCCTTTTCTGCCAACCCCATGTACCAGGTCAGCATGTCTGGAGCCAGCAAGAGAAGAGGCTAATGAGGTCAGATTGTTTCCTGATTTGCCAGCAAGGTAGGAAATCAAAGGTGGCTGCAGTCCAGAGAGCATTAATGAGTTTCTCAAGGAGAAAAGGATTAGAGGGCTAAAGAGCTGTTTTCTCGGTTGAAATCTTTTGAGAGTTTTTTGCACAATGTGTTTTGGGTCATAAGAAAATGTCTCCAGAATTATTCACTCATTAGACAGAGAAACAAAACGTCCGAGCGTTTTGTTTTTTTTTGTCGGTTCCCCCCCACACACACTTTCTTAAAATCTCTCTTCTCCCATTCCTGTTTCTCCTGCTTCCAACAAAAACTCCTCACCAATAAATATAGTCCACAATCGCTCCTCAAGAGAGACCCGGGACTGGAATAGCCAAGGGTGTTGGAAGGCATCTCTAATGTGACTTGCATTGGCAGAGGTGTGTGAAGGAAGCTTGCACAGTAGTTACCTGCCCTCTGCCCACCTCTGACCACGTTTCAAATGCAGTCTCACTTTCATAGTTTATCTATCTAGTGCCACAAGGTTTTTGAGCCCTGTAACAGGGTGGCATGCCCCTTTAAGGGCCAGATGCCTGGAGCCAGCCAGCCCAGGTCATTAATCACATATGGCTATGAAAGGAATAGGTGCTCCTTATAAAGAGCTGCAGCAAATGGCTGGGGAAAGGATGTCTGCAGAGAGAATCTGCAGGCAGACCCTTGAGCAGGGGGAAAAACTCCAGGAAGGAAGGCTCAGGGGAGCAGCCCTGTGGCCACTGTCCTGTGTAAGGGTCAGAGAATTGAGAGAGAACTGAGCGTGAAGAAAGCCAAGGGCCTGCAGATGGCAGAGGAGATGTTTGCTAATGATCTCTTTGAGTGCTTCGGTGAGGGAAGACCAAAGGAAGCACCTTGTGTGCTGTCCTGAAGAAGAGAGAGGGAGTAGAGAGAGAACCCAGGAGGCACAGGACTTGTATTAAGCCCAGAGTGGGTGGACATTATTATTGACTTCTTTGAAGAAAGACTGAAGAAGTGTCAAGAGTGGAAAAAATGTGGCAGACTGAGGTGTTTTGAGTTACATTAATCAGAGTGTAGTTTGTCTTTGAGACATGTAATAAGTTACCCCATGACAAGGGTCCTTAACCCAAGAAAGTGTATTTCAGGAGCATATGGATTGACACTAGGAAGGAGGGGAAACTGAGGCTAGGTTCCTGTGGGGCACCATCCAGGCATGAGGGGGAACCAGAGAGAGGCCTGACATGAAATAAGTCCTTTCCACTGTTTCTGTGGTGGTATTTATTGCTCTAGTTTATTTGTAGTTTTCTGAATACTAGCAGTTCCAGAAATCTCAGTAGGGAAGATCCACTCTCCATTAGTTGTTGCTATTTTTCAACTGTCTGTTGGACAATCAGGTGGACTGAATTAAGGAATGTTCTGCAGAATGGAATGCTTGTGTAGAGCTTCATGACTGCAAGAGTCTGTACAAATGCAAACAGCTAATAGTGGGTGAGAAGCAGGCTTTTAAGATACATCCCTAGTTCATATTTTGTATAGGGTTGATGGTTTTAAAACCTGACTTAGTCACAGTAAGAGAGATTAGTTCAACTCTCTTGCATTTCTTCATAACTTTACACCTAAATATTAGGGTTGAAGGAGCATAGAATAGTGGTCTGACTTTGTACAGCCAATCTTAGCCGAGTCCATATATATATATGGGACAGTTTCTCCATAAAGAGTTTTTCTAATCCTGTGGGAGTGGAATCATGATGTACTTCCTTTGCTTTCGTTGTCTGAGACTGGAAGGACAGAGCTTTTATTTATTTATTTATTTATTTATTTTATTTTATTTTATTTTATTTAATGGGAAGCACAAAAATGTGACTTCTTATTTTAAACGTTGCCGTCTAAAGAGGACGGTTCACCAGCCTTCCACAGGGGAAGTGGGGTAGGAGGAAGGTGTGAGACACCAAAATAGCAGCTCATATGCGAGTGAGCTCCCCCTGCCACTACTCCTGTGGATAGTAATGTTTGTTCCTTTGTTTCTGATTGCTTCTCAGCATCATTGAACATAACTTAATGTGAAATTATTTTAACTCTCTTTATTACCGTAATCCAAATACAGGCGGGGAGATGATGCTATTTCTAAGCTTCTGTCCGTTGGGCAAATTCATTTTTGATTGGACTAGTGTTTTACATTTTGAGGTGGGGCAGAGAAACCATTAGAAGTCCCCTCTCTTCTGCTCTCCGTGAAGGCAACAGTCTCCCCACAGGAGGTGCATGTTTATAAATGTGCAACCAATGTGCTGCGAGGAACTTCTGTCGACAGAGCTGGCAAGGCTGCCTGTGGCTCGGCAGATGCTGGCTTCGCCCCCTGAAGCAGGATGGAGCATTTTTAGTTATACTGATTTAAAGTGAATTAAAAATGAGTCTTTAATTGTCCCTCTGTGGTTTTTCCGTAATTTAGTTTTTACAGTTGCTTACTTTATCGCATGTTCCTCTCACACTGGTTAACTCTTCGTGAGATTGTTTTGGTCTGAAAGGAGAAATAACCTTAATTCTTTCAGACAGTAATAAAGGGAAAGTGTGTGTTGGGAGTGTGGATTTCCTCCCTCCCCATTCAACTGTTAGTTCCTAGTTTGCTCCTGAAGTAGGGTACATGGACCTCCAAGGGGCCAGAATGAACATTGGCAAATTAATAATCTGTACAGATTGTATCCTCCATATGAGGACATCAAGCCCCCTTCAAACATTCAATTAAATAGTCCCCATTTTACAGCTGGGAAACATAAGGCGCAGAGCAGCTGAGTGACTTGTCCAAGGCCCTACAGCATATTGGTGACAGAGCTAGAAATAGACTCCAGAGCTCCTCACACATGGCCATTGCTCTAACCACTAGGCTTTGCTCCCTCCAGTTGAGATGGCAGGAAGAAGCTGAAGTGCCTCGGGTACTTCCTGATCCTTCATTGGGGCCATGGAGATCCATTTGCCTGGAGCAGTGAAGCAAATGAACTTGGACACTGATAAGCTATCTGGGAAAATGTAAAATATAACCAGTGTTGAGGACTGACCGCTGTGGAGTGCAGGTATTGTTTTGATTGCTGTCCTTCATAGGAGCCCGGTCAGTAGAAGGTGCTGAGAGGATCTTCTGAATCATAGCATTTCCCAGAGTTTGCGTTCCTGGTCAGCACTGCCCACTTTTGAGAGCAGCTGGGCTCCACACAGCTCCTCCAAACGCAAGGGAGATTGCGGTAGAGTTCCACTGCCGCAGGACTTCCCACCTCAGCAGATGTTTCACGTGGAGGAGGGAAAATTGGCAGGGACTATGCTCCAAGGTTTTTCACCAGTGGAAACCTGGGTGGAACTGGGCCATGCGGTGTGCTCTTTTAACTGGTGCTTTCATGGTTAAATTGCTCTCTTAGCTGAGATTTTTCAAAGCTATCTAAGGAGTTAAATTGGACTCCCGTTAAAATGAATAGGAATTCAGTGTCCAAATCCTGAAGGCAGCTTTGAAAGTCTTTGCCCTGGTATTTACTGTAGCATTTATCTAGCAGCAGCAGTAGCAAACATTTTCCTGTGTCAACATTATATTTCATGGGCTCTTCTAAAGCAATATGCAGCATTTAAATAGTGACTTTGTAAATAAGCCGTATCTGCTGCTGCACAGGGCTGAAGGCTTTTAAGATTGACTCACAGTTTGGGGAAGCTATCTGCTGGAGAAGATGAATGGACTAGAGGGTTGCTGTGTTCTCTACCCTCTCTCCCTTCCCAGCTGCCTACCGGCCCACTAACATTAGCTGGAGACTACAGTTCTGTATGACTCTCCTGGTGAGAAAGCAGAGAGAGACTAATGTCCTGCACCATTAAATGAACTGGTGACTGCTCTGCATGAGCTGAGTAGTGGCAGGGTCTGTCTGGCCTTCAGGGGTGACCCATGAAACTGTATAAACTTACATGAACTCTGAGAACCGAATGAATTTACAGCTGACTTAGTGTCAGTAAGCAGGAAGCTCTGTATGGAGGTGCATTTGCAGCATGGGACATGCCTTTTCTCCCTGCTCTCTTCATGGTGCATGCTTGGCTGCCAAAGCATCTATCCATAGGGAGTTTAACAAAACTGGGAGGGGATCAAGAGCTGCATGCAAAACAGAGATGAAATGCTGTAGTGCCTCCTACATATGTGATTGAGGACAAGGGTCTTGGCTGACAAGTTCTCCCTGTATTTGTGAAACGTTTGTATTGGCAGACTGAACTGAACGAAGAGGACACTGATTCCGTAGTATCCATGAACTCATCCCATGAGTAGCCTGTCAGCTGGCAGCCAGTTATCAAAACCGTGTATGTGTGTGTGTGTGTGTGTGTGTGTGTGTGTGTGTGTGTGTGTATGTGTGTGCGCGCACAGCCTGCTGTGGTCTGATTAGGGATGCTTCTCCTCCAGGTTGACAGGGAGGTGGATTCATTGTACCTAAACAACCTTGATGGTGTTTAACGCTTTGTTTTTGCGGGAGAAAATTAGGGTTTATGAGATTGTTGGGAACAACCTAAAGGTTCAGGCAGCTCTTAGACGCTAGTGCTGGGCTGCCCTTGACAGGATCAGGGGTTGGGTTCAGTATGGACAAGCGTGGGAAGGATTTGGCAGCATTTGTGAACTGTTAACACCTCTTTGAATCAGCTTGAAGCCTCACCAAGGGCCTTTCTCCTGGTATACTTGAACCAGTGCTGAAATTCATAAGGCCCTGATTCAGCTCCTCATGAAGTCAATGGGAGCATTTCCATTCATTTCAGTGGCAGTTGTATCAGGCCGTAAGCACAGATGTTTATGACAAAGGTCGAGGAGTTAAGGATTCGTTTGGGTGTTCTCCAGACCAATAGGGGCTGTGTCAGCACCTGCCCTGTATCCCTGAGTGCTTCTGTGCTGTGCAGTTTTGGCTCAGCAGCCCGCTCACCGCTGCAGTGGCCTCACCCTGGCTTCCCTCAGCCTGGTTACTCCTTGCAGGGTGACACCAATAGCCCTTCCACTCCCGAGTCTCCCCCAAACCGTCTCCCCTGCACTGTCCAGTCCCTCTAGCTGGATTGTCACAGAAGTTATAAGTCCGCTGCCTCCGAAGAGACAGAGCACACACCAGCCTGGTAGTTTTAGCTGAGGCCTTCACCCTTCAGCTGAACACACAGCACTGCGATGGTTTGGTAATGAAACAAGAGTCAGTTTATTAATAAAGAGCAGAGATTTACTTGAGAAGTAAAACCAGAAGACACAGCTACGGGCACAAGTAAAACAAAACAAAACACGCTTTCTTCTGGCTAAAACTTAACTTCAGCAAGTTGCAGTAGTTGTCTAAGCAGGTTTCTCGCCCATAGTCTGGCCCCAGAGATTTCAATCCCTTTGGGTGAAGGATCTGCCTTACAAGAGTTCTGGCCTCTTGTGTCCCACGAGTTATGGATGCCAAAATGCCTTTCTGATTCTGCTTATGTTTTCTAAAGTCTATTGTGTCTATTTCAAGAGCCAGGAAGGCTTCCTGGGGTGAAGGCTTCATCCTCCATCATAATAGTTAAGCGGTCTCCCGGCCCGCCACCTGCTCATTTAGCTTGATGGCTTTGTGTGCCTTTTACGTAGCTGTACTTCTCATTGTCCTCTGCGGTACTACCTGGCTCAATTTACATTGGAGACACTGGAAACCAGGCAAAACAACATTCCTTTGTCTAGGAGAGGCTGGGCTTAGGCACTGCTTTCCAAATACCTGTTAAGAGCATATTTCCAGCACACATCTTTATGCACTGCCCGTGCATCCATCATCCAATTAATATTCATGTCCCGTGTGTTACCAGTTTGCATGCGATACCTCACATGACACCTTTTAGACACAGATTGTGACAGCAGTGAGCAGGGGCAATGAGTGTGTCAGCCTGATGTGGATGATGGTATGCTGTGCCCTCTGCCACTTGGCATGGAGGGATTCCCTGGATCACAATTGGATCATTTCAGAATCTCAAAGATTTGCTTCTAGAGAGAGGGGAAAGTGTGAGGGTAGAAAATTTTCCCCCAAGCTGGCACACCCATTCCTATCAGGAGATGGATGGTTTTGTGCCCAAAAGAGGGACTTGGGGGTCAGAAGGCTTCTACTAGTCACATCTTTGCTACCAATTGACTGACTGTGTCCTCGCATAAGTTGCTTATCTCAATGTCTTTGTTTCCCCATCTGTAAAATGGGGACCGTGATACCTCCCTCCTAGAGCTGCTGAGGGGCTTCGTTGGCCATAAAGCGTTTTGAGATCCCTATGTGAAAGTCAATATAATAGTGCAAGGTATTACTTGCTTTACAGGGCCTTGGCTCCTTTATTGATTAACAAAATATGACATGCATTAGAAAAGCTGCTGTGTATCTTTAGGCTGTGCAGCAGTGGGCTCTGTTCTGTTAGCTCAGCAGTAATGGACGTATGGCCCTTGGGGGACACTGAAGGTTTGAGTTGGATATCTCTTAAGCTCTGAGCCTCCAAACAGCTGATTAAACCTGTGTTGGCTTGTGAGAGAGAATCTTACCGACTGTGAACTGGGCTTTACTCTGATCTGTAGTGGGATTGGTGTTCCGGAGTGCAGCGCCTAGTCTGCCTTGTTCTACTTATGCTACACACCTGAAATGCCCAGATGACTAATTTTTTCGGGCTTCTTTACTATCCCGCTCTGTTGGTGCCACCAGCACCTTCTTTCCATGCCTGAGGAAGGTGCTTAAGTGCCTAATGCCACAGTAACATCTCCCTAGTGCCGAGGGGATGCATAGAAATTGATTCAATCGTGTGCGCATTCACTTTGCCTGCTGACTTTTCTCAACAATTCTTTTAAATTAGTTTTGAACTTAATAGCCCTGTGCTAATTGCTCTGTACTAATTTTGCTAAATTGCAGGTGTCTGATCCTAATTTTGGGAGAAGAGTACATTGTCTTTCCCTAGCACAATGACATAAGTTTGAATGGCTGGTCTCTCTTCAACTAATGTATTTTTTAAAAATGAACAGAGGGCAATCCCTGGTCATTGTCCTAGAGGTCAGCAGCATGTGGTGACTCAGGGCTTGTTTACACACACAAGTTTGCACCGGTTTTACTAATGGTATGTGTTTAAACTGACTTAGTTAACTCTGTGAAACTTTGTGTGTGGAAACTTTGAGTGGATTGCCCAGTATCTCAATGAGAGTTTCCTGGAGATCTGAGAGGCAGATTCCCGTGAAGTGAGGGAGTCAATCAACCGCCTGTTCCACCACTCAGTCTAGGCATGTGGTGATACATGCATCATACAGACACACACCTGCTTTCTGCAACCTTCCTGCCCCCAACAACTCCGGGATAGAGAAGAGCTCCTAGTATGCGTCTCTAGCCTCCGAGTCTTCCTCTGCCTCTGGGCCCCCCTTCCCCTCCCCATCCTCATCCAAGATTTCCTCCTCCTGGCTCGGTCCACTCTCGACTGGCACGCGAGCCACCGAAGTATCCACAGTGGACTTCGCAGTGGAGGTGGGGTCGCCACCGAGTATCGTGTCCAGCTCTTTGTAGAACCGGCAGCTCGTGGGCGCAGCACCGGAGCAGCGGTTTGCCTCCCGCGCCTTGTGGCAGGCATTCTGCAGCTCCTTCTCTTTGACCCTGCACTGCAATGTGTCCTGGTCATGGCCCCTTTCTGTCATGCATCGTGTAATATGTCCATAGGTATCGTAATTCCTATGGCTGGAGAGCAGCTGGGACTGGACAGCATCCTCTCACCAAATGCTGATGAGGTCCAGTAGCTCGGCATTGCTCCAAGCAGGAAATCGCCTGGTGCACGGAGCAGGCATGGCCACCTGGAAAGATGCACTGAGACGACTGCACACATCACCGAGCAAACAGGAAGGAGACTTTCAAAATTCCCAAGGAATTTACGGGGTGGGGATGACGATTGGTCACCTGAGGGCAGGGCAGTAGAGTTCCAACTGATGACCAGAGAGGCGAGAACAGACATTGTGGGACACCTCTCGGGGCCAATCGCAGTGCTGTTATCGACCAGGGGGTCTACACTGGCACGGCGGCACTGTACCCCCGGCGCAGAAGGGGATACAGTGTGCACCTCTCGTCGGGGTGGATTTTTTATGGCGCTGCAACTGCGCAGTTTCTGCACCCTAAGTGGTTTGGCAGTGTGTACACCTTGGGAGTTGCAACACAGAAAGCTGCTTTACTGCACAGAAACTTGCCAGTGAAGACCAGGCCTAACACCCACAGGCTGCAAAACCAATATCCTAATTCCCTCAACCCAGATCGCTTCACTCTAACCTAGAAGGTGCCTTGGGCAGTACCTCCGTTGTTTGTACTCAGCTCTCTCTACTACCAAAAGGGGCTTAATGTAATTGCTCCTTTCATTGCGTCCTAAAAGAATGTGTGACACACTAATTGACGCCAGCATGTTAAAAACTATTTTAGCTCGAATCTTGTTCAAACCAAGCTTAAACATGGCTCCCCATTAGGAGTAAATAGCCATTGTGAACAGGGCCTAACTGAGATCTAGAAAACTGAAGCTCTGCACATCTCCTGGCAAAAGTCCAGGTGATGGAAACTTCTGCTCATGTAGGTCTGGTCTACACTGGGGGAGGGAGGGGATCGATCTAAGTTACGCAACTTCAACTATGTAAATAACGTAGCTGAAGTCGACGTACTTCGATCTACTTACCGCGGTAGGTCGACGGCTGTCGCTCTCCCGTCGATTCCGCTTCTTGCTCCAGTGGAGTACCGGAGTCGACAGGAGAGCACTCGGTGGTCAATTTATTGCGTCTCCGCTGGATCAATCGCTGCCCGTCGATCCAGTGCGTAATGTAGACATGTCCCTAGTTGTGTCCAGAGAGTGAGTGTCTATGAGGAACAGTGTAAAATCACAAGGAACAGCGACACTTCTGAGACCCACATCAATGCGTTCCCATTTATCTGAAAGCTGGAGTGAGCCCTGTCTCTCATTGCAGTCAGATAATATCCGCACTTTAGTGCAGAGTAGGTGTGTGCACACACTGTAGAAGAGAAAAGCCTTGCCCAGAATAATCAAGGGCCTTGGAGGCACCAAATGCAGGAATTCTCAGAGGTGATTCTATTAGCTTCTCTTTTGAAGCAGATGACTGACTTTCCGTGAAGCTCTCCACCTACTCACATCCCAGAGTGCTGGGGAGAGTTCCAACTCGGGCTGTGGACTGCGTAGTGTTAAAACTTTTGTCTGCTTCATAAATCTTGCTGCTTTACGATGGCCTTAGGTTATCTCATGGGGGGGAGAGGGACCCTTATCTAGGTAGTCAGATGCCTGATATCCAGATTTTTTCCCTCTCCTCTTGAAATAGTTTATCGGCTACGAAGGGAGTTAAGATACACCTCTACCCCGATATAACGCTGTCCTCAGGAGCCAAAAAATCTTACCGCGTTATAGGTGAAACCGCGTTATATCAAACTTGCTTTGATCCACCGGAGTGCGCAGCTCTGCCCCCCGGGAGTGTTGCTTTACCGCGTTGTATCCGAATTCGTGTTCTATCGGGTCGCGTTATATCGGGGTATAGGTGTATTAATATATGAATCTGTGTGTGTGTCTGAGCAGGCACAGTCTCTAATACAGCATCTGATGGTTAGTTATAATGAAAATACATTTGCAGACATGAACAAATTACAAAATTTCTTCACTCCTGTCAGGTAATAGGTAAGTCTGGGTCTTTAGCCCCATTTTATAGATAAATAAACTGAGTCAGAGATGTGAAATTACTTGTCCAAGGCCATAGAGGGAGTCTGTGCCAAAGCCATGATTACTGAGGAGTTCCTGGCTCCGTCTTGTGTGCAGACCCACTTGCCTGTCTCTGCATAGCTGGTTATGTAGGTTTCTATTCTCTCCCTGGGTTTCTTTGTACCTTTCTAAGAAGAGAACTAGTGCATTGTCTCTCCACTCTGCAACCCTCTCTAACCTCCCAGGAGGCAAACATTGTGGCTTGCTTTTAATATTATTGATGTAAGTATTATATGGTCTTAGAGTACTGTCTGGCCTGATCTTATTTCATCAATGTAGTAAAAGGTGGTCATGTGGAAACTGGTGAAACTTTGTAAGAGCGTTAGATCCTATTACCACATCTTTGTTTAGAAGCTGCAGAGCTTACGTATTGACACAAGAGGAAGTAAAGGTGCAGCAAGGGGCGGATACCGAGAACTGGGTATTTAAGATTCCATCTATACTGGTGAACGTGCAAATTGCCAAGTCATTGCCTTCCTCGATACTTTATAGTTGGAAAAACTGAAATAGAACGGTCTTAAGACTCCATGCTGTTTTTGTTTTTCAGATACTGTAGCCAATGCTTCCGGTCCATTACTAGTGGAAATAGCCAAGACTCCTGGATCTACACTAGGAATCACTCTGACAACAGGCACACATCGGAATAAACAGGTCATAGTCATTGACAAGATCAAGCCAGCCAGCGTAGTAGACAGGTATGATCCCAAGCAAGATGGCAGGGTTGCACTTGTCTTCTCTGCTGCTTCCTTTGTACCCTTTTAGTTAGATTCCACTTCTTCCCCCATTTGAAATGCACTAGTTTCTAGAAAAAATAATGTATTTTTTTTTTAGTCATGTCCAAAGATTCTGTGCAAAATTTGTGGGATTAAAAAAATCTTATTGGGCTTTATTCAGAAGGGATGAAAATTTGATCCAATGCATATGAGAATTGAGCCCAAATATAAAGCCTACATCTGAATATCTTCAAGCCTTGAGATGCTCAAAAATATAGAGCTGATGTTTCTGGCTTGAGCCCATTTGTTAGATACACTTTATCGCTTTATGCTAGGGTATAGGAAATACAAGCCTTTCTGCAATCATAGGTCATGATTAGTGTAATAGTCTTGTCATTGAATTCCTTCACTGGCTGCCAGGATTTAATATACACCTGAAACTCGGCCTGTATTCATAAAGAAGCTGGCTGGGTTTTCAGCCAACCTATCCTGCCTTAGCTGTGGGTGCAAAATATTAGAAACTCATAGGTTTTTGATTTGGCTTCAACTGAACCAATCCAGACTTGATTGTCACCCTCTGAGTTTTTGGCTTCATTTGCTAGAAGCTGGAAATTAAAGGGGAGAACAGAAAACTGAGAAGAAAACTGGTTCACGTGAAAGCCCTGGTAACCAAAATTGCTGAATTTTGCCCAATTCTAGTCCTAACCACATGACGCAAATCTGTGCTCTTAGATAATGGGCTGTGTCTTTTCTCTGCAGATGTGGGGCCTTGCACATTGGTGATCACATCCTCTCCATCGATGGCACCAGCACAGAGCACTGTTCCTTGTTAGAGGCCACTCAGCTCTTAGCCACCACTTCGGAAAATGTCAAGCTGGAAATACTCCCTGCTCACCAGAGCAGACTCCCCCTGAAACCTCCAGACACAGGTGTGTACTTGCAGTAAGAAGCCAAACCTTGTTTGTTTTTAATGCTGATGTTTTATGTGAACCACGGTACAGATATTACATTGGATAGCTCCAGGGAGAGACATCTGGGGAGAAAAATAGACATTCTGCTGAAACACATTGGATGAGATGAAGTTTGTCAAGTAAACGAATAGAAAAAAGTGATTAGCTCTAGGCTTGTATGGGCACATTGGATTTGGAAATCCATTGCCCTGCAGCATCACAATCTGTGCTAAATTCACATCCTTAGTACTGTTGTATTAATTTAGATGGAATAAAAGGGCTAAAGGTGTTAACATAACCCACTTACTGTTTAACATTAAACGCAGGTTTGGTTTACAGGGACTTTAATAGTATATTTGCCACAATAGTAAGTAAGGGTAATGTTCATTATTAATAGGAAAAACAGTTAAAGGATTTGAAAAATAAAGTATTAAGTAAGGCTTTATTTTTTTTTATTTCAGCTGGAAAGAGTTTAGAAGAAAAAAACCCTTGTTTGACAGTGTTTTAGATGGTACAAACCGGTTATTGGGTAAAGGAGAGAAGTTAGTTGGGATAGTCTGGAGCTGCCGTTGTTGCTGCTACTGTTAAAGTCTGATTTCATTTTATTGTAGGTAGTGTTTGGGACTTAGCTGGAGCTGGTAGAGGAGGTGATGTTGTTCCTTGATAATGTTCCTTTTGCCCTGTTTGGTCAGGACATCCTAGGATGATGATGAAGAAGGCCTGGGCTGATGAAACCTGGGGCCTTAGCAGGTGTTGGGCCTGGCAGTTATGATGGTGAAAATGGCTTTAGTTTCTTCAGTTTTTAATTTGTTTTTTAAAGTTTGTTGTTGTTTTTAAGGACTTATAAAGGGAATGGTGGGTGGAATAGCTTATTTTTGTCATTTTGTTTATTAATTGGGCTAAACATTTGAGATTAATTTTGATTTATTTTTAGAGTTACTTTTGTTGTTTTTACTAGGTATGATTTTAACAGTTTTCTTGAACTATATTAGTTTTTTGTTTAGACTAATTTAGGAGGTTTGGGAGGGGTCATACTTTTAAACATTTGTTATAGGTTATTGTGATATTTTTATGAACTTTATTTATATATATATATATATATATACATATATACACACACACACACACACACACACCCCTCTACTCCGATATAACGCAACCCGATATAAAACGAATTCGGATAGAACGCTGTAAAGCAGTGCTCCGGGAGGGGGCAGGCTGCACACTCCAGTGGATCAAAGCAAGTTCAATATAACATGGGTTCACCTATAACGCGGTAAGATTTTTTGGCTCCCGAGGACAGCATTATATTGAGAGATTTTATTTTAATTGTAAACTCAATTATATGTATAAACCCATTTATTACAAGGGTACCCCAAAATGATTTTTTTTCTATTGAACAATCCTTACATAGGCATCTGGCTTTCAAGGTGCATCTTTAATTGTGCAGGGCCTGGCACTTGCCTTGTAAATGACGCAGGTAGATGGAGAATTAGACCACAAGTTGGTCCAGTTATGGAAGAAATGCTGAAACATGAGTGCTGGTCTTCCAGCTCAGCACTGCTGTTATTGCTGCTTGATCATGTGCCGCTGTGTCTGAAGAGAAGAAGGTGGTGGACTAGAAGAATCAATGAGAGGAAATATTCCTAAAGGAAGGAGTCAATGACAAAACTCCCATTGACTCTAATGGAGCCAGGATTTCACCCTAGGAAGCCTCATAGTTATCCATCTTTGGGTAAGTCTCTACTGCAACCCAAGGTGTGATTTCAGTGCAGGCAGACTTGCCCACACCAGCATCACTAAAAATAGCAATGTAGATGCAGTGGCCTGGAGTTCAGTGCAGACTGGACAAGCATGCCGGGGACCTTGGACATGTACTTACATTAGGGATAGCTCAGTGGTTTGAGCATTGGCCTACTAAACCCAGGGTTGTGAGTTCAATCCTTGAGGGGGCCACTTAGGGATCTGGGGCACAAATCAGTACTTGGTCCTGCTAGTGAAGGCAGGGGGCTGGACTCAATGACCTTTCAAGGTCCCTTCCAGTTCTAGGAGATAGGATATCTCCATTAATTTATTTATAATTTATTTATTTATTATTAGCCCACGCTGAAGCCAGTGCTGACGTGTCTACACTGATATTTTTAGTTGTGATAGCATGGGTATAGCTACCAGTGCTGCAGTCACACCTCCGATTCCAGTGTAGATGTGCCCTTAGGCTACTTCCATACTCTGAGCTGGGGGAGTGATTCCCGGCTTGTGTGGGCATACTGGTGCCAGCTCTCATCTGAAGTAGCATGCTAAAAATGGTAGTGTAGCCGTAGTAGCATGGACAGTCGTGGCACAGGCTAGCTGCCGTACCCACGGGGTCCAGGTGGGTTTATACTCTTAGCTGATGGCTCATGCTGCTGTTGCCCATGTTACTGTGGCTCTGCTATAATTTTTAGCATGCTGGTTCAGATGAGAACTAGCATGATTATGTCCACGTGAGCTGGGAATCACACCCCCAGCTCCAAGTGTAGACCTTGCCTTAATCTCTCCTTCTATAAGACCAGAGTTGGCAGTGGGTTGGATCCTCATCTAAACCTAGGCTGAATTCAGTGCCGATACCATAATATTAATGCAGTTCCAGCCTGCTCTGTTATGGGGTAAACGTCACATTCTGCAAAGCAGACCTGCTCTTTCTGGGGACTGGATAAGTCGAGACTGATTGTTCGTGTTTCATGGTGCCCAGGATCAGATAGTATAACCTCCAGTTCCCATCACCTCTGCGGTGCTTTCTCAGTCGCCTGGTTGCTGGGCTCCAATCTTGCGCGCACACATTCAGTCGTTGGTGACCGATAGTAGCCCAAGGCGAAGCTCACGTTTCATTACCCCTCCAGGATAACTTGGGAAAGGGGGAATTTGTAATGTCCTTTAGCATAATCTACTGGAACATAAAACTCTGATAACTGCTCCTTTTCTAGAAGTTTAAAGCTCTAAAATGCCTAGATTAATTTGTGCAGAATTAGAGCAGTTGAACAGAGGGGCTAATGACTTGACCCAGGTGCCCATGAAAAATGGGAAACAAATCTTTTTTCAACAGCTGTTAAAATGAGCCATTCTCCTTCCTGCTTTAGTGCCCTGTTCCTAATCTCCTTTCAAAACACATGCATTCAGGAGGTACGTTTAGTGGAGGGATGGCTTTGTGTATGTGCCCAGTCATTTTCCCCCATCCCCACTTAGGAGATCAGCCAACCGTGGTAGCAATCCAGAGTGCAAATTTCTTAGCGTGATCATGGCACTTCAAGGCAAAGGGCATGAAAGTGACAACTGTTCCCAAGTTATTTAAACTCTCTTTAACGAACGAAGGGTCAAAACAAACAGATGCCCTTGAGCTGCACATTGAACGGCCGTTGATATGAAGCAGAGCTCTGTGTGCTGTGGATCCAGGGCCGTGTATGTCCTTAAATGTTCCCTCCTCCTATGTATCAAGGAGGGTATCTCCTAGCTGCACAGTTCTGACCCAGGAAGAGCTGACCATAGAGCTGAGCACTTAGTGGGGTAATTGGCTGCCATCTGCGGGGTCCAGGAGCTGGAGAACTGGTGAACCATGCTGCCTTGCAGCCATCTGCAGCTTTCTTGGGGTGGCTGGTCCTGCAAGAAGCTGAACATGTTTTGCTCCCATTGACCTCAGTGGGAATGGGGGCCCTCTGCATCGTAAGTGATTGAGCTCCTAGGGCCAAACTGATATTTGCCCTGCAGCCTCTTTATGCCATCTAGGTTGGTGCAAAGGGGCTGTAGAGCAGACACAAACCTCCACCCCCCAGGGAATAACCCCTGCACAGAGGGTCTTATTACCCCCTCTATGTGAGTCCCTCCCCCTCCCCCACTGCAAGGGCAGGGGTAGGCTGTAGGAGGGTGGAGGTGGGACCCTGGCTGCCCAGAATAAGGGAAGCACAAGCCGCCGCCTCCGTCTGTCCCTGCACCAGTGCTCACACCAGCACAGGGATGAATTTGCCCCATAGTGATTAACCGCCAGGACCACATAATAAGCTTCAGGTGGTTGATCTTGTACAGGTACGTAGTGCTGTACATGGAGCAGGGTGTGGGTGTCAGTCTGCCTCCCTCTTTGCAGTAGCCTGTTCGTGTGAATCTGGGAACAAATGAGGGCAGTAAAAAAAATGGGCCATGCAACGCAAAACGGGTAAACTTCAGTGGTTGGCAGGTGTGTAAGGACTAGAATATCGCCTTCTGGGGAGCAGCGGAGCGTAGGTGGGTAGACACCATTGACATCCCACAGAGACACAAGAATGTTCATTACTATTCATTAAACACTGTTTGAATATTTGGTTTTATAAGAAGAAAACTCCTGTGTTTTGGATCTGAACTAGGATTGCCAATTTTGGTTGGACGTGTTCCTGGAGGTTTTAACACATGGCTTAATCTTTAATTCCCTGGAGCCTCCAGGCCAATCCTGAAGGGTTGGCAACCCTAATCTGAACTACTGAAAAGTGTTCCTATATTCACAGCATGCAAACTTCATGTCTTTTAAAAACCAGATGAGAAACTATCTGCTCAATTCACTAAATACATCACAAGGGAAGCAGAGAAACAAGCACACAGAATTGCAGAGGAACTGCCTGAGCTGAACAGCGTGATGGGTATAAAGTGCCCATGGAGGCCTATGGTGTGATGGGTATCACATAAGCAGAATTTATTTCCAGTGTTTAAATCATCAGGGAAGATGACTTTTGAGATCAATCTGTGTGGCGAAGTCACTAGTTGAGCGGGTGTCCTTGTCAGAGATCTGTTCCTGGGTAAGATCGGATCCTGCTTGCGCTGCCAGCAATTACACTTGGAGAGAGAGTTCAATTCGCAGCGAATATCTCATCCATGAAGGATGGTTATCAGTCTGTGCAAGGTTAAAAGAGCTCCAGTAGAAGTCATGGCTACAGTGACTGGCTGCTGTGGGATGCAGTTTTGTATGCTGCTGAAAAGAGGGACTGTTGCAAACTTGCTCGTTTTGTCAAGCATTGCCCAGCAGGAAACAAAAATTAAATATAGATAGATAGCACGGTGCACATAGCCTGGGAAATGGATCCCAGTGCTCTGGGCGTAGGAAATCAAACCACGTCCGTGCTCATGACTAGTTCTTGGTCTAGGCCTTGGTAAGAAAACATTCAAATATCACTTCAGACAGAAGTGAAAATGTACATGCATCTTGGTATTCATTTATCTGCTCACCTCGAAGAGTGTGCGTGGCACAATAAATAGGTATCGTGAAGCCATGGGTCCCTCCTGCCTGGAGACTGCTCTGAGGCCCTAATCCTACAATCCGATCTGCACAGGCAAACCGCTGTGCTGGCCTGGAACCCCCTGAAGTGCTGGGCTGGAGGAAAGGGATAAAAAGCAAAGCCATTGAGTGACTTCCTGCATGTTTGCCAAGTGTCATGTTAGCGCCCTGGTTTTTAAAGCTTTTTTTTTTAGGTAGCCTTGCTGTAATATAGGCCCCTTTTCCTGTTTGAGTGAGGGCGCAGCGGGTGCGGTTTGTGTGTTTTTAATAAGACTAATGAAAAACAAAACAAAACCCTTCCCTCTTTCTTCTGCCTTGGTGAGCGCTCTGGAGCCCACAACTGAACACGCCAGGAGTCCCTCCCATCACCATTAGCCTTGGCCTAGGTGTGACGTTATCTGTTGGTTGGTGAATTTAATGCTGGTAAAAGGTGCCAGATGAAGCTCTAAAAACTGACCTCCCTTCAGCATGCACATACAGTGTTTGGCATTGGCAGGAGTCCCCTGTGGTGCCCTGTTAATATGGTTCAGCTCTGCCCTGGTAAGAGGATGGTTCTGTCACCGAGACTCTTCAATCTTTGGCTTTTTCTGGTAGTCATTTTTTATTTAGATGCCTGTTCACCGGTGGAAAAAATAGGGCCAATGCAAAATGAATTTGTGGTCTCTATCTACACTACGGGTGTTTTAGGGGGAAAATCCCACCGGTGCTACTGTTAGTTCATCTGCACCAGTGGTAGTGTAGGTGTGAACCCTACAGAAGATGAGACTCCCTTTCAAAACCTCCTGCAGCCTCTGAAGCCTTGTCTACAGTAGGGCTCCCAGTGCATGGTGCCACTGAAGTAGTGTTAGCACCAGCAGGAGCCCCAATGTAGACAAGACTTCTCAGGCTTTCAGGAATTCTTGCTAAAATGCTCTAGTGTAAGCAATACCTGTGATTATACAACAGCTTTCAGATGGCACCTGGGTTAGATGCAGGCCAGCAGCTCTGAGGTGAATGGAAACCTAGTCCTTGGGAAGCAAATTTCCGACATCCGCATCATCCAGTTGTTGTTGTGCTGTGACGTTCTTCAGTGACACATCCCTGCTGCTGACACTCTCTGTCAATGCACCCTGACACTGCTTTCCTACCCAGACAAAATTATGGATGTTCTTACCAGTGGGACGTTGGTGGGGATGTGGAAGTTTGGTATATGTTGCCGTCCTTGTCGAGACTGGCAGAACTGTGTGCATGAGAAGCCTGCATGATGCCTGGCTCACTAAAGTGATGATAATATGACTTGACCCTAAGTCCCCAGTGGGGAAAGACTAGTGCATTGACCCAGTGATCTACACAGCTCTTCCAATGGCTGACTCCTCAAAGGCTTCTGTTCCTTGTTGCTTATCGTAATTTTCTTTCCCCTGTCTCTGTGGTTTTGTTTCTTGTGTGTGCTGATTGCAGTCAAGGTGCAGAAAAGTGACCATCACCATTGCTGGGATCCCTGTGTCAACTACTGCCACACCCACCATCCAGGGCACTGCAAGACACCCACCTGGAACCAGACCTCCAGCCAAGATTATTGCAAATGTAACCCAGCCACTTAGCATTTGTGTGTGTGTGTGTCGCTCTGCTGTCAGGCTTACTGACCACTCCCCTCCCACAGTAAGCTTAAAAAATACTTGTCGATCCAGAACGTGACCCACCACTTTCTTGGTCTCCAAATCTGTGTCCAAAAATCCGTAATAAGGTTTTTATTGTTAAGTGAGTGTGTGCAGTCCAGCGCGTGGGGGAGGGGAGCAGACAACCCTACAATAAAGCCAGTGTGCTGAGCAACCCTATAATAACACTCCAGTGTACCTAGCTAGGCATGCTCTTGGGCAGCTCTACAATATAATGATGACATGCTGCAAAGGAGGCAACTCTATGCTAATGATGCCAGCATATTTGGTTAACGAGGAGCCAGCCCTACAGTAACACACCAGTGTGCCTAGCATATTCATGGGCAACCCGACAGTAAACACACCGATGTGTGCACGCCTGGTTAGGCAATGGAAGTTTGCAGCAGAAAGCACGTCCTGTTTTAATCTGCTGAAGTAGTTGCTTGATTGATGTGTAACTGGCGAGTTAAAAGTTTGCATTTAATCATGCTGGTGAGCTAGGTTTGTTTTCTCTTACTGCTGAGTTGTTGTTCCGTGTTTGCATAGCTCTTGTTGCTGCCAACTTCTCATCACCCACCATGAACACGCAAGGTTTCCCCTGCCAGAATTCGAATACGCTACCTCGGAGCTCCCACCCCATGAGCCCACGTGCCACCATGATGAGGAGAAGACAGCGGAAGAAGGACCACAAAAGCTCATGTAAGTGGGATGCCTGGCTAGACGGGTGTGTTGATCTCAGTGCCACCAACACCTCCCTCTTCCTACTCAGGTGCCCTCACTAGGGCCAGCCTTGGACACAAGCAGTGGAAGAGACTGTGGTGGGCCCTGTGCTTTTGTGAATGCTGTGCTGACAACATCTTTCAGTCCCCTTTCCCTCCCCATCTTTTGCCAGCAGGGATCTGAGTTTGGGGAAACTTGTCATGAGTTTAGCTCCTCTCCCTTAATTTGTACTGCTCCTCCTCCTCCAACCTTTCCTGCAGTGGGGCCAGAGGCCTGGCCCAAGTTAATCAACCCCCTCCCCTTCACTCCCAATCTCTCCTGCCTGCATCTTTTAGGTCTTGCTCTCGCTTGAGACCTTGCAAATCATGAGTTTGCCCCTCTTGCCCTCCTGTCCCGCTTGATAAGTGTTGCTCCTGCGACATACTGCATCCACCTCCGTGTGTGTTCACGGTAGGCTCCCTTCCCCTGGCAGTATTCCTTTACCGTGGAACGATGCAGAACGGCCAGTTGGGAATGGCTTGTGGGCGCTTGCAGCCACGAGGCAACATGGGAGCCATGTTTCTGCAGACCTTGCACAAAGCTGGCTGCTAACCGGAGCCTCTAATGCTTTTTCTCGTTTCAGTGTCGCTGGCTTCTAGTACAGTGGGTCCCGGTGGGCAGATTGTTCACACAGAAACAACAGAGGTGATCCTAAGGGGAGACCCCTTGAATGGCTTTGGCCTTCAGCTCCAGGGGGGAATCTTTGCTACTGAAACCCTGTCTTCCCCGCCCCTCGTCCGATTTATTGAGCCCGACAGCCCAGCAGAGAGGTTAGAGCCCTTGCCCTTGATCACTGCATGATGTTGCTGATTGGTTTCCTTTTTCAAAGATGTCTTTCACCCATTACTCTTCTTTTTATTTATTATCTTCTCATTATCACCAGTTCCTCACTGGGTGCGGCTTAGTGCTTGTGCATTCAGTACAGAGAAGGGAATCTGTACTGTATTGGAGGGCCTACTTGCTGGTGGTTTGTTTCAGACACTGCATTTCCTCATATTCCAGCATGGAGCTTAATTTTAATCTCCTTCCCATCTAGGAGAGCATGAATATCTATTTGTATGCGCTGGCCACTGCAGCAGCATTTGGGTTTTCACAACAATTAAAGCCAATGTACCACGAAATGGTCACAGTTCATTTAAAATTAACTGTAATTGGCCCAGCAGGCCTGTGGTTTGACTAATCAAAGACCTGTATAAAGAAACGCACTTTGCACTCTGCCCTAAATCAAACTATGTGGTGGGCTCTAGTGAAGCACCAGAGGCTGCGCATTCCACAGGATCTTCTGGCATTGCATGGGTGCCCCCAGAAAAGCACCTTGCTCCTTCTCTGAGATGGCTCCATCACCTCCTGGAGGAGTTGTGCTGCTGTCTGATATCTGTTTTTCAATGGAAGGTAATACCCATTTTTGTGTGAGCATTATCTGAAGCGCCTATTTCTGTGGCAGTTGGATGCTGGTGTTTATCGTTCTGTCTGCCTGCCACGTGCTTTGTGACGTCTTTTTTTTTTTTTTTAAGTGCAGTTGGAAACAGAAATGACTCTAAAAATGACGCTATTGATTCCAGTTGTATATCACTGAGACTCAGGAGTAGGTTGGTTTGCTTCACAGGTCAGAAAAGAATATTATCCTGCTCTCCAGCTCAGAGTCTCAAAGCTCTTCAGAAAGGTGGCTAAAGTTCATTATCTCTATTTTACACATAGGGAAACTGAGGGACAGCATAGTTAAGTGACTTGCCAAAGGTGGTGCAGCAAGCCAGTGCCAGAGTTGGGGCTAAAATCCAGGTGCCGTGAACCCAAGTTCTGTATTCCAGCCAAAGGGCCGCACAGATGGCTTTTTTCCCCCAACATAACTCTCAAGCTCTAAAAATCAGTCTGTTCCTCCTCCCTCTTACATTGTTATCAGTAAAAAGACCCTTGCAATTCAAATTTAGCTGACAATGTTGAGTGAGGCAGAGTAATTAGCAATGATTATTCATGGAGCAGAATATAATCCAGATTGTACTTCTAGAGTTACGTTGGCTCCTGTGGGATAACAGGACCAAATATTGTCTTTAAATATTGCCAGTAAAGTCACCAGTGGGGACTCAACAAGACCACCGCTGGTTTGAATAAGAAGCCATTTTTACATAGCATTCTCCGGCTACAGCCTCGCTTTTAATTCCCACTGAACAAGGTACATTAGCTTCAAAACTAACCGCACGCACCCACCCCTATGGACACTTCCTTAAACTGCCTGTGATTTACACTGATGATCTGTCCTATCTAATGCTGTGATGGAAGTAACAAATAGCTCCTGGTACCTACTGTGGATCTTTCCCTAGCACAACAAATCTCTGCAGGCTTGATTAATGTTTTATCTGCCTGGCAAGGCTTCAGCTGCCACAAACCACACCACACCACACCACACCACACCACACCACACAAATAAAACATTGATCACGCCACAGAGAGGGCCGAGTGGCATTTAAGAGTCCCTAGCAGAAAAAAATCTGCATCTTTGCCTTGCGGTATTCATGTCATGGGGCAGCCTGTGTTGTACTAATCACAGCAGATATAGTTTATATACTTAGGATCAAACTTTGTGAGACTGTGGTGGTGGCGAAAAGAAAAGAGAAAAGAAGTATCTTCTGTTCTCCGAGGTCTCCCTGAAAAGATTGTCCTCCTGTGGCACCAGTTGGTAGGGATGCTAAAGCCTTCTGAGCCTTTATTGTTTGGATTTAAAATCCAATTTGTAAAAGCAACGGTGGTTTTATTTCCCATTAATGTGGTGGAGTTGGACCGTATTGTGAAATCCCAAACTGCTTTTATAAATCAGGCATTAACAAAGCCTTCTCTCCCAGGAGGGTTTGGAATCAGTGCTGCTTCTCTGATCCTCTTGCCAAGCCCCAAGCGAGAGCAGAGACTTGCTGCACGGTCTTGCCTGGATCTAATGTCTCATGCAGGCAGCTTTTCTTCTTAGCTGCCCACCCAGCAGGATTCTCGCTCCGCCAGTCACCTCCTTCATCCATTCAGATTGCAGAGAACTATCCGCCCTGCTTTGCAGTATGGATTATTTTGATGTTGAAAATTATCTTCTGCAATGTGTGCTACCTTCAGCATGGCAGGCCACCTTTCCTAGCCTCGTAGCCACCGTGAAACACTTTCATCACATGATGTTGCCCTCCTGGTGTAATAGAATGGGTCGGTGTTTGGGGGGAGGGAGAGAGGAGATCTGTAGGGAGACCAAAAGAAAATTGTACTAACCTCCATTCAGGCCAGGAACTTTATTCTCTCCTCCTTGGCAGGTACTGTTCTAACTGCTACTCCAGATATCACAGCCATTTTCTTACGCTTACAAGGCCAAATCGTCATTCGTGGCTGGCCTTCATTTCTACATGCTCACCCATGTGCGTACAGTCACTATGCTGCACAAAAGTTGGATGGCCACCTGTGCAAACAAATTGTGCTCCCCGGTTTGTATGTGCGAGAGCGTGCGTTTGCCTGGTCGGCTATGTTTGTGGAACGGGAGGTTGGCTGAGCAGTTGCAGCAGGGGGAGCCATTCTGGAGCAGGGAAGGAAAAGCCCTTTGAGTGTGAGTGAGGACACACGGCCCAGGAATGTAACTTTTCCTTCCCTGGTCTTTGTTTTTTCTTATCCTGCTGTCCCCCAGGGGCATGCAGTCTGCCTCGTGTTGTGATACCATCATAACTCTCTCTCTCTCATTGGCTGGTCTCACCCTTTCACTGCCTCTGGGTTTTTCTCTGGTTAATGGGGTGCGACGTTATGCAATTCAGGTGAGTTGAGTCAATTCCCGGTCTAGCTGCTATTCTCTTGAAAGCAACTAGCCAGTTCCCAATAGCTACCGAGTGAGAGACGCAACATCTGGCCGACAGTGCTGTGTGCCTGCTGTAGAATGATCTGTGAGAATGCAAGCGAAGGGGAGAGGATTTGATTCCTATCCCCTCCAGAGCACTCTGTTTCAGGTCAGCGCCATACACTAGGCAGCAGCGCCAGGCTGTGTTTAGAAAGAGAATTTACTGCATCTTTCAATTGGTGCAGGAAGAGGCTAAGTTCTCCTTGGCAACAAGTCAAGGTGTCACCCAACTAATGTTTGTTTCCAGTTACCACGTAAGAGACATTTCAAGGGAAAGACACCCCTGTGATCAGTTTTACAGCTGGTGGCATCTACCAGTCTTCCCTCACTATCAGTCACTCTGCTTAATGGGGGCAGGTTGAGCCCTCTGGGCTTGAAATTAGACTGTGACTCAGCCCTCTGCATCAGCAGCCGGAGTGGTATAAGCTGCGTGTCTATCATTTCCTCTTGGTTGCCTCTAAATGAGTCTGTTTCCCTCTCCCTCGTGTAACTAAACGTGCTGCTGAAACAAGTAAGGCAACCCTTCCTTTCCAGAGTGACTTCAGGGCACTATCTGTGGGAGGAAGAGTCTCCTTTGGATAGTGCATGTTTGCCAGGAGAATGGGCGAGGCTTTCTGGTCTGTGTCTGGGTGCCAAAAATCTAAGTCTGTTAGGTTCTGAGTTCTCCAGCTCTGCTCAGATTTTGTCATTTGATCATAGCACCTGGAAGCCAGTAATACTAAGCTCACAAGTGAGAAAAATTAGTGGCCAGTGAAAGTTGCCAACAAGTTTTTTAATCAAGTTAGGATGCGACCTGCGCATCGTATCAGCCATAACAAAATGTAAAGCTCATTTAGAGCAGACATTAAACCCAAGTGAAGGCATCCAACACTGTGAACTCCAGTGTTACAAGAAGTGTGTCCTTCACTCAAGAATACACCAGCCTCCTCATTCTTTTCATTGGTAGCACTTTTCTTCCAAGGATCTCACAGCACTTTATAAACACTGATGAAAGCCACGCAGCCCACCCATAAGGTGGGTGTCATCTCGGTGGGCAAAATGACTGAAAGAGGGTTTGGTCCGCATAAGGCCAGCATGTCAGTAGTAAAGCTAGAAAAATAACCCTAGGAGTCTTGACTCCCAGTCTCCTTCTCTCACCATGAGATGATACTGTAGAGTTAACAAGGCACATCTGGCTTCAGCACCTTCATCAAGGGGGACACGAGGTCACTGCTTCCCTTCACAACATTTTATAAACCTGCAAGGAAAATCTAACTCGAGCAAAGGAACGTAAGAACCTGCATCTCCTGTCCAAGCAGCTCGAGTGGGGAAAACGGCAGCTATCTTCTCTGACGTTTGAAGGCACCCAATGACCCTGTTGTCCCGTGATGAAAACAATGGTCGTGTCACAGCTGGTTGGGTTTTTATCTGACTTTGTGATGATAATGTAAAACCCTTTTTGTCCCGCAGCTGTTGGTCCCTTCTAAGTAAGACATACTGCTGCAGCAACAGAGTTCATAGTGCTGAAGGAAATATTTCTGTCACAGCCATTGGGAGTCTTAAGTTCTATAAGCCACAATTTCCACATCTAGCCACATAAAGTCATAGTAGCTGCACATACAGAGGACCAGTTAAGCATCTAATTGATTGCGCAGCCAATTAATAAGGCATTTATTCACATTTATATTACACAGAAGAGTGCCTGGCATCATCTCTGGGTCTCCTTGACAAACACTTTTTAAAAATCCATCTCATAGACGCCTTCATTTTTCCATGGATAACATAACCCAGGCAGCACCATAATATAACACAGATTTAATAAATGCCCTCCCCTCAGCAAAATCACCTCTCCAACCTCTAGAGAGAAGATATTGAGCATGTGCATTTTTCAACATCACAATGTAAGCGTGCTCTGATGACAACTTGGCCAATTGCATCCAGGGCTTGTTTGGAGTGACAGCTACTTCCTAGTCTCCTTTGACCGTAATGGCCTCTGTAGTGACAAACCTTGATACCACAGGTTCTCTTACAGTCCCGTCATGCTTGAAGTGAGGTATGGGATTGTTAAGGTATGGTTGCTCTGTGAAACATCAGCGAAGTCTGATATTTGAAATTGGGCAGGTAAAGATTTTGCAGGGTCAGTAACAGGTAAAGATCTCACTGAGCTGGAGAACCTGAGCTCTGAAACGTGGCTTTAAATGTACAGGTGGAGAAAGAGAACTCTCCCAATACCCATTGAGAGATTTGGGAGACCATCCTAACTTGACTGAAAGAAGAATTTGCTATAACTCTTGGAATTCTGTACCAGTGCTTGGCTGTAGTAACTAAAGAGGAATGCAAGAGAAGAAAATTTTGGAAAGATTTCATGGATTTAGTCCCTTCTACCATAACTCAATGGTTAAATGTTTGTGTGTGAGACAGTGTCATAACTATAAAGGGAAGGGTAACTGCCCTTCTGTGTACAATACTATAAAATCTCTCCTGGCCAGAGACTCCAAAATCCTTTTACCTGTAAAGGGTTAAGAAGCTCAGGTAGCCTGGCTGACACCTGACCCAAAGGACCAATAAGGGGACAAGATACTTTCAAATCTTGGTGGGGGGAAGGCTTTTGTTTGTGCTCTTTGTTTTTGGGGAGAGTTCGCTCTTGGGACTAAGAGGGATCAGACATCAATCCATGCTCTCCAAATCTTTCTGAACAAGTCTCTCATATTTCAAACTTGTAAGTACAGCCAGGCAAGGCGTGGTAGTTTTATCTTTGTTTTCTCAACTTGTAAATGTACCTTTTACTAGGGTGTTTACCTCTGTTTGCTGTAACTTTGAACCTAAGGTTAGAGGGGGATTCCTCTGGGCTCTTTGTTTGATTACCCTGTAAAGTTATTTTCCATCCTGATTTTACAGAGATGATTTTTACCTTTTTCTTTAATTAAAAGCCTTCTTTTTAAGAACCTGATTGATTTCTCCTTGTTTTAAGATCCAAGGGGTTTGGATCTGTATTCACCAGGGAATTGGTGAAGAGTCTCCCAAGGCTACCCAGGGAAGGGAATTAGCACATTGGGAGTGGTGGCAGTGGACCAGATCTAAGCTGGTAGTTAAGCTTAGAAGTTTTCATGCAGGCCCCCACATCTGTACCCTAAAGTTCAGAGTGGGGAAGGAGCCTTGACAGACAGACATAACTGCCTAATGGGCAATGGAAAGCCCAGGTACAGCACTGCATTCATGCCTTTGTGGAATAACATGGTAGGTCAGACGAGCTGTGGTGGATGGCACAGAAGTCTTAAGATTTCCTTCTGAGGTTAAGGCAAATAAGAGTGGGGTTGGTTTGCAAACATATTGCTTAGTGTTTGCAAAAACTCTGCTCTGCTCATATGCACAGATGCAACCCACAATATGTGGCCTGCATGCCACAATTGTACAACTCCAACCCAACTTTACAGTTCTTTGGTTTCTTCCGAATTAAAAAGTTGTTACACAGTTATGTTTAAAAGGAAGTGTCAGTTGTGGTTATATTAGAAGAGCATCAAACAATAATAATATTGGCCTTTCAAGGCCATTAAACAGTATCAATGTACATTTGGCTTCGGGAAATGCAATTACAAGGGATGAATGATTATCCAATTTGCTGAGACATTTTGGTGAGTTCATTGGATTGTAACTTTGATATTAGTCATATATTAATCAGAGGACTCTGTAATTTTCAGTGTCATTATTTTGGGTTCCAAGAGGCTCAGGCATGCACACATGGAGAGCTGTGTACCATTAGATATGGTTAGAGAGCAAAGGCACCTAGTTTTTATCCAATTTCACAGCTGTGGGTTTGGTTTCTAGGGGTGGCAGGGAGATTTCTCTGTGTACACTGCAGGAAACCCGAAGAACTGCTCTTTGCGAGCAGAACATGACTGAGCAAAGAATAGGTCAAACACTGAAAATATCCATGCTTGTGAGTTTGTTCCTGATGATCTTAGTAGGTTCCCTACATTGGGTTGTGTATTTTAGAGCTATGTATCTTGTTTTTGTGGCCTAATGTTATCATTTCTCAGCGGTCCGAGATGACCCGTGCCTGCTGGTGTTGGGGGGGGGGGGGGCTGGCAGAGTAAGGGCAGCTGGGTTCAGCTGTGTTACTGAGCATGCTCAGTACAAGCCAAGCAGCAAATCTGGGAGGACACATGACCCCACATGGCTCCCCAATGTGTTGCCTCTGTCAGCTGTTAGTCTTCTATAAATACACTTGGAAGCATCAGATTTTTATTGGTAAATGTCTAGTTCACTGTACACACACAAATCAACAACAAAAAATTCCATCGATAACTGAAATTTGCAGGTAGGCAAAGTACGAAAAATGCTGCTTGAGAATTTATTTGTTTAATTTAAGGATGTTTACTTTGTATATTTTGACATGTTACATTGACTATTTGTATTTTAACAGTGTATATAAAGCTTTAACTTTTTGAATCTGAGCAACTACTGTCATAATTATTGATTGCCCCCCCCCATTGTCTTATTTCCCACAACTATGAAAATTTAAATGGATTAAAATTAGGAAAAAATGCTTAAAAATAAACCTAGATATTATCCATCGAAATGGTTGAAAAAAATAAAAATTGAATTCTTCCAAGTAGATCTGTAGATTGTGACTGACTTGTCTGGCAAAGGTGGCTCATAGTTGTCTTTGAGCTTTTTCTCCTTTTCTGATCTGGACTGCAGGTGTGGGCTGCTACAAGTCGGAGACAGAGTCCTTTCCATCAATGGCATCGCAACTGAAGATGGGACCATGGAGGAAGCCAATCAGCTCTTGCGCGATGCAGCACTTACCAACAAAGTTGTGCTGGAGTTAGAATTTGATGTGGCAGGTATGTAACCAATGCATTCACCTTTCTCACAGCATCCCCCAAAAGGCTCTGGTAGTTCTTTATTAGCCCCAATATAGGGAAAGCCTCCTCCATAAACTTTCTATAGCTTTGGTAAGAGTCACTGATTGATGTGAGCTAGCAATGGAGACATACGTTATATCCCTGTCTAAATCTTGTTTTATCCAGAAACCACTTCTCTTAGTGGGCATGCATGCTTAATAAGTGAAGAGGTAATCTTTTTTTTTTTTTTTTTTTTTCCCTCTCAGATATTTTATGAATGTATGGACTTGAGAGTGAGGGGACTAATGGCAATGGCTGGTGCCAACATGTGATTACTCAGAGTGTGTGTGTGTGTGTGTGTGTGTGTGTGTGTGTGTGTGTTGGCAGAGTTGCCTCTGAATCCTGCACCTCCTGATTATTCTCTCTGTACTGATATAGTACACACAATTATGTATATTTTTAATAAATCAGATGTTTCTAAAAATCTAGACTGCCATTGTTAACCATGAGTACATTGAATGGACTAAATCATGTAGTATGTTACATTTATCAACACCTATAATATATGTCTTAAAACTAATTTTCTCTGGGGTTCAGAATGGTCTAGCAACACAATTGAAAAATCTGTCCTTTCCCACTTTTATTCTTCTCTCTGTTTCGGTTTTATAGAGTCTGTCATACCCAGCAGTGGTACTTTCCATGTTAAACTGCCCAAGAAAAGAGGTGTGGAGCTTGGAATTACTATCAGCTGTAAGTATTGCTTAGACTATAGCTACAACAGCTGGCAGTAGCAGCAGCCACTGGCTTCCAATCTAGCTTGCTAGAGGAACACAATAAAGACAGAAATTATTTGGTTTAGATAGTGCCCACAGTGTGCTAGAAATCAATGGGGCTTAAGCACATGCTTAAAGATAAGAATATGCTTTGCTGAATCAAGGCCTGGGTCATATGTGTGGTTTATTTATATTTATATTTATATATAGTCACTGTATTTTCTGGCTGGCAGTTTAAAGAGTAGGAAGTAAATTGGGGTGCCTCTCTCTCTCTCTCAACACATGTATTTTATATATATATATATATAATACGTGTGTTTAGAGAGACTTTAAACTGCCAGCCAGCCAGAAAATACAGTGACAATTAAGAAATGGCAGTTGGATTCACAATTTTATCTTTGTCAGTCTCTGAGTTTTAGATCATTTTCCTCTCTATCCACCATGCACCAGATGAACACAACCATTGCAAACCTTTAGGTATAGAGAAGAGGCACATGCTGGATATAAGCAGCAAGTGAGAAGAGCAAAACAAAACCCTGTCTTGTTCAGTTTCCATCACTGCTGTAGATTCAAATGCCAAAATAAGATTTAGGGTAGGTCTACACTTACCCGGTAGTTTGGCGGCAAGAAAATCGAACTTCTGGGTTCGACTTATCACGTCTTGTCTGGACGCGATAAGTCGAACCCGGAAGTGCTCGCCGTCGACTGCGGTACTCCAGCTCGACGAGAGGAGTACGCGAAGTCGACGGGGGGAGCCTGCCTGCCGCGTCTGGACGGAGGTAATTTCGAACTAAGGTACTTCGAACTTCAGCTACGTTATTCACGTAGCTGACGTTGCGTACCTTAGTTCGAATTGGGGGGTAAGCGTGGACCTGCCCTTAGAAATTACCTGTGACGCCTTTCTCCTTTCAGGGAGGAAAGCATATCTAGTGCCGAGAGCTGGGAACTGGACATCTAGGCTCCTGATTTTTATTCACATTTCTTACACTGACCCACTCTATGAATTTGGGACAAGACATTTGGGCAAGAATTTGGGTATAGATTTTAAGGCCATCTGGGACCAATGTGATAATCTAATCTGACCATCTGCATAGCACACAGGCCATAGAATTTCACCCAGTAATTCCTGTGTGTTGTATAATAACATCTAAGTAGAGCTAGTCTGATGGACTAAATAGGCGGGGGGTGGGGGGAAGTAATTGTCTACACAGGAACGCTCAGGAAAACGAATCTGAATTCACTACAGTTGTGCATTGAAGTTCCTAGGTGTTGAACACTTTTGTATTTCAGGCCTTTTGTTTACAGGCCTAAACATGAGTCTAATTCTAGACTCCTCTCTCTGAAAATCTTGGCTTGTTGTTAAAGGAAAAAATTAAAAATGATACTTTTCATTATTTGTTCTGGCAGCTCATTACTTATATTTCAGTCAGGTGGGGCACCCAGAGCCGCAGCACAAGGGAGTGTGCACTTGTTTTAAAACAACTGGTTTTATGGACGCCAGACAGAATACTTTATTTCTCCCTGGTTCAGAGCAACATGTGGGTTGTGAGGCTTAATTGTTTGCAAAGGACTCTGAGGTACTCCGGGTGGTACAGTTGAAAGTAAGTGCAATGTGTGATTGTAGACCCAACAATGTAGAGAACAGGTCTCATAATGACCTGTCTACTCATCTAGACTGCTGAATGTGCGCCATGAAGCGCTCTCCTCTATTTCTGGGTGCATTCTGTTCAAATCACACAACTTTCTTCTAAATCTTCTACGGATTAAAATCTGTGGCAGTAAGAACTAGTAATGGTTCTTCAAGTGATGGTCCCTATATGTATTCCAAATGCGGGCGCGCATGCAAACTAGTAGTTGCGTTTTATTGTGTAGTCCGTATCTGATCTGCTTCAAATAAGTCATATGATTGTTTTTAGCCTCAGGAAAATGCTGGTTGATTAGAAGAAGGAATTTTTTTTTTACCTATATAAAATGTTTTTCCCCAATGGCTAGTTGAGTCTTACTGCAGGGTGCATTTTTGTTGTTGCTGTTAAATAAGCATTTAAACTGTCCTCCTTCTTAACGATACAGTAACACTTTATATAGCAAGTAAGGTCATTTGAAAATTAAATAACAAATCTATCACAGTGCCCCTGGCAAGGTGCCATAGGTAAATCTCTGTATTATTCCGTTTGCAGATGATGGAGGCAGAATTTTGAGATGAAGATTAAGTGACTTGATCAAGGTTACTATGGGAGTCACTGTCCTAACCAGGATTAGAACTCATCCATGTGCTCAGACAACACCTCTCTCTCACGTACTGGGACCACTTTGGGGGTCTAGGGAGGGGCCCGTGGCCTACGCCAGCCTGCAATTTACAGGGGTCTTTTCTGTTAATGTTGCAGTTTCAGCTAATACGTGGAACTGTTCCACTTTAGCACTTTTACAGAAACAGAATATTCTACCTTGGCCCGCTGTCTAAAGATTTTGAAAATAAATAGATACATGGTAGCGTAAATATCCTGCTGGAAGCAATTCTAATTATGAACCTGTCATTAAAGTTAATGGATGATACAGGAAAAAGCTAGTAGTGGGAATTGTATTTTGACTACTTTATTGTAGTTGATTCAGATTCACCTTTTTCCCCCCCCCCCCCCCTCCCTTTGCTTTGGTTTTCCCTCCCCTCCCCCCCCCCCCCCCCCCCCCGCTTCCCGTTATACATGTTTGTTCTTAAATGCAGCTTTATGACATTAGTGCCATTTCTTTAATTACACATTGGCAAAATGCTGCTTTGTCTCAATCAATAACAAAAGGTGTTTATAACCGTTGGAAGCACTGTTGCGTGTGAGTTATGTGCTCAGACTCCTTGGAGGGGAATAATTTACCAATACGAATCATTATGCATCCTATTAAAAACACCAAGTGGACGTGTTTTGAGCCTCTTCATCCATCATATCGTAAACACTGAGATCACCAGAATCCCAGCAGACGTGGCAGGGGACTGAAAGCAGTTTATAAAAAAATAAATGAGGGGCCTGCATTGATGGCAGTCTTTTTGTATTTTAGGTATTTAGCTGACCCCCATCTCTGTAGTATTTCACATTTTATTATTATTTGGGGGTATTTATCCTCTCAACATCCCTGTGAAGTAGGATGTGCTATTATCCCCATTTTACAGATGAGGAACTTGGAGCGTACAGTGGCACTGGTGCGCTTTAGTGAAGACGCTACTACGCCGATGGAAGAGCTTCTCCTGTCACCATAGTTAATCCATCTCCCTGAAAGGTGACAGCTATGTGGACAGGAGAAGCTCTGACACAGTGCTGACTATGCAGGGGTTTAGGTTGATATAACTACATTGTTCAGGGGGTGTGGATTTGTCACACCCCTGAGCAACATAGTTATACCGATATAGGTCTGTAATGTAGACCTGGCTTGAGGCGCAGAGGGATTAAAGCCTTGTCTACACTAGAAAGCTTTACTGCTTTAATTACGCTAGTATAGTGGTACAACCTCCCTATTGTGGATGTAGTTGTACTGATGTAAGGATGATTTATATGGGAATAGCTATTCCCGTCTAGGATGGGGAATAACTGTACTGGTATAAGTCACCTTTATATCTATATAATTGCACCCACCTTAGGGCTTTTACCTGTATAACTATTTCATTTAAAAAAAAATCACACTCCTGACTGAAATAGTTGGTTAAACTTTCAAGTGTAGATCAGGCCTGAGTGACTTGCCGAAGATCACGCAGGAAGTCCATGGCTGAGGATGGAATTGAGCCTGGGTCTCCTGCAGGCATGTCTACATTACACCTGCTACAGCGGCACAGCTACCGTGCTGCAGTTGTGCCACTGTAGCACAGTAGTGTAGATGATTCCTACGTTGACAGAAGGGGGTTTTCCATTGATGTAGGAAATCCATCTCTCCAAGAGGCAGAAAAATTCTTCCATTGACCTAACCATGTCTCAACCGAGGCTTTGGTCTACCTAACTACATTGTGCAGGGCGCACAATTTTTCACAGCCCTGAGCAATGTGGCTAGGGTCAATCTAATTTTTTAATGTAGACCAGGCCTGAGTCCCAGCCTAACCTCCTAGCCACTCGGCCACCTTTGCTCTCTCAACTGACTTGGTGAAATCAATATAATTTTCTTGCGCGGACAAGGGGTCAGTTATATAAAAGACCCCTCACGCCACTTTGGCAGTTTAAAGGGGTTTGAAAGTGAATGTGAAGTGACATATAAAGGGACTTAATGTAACTGAGAATCAGGCAAATCTGTATTCAAGGTTTGGAGGTAAGGAGCCCAGCTCTTCAATGGACTGCAGTGAATGGGAAGGGCGTTGGAGACTTAATTTAGTTAATGAGAGCTATTCTGTGTTAATTGAATACAAAGTGACTGTTAAACACCTTGAGGGTTTGCTCTGATATAATAGGCTTGTATCTCTTGCCATCATTGGGGTGAAGTGATTATGGCATATTAGATTATATTTAACAAACCTTTCATTTCTATAGCTGTTGCATCTTCTTTAGAATTAATAAGGTTGGTTTTCGTACAGATTGCCAATTATGTGCCAAACGGATTATTTATTTAAAATGAATTGGAAGGCCTACCAGTTTGTAAAATTTAATTTGGTTCCTCTTTAATTATCATTATGTAAAATAACGTACAAGACTTGTTTGGTTACATCTAAATTAAAGATCAGTACGCGTATTTGAAAAATGTAATTTAAACTGTTAGTGCAGATCAATTCCCTTTTAGAAAACAATACATTTCAGTAGGAGGCTAGACTATCCTGTTGTGCTGCATACTCTATTCTGGGAGTGGGAAGTGTCTTGCTTCACTCAACAGTGACACCTATTGTTGAGTAATAGAATGATCTAGTCCGGGCTTCTCTTTGAAGGACAGCAGCTATGACAAAATGTTGCATCATAAGGCAGGGGATGGGGCCAAAGGGGAGATGCTGAAGGCTCAGCGTATGGGCTTCTGTAGGGATTTGTGAATGCAGCTGGCAAATGCTTAATACCACCAGATAGCTATGCGGTCAATCATATCACAGTATTTTAAAATGTATTTCTAAAGGGAACTGTAATTGATTAAGCTAACCCTCATTTTAGTTGGCTGTACATTGATCAAGACTATGCGTCCTCTCCCTCATCCCATCTTTGGTCACATGACATTGCTTCTATTCCCCCTTCATTACCATTCCTTATGATTACATGCAGCGGACACAAGGTGAGGGGCAAAATTGGCTTTATTAAAACCCCCAAGAGGATTATAAAAACAAGAATATTTATGTAGACATTGTAACAGAAGGGAAAGCACATGGTATGCCCAGGAAAACACCACAAAAGAAATGTATTCACCCCAAACTCCGAGTCATTTATTTCTTTTGTTTTGTAGTAGCAGCTAGGCGCCTGAGTCCTGCCCCAGAATCCCATTGTGCTAGGTGCTGTACAAACACAACAAAAGATGATCCCTGCCTCAAAGAGATTGCAGTCTAAGTATCAGACAAGAGACAACAGATGGTATAGATGGAAGAAATGAGACAATATGAGTCCACGTGACAGGCAGAGGTCTCCGCGTGACAGTCGCCTAGCCATTGGCAAGGTTGTTTTTGTTTTGTTTTGGGGTTTTTTGTAGGCATTATGGCAGAGGAGAGCGTTAAGGAGGGATTTGAAGGAGAACAATGAGGTGGCTTTGTGGAAGCTTACTGGGGGCTTCTCCCAAGCTTGTGGGACAGCCTGGATCTGAGCCTCTTTGTCAACAGAATCTCCCAAAGACTAGGATCACCCAGGACATGTTCCCAGGTGTCTGTTCCCACAATGGGGCACTTCCAGTGTTACCCCCACTCCCTTAAACTCTTAGGTTGCCATCGGACGCAGAGGTTAGGCTTGAGGTTCCAAACTCTCTTGAGCCCTGTCTGTGCTCAAAAAAACATTTCTGATGGGAAACCTACTTACAGCAGACTTGTCTCCATTCGTTCCCCCCATCCCCGATGGTCAATAGAAATGGTGTTTTAGGAGGCTGGTTTGAGGATCCTGTTAAAACACCATTAGCTCCAGTCTGTATAACAAGATGGAACCAAGTTTAACAATGGTGAAGTACAGCCACGTGGTAATTTGATCCCTTTCGTGGTTGGGTTTATAATGGACCTGGGTCATTATGCTAGTCAAGATACTAGCTCGTTTTTTTCCTTCTTGACTCTTTCTATCACTCAGTGAGTTGGAGCAACCAAACCTCCTCTCGGTTTAGCTTCCGGCTCTAAATGGAACTTGAGAGCACTCAGTCTGCAGATAACAGATGCATGGAATGTGCATCGGTGCGTTGTCAAAGAAGCTGCGAGGACAGCTCTTTCAGGTTCTGTAGCACTCGGCAGAAGCACTCCTACAGCACAGTACACTCAATTGTGTTTAGTTCTCTGCTGTGCTTAAGCATGGATTGGTGACATTTTACACTATTAAATACAGCCAACTGTGCAGTCAGGCAGAGTATATCCTTAACAGTGACCTGCAAAGCTTTTTTTCTAACAAGCTTCATATTCGCATATATGTTTTTAAAACCCACTAATAAATTAAGACCATAATAAAAAAAAGACCAACAACTTTTCCTGTCTTTGGATTCCTCTGGAATTTCCTTTTCGGCTGCTGTTTTTTCGCAGAAGCTCATGTAAATTCCTTCCCTGTGATGTAGTGACATCACAAATCCTGAACATGTTCATCGCTATCTGTAAGCTGAGATGCTCATAGGCTTTGAGCTTTCTTTGCCCTCCGCAGTCTTCCCTCCGCCCCCTGTGTTGGGAGACAATAGCATCTGTAACCAAGGCAATGTAGCAGTGTGTAAGTACAAAGAGTGTGAAAGAGAGAGAGAGAGAGGAGAATGCTATTTGCATAGGTTTTTTGGCATGTGACTAGCAGTGAGGTCAGCAGGGGGCAGCTCTCTTACCTGGAGGCACGTCTTCTCTATCCGCCGGATCGGCGGGTAGCAATCGATCTATTGGGGATCGACTTATCGCATCTAGTGAAGACACGATAAAATCAATCCCCGATGGCTCTGCCGTCGACTCCGGAAATCGACCGCGGCAAGAGGCGGAAGCGGAGTCGACGGCGGCGCGGCAAGTAAGTCGACCTAAAATACGCAACTTCAGCTACGCTATCCCCGTACCTGAAGTTGCATTTCTTGGGCCCCCCCCCCCCCCCCCCCCCGGTAGTGTAGACCTAACCTGAGTTTTTCTGAGTTGGGAAGGGAGCCCACAGCCACTATCTTTAATGTAAACAATCATGAAAATGCAGGCTTTGACTAAAATAAAGCAGACGTGGCTCTTCGTGGAGCACAAGTCTCATGAGCTGAAATGATCAAACTTGAAAAAGCTTTGCAGATCACCTTTTATAAAGATGTTGGGAGATCGGTCAGGTCATGGTAGGCCGCGTGCTCCCATCTTGTTTCATTTAAATGTCGGCAATTTGGAGTTCAGCTGCTTAGATCGGCTCCACCTCCCCTTCATCCTCTTGCTTTCAGTGGCCCCACTCAGGGCTGGTCTACGCTGGGGGGGGGGGGATCGATCCAAGATACGCAACTTCAGCTACGCGAATAGTTTAGCTGAAGTCTAAGTATCTTAGATCGAATTACCTGGGGTCCAGACGGCGCAGGATCGACGGCCGCGGCTCCCCCGTTGACTGCGCTACCGCCGCTTGCTCTGGTGGAGTTCCAAAGTCGACGGTGAGCGCGTTCGGGGATCGATATATCGCGTCTTAACGAGACGCGATATATCGATCCCGGATAAATCGATTGCTACCCGCCGATACGGCGGGTAGTGGAGACGTACCCTCAGTCTATAAAAACACCTGGGGGTTGGAGAACCAGTTTACATTTTGCTGGTGTGTACTCCCTCTCTGCAGCACCGTGGGCAGAATCCTCGCTCCAAGAAAGTCAAGGAAGTTTTGCCATTGACGTTAGTGGGGCCAGTATTTCACCCCTCTTATGTTCAAGGTGCTGTAAAATTCAGAAAATGTACAGACAACACGTTAGGCAGTTGTCTCCAGCGGATTTAATGAAGCTGAACCATTGGGTGGCCTGGGGGGGGTGGGGAATTTATGCAGCCACAACGCTGCCTGAATATGACAAAGGATTGGCCACTCTTTAATGGCTAAAGGCTAACTGTTAAATGGTTTAACAATGCTATGTTGAAGTCAGTGGACAAATAAAGACTCTCTGCTAGATCCCGGTTTGGGACCTCTGTGCTTTGCCCAGAGGCTTTATGGTTCATAAATTTGAGTCAAATGAGACCCAGTGCATAGTTGGCCTAAATACCTTAGATGTGGTGGAGAGAGAGAGAATCATGACCACCTTATGCATTATGCTAGATCTACAGCTTTCCCTTGCTATCCGCATCTCATGAGCTAGGTGGGATTCAGAGATGCGTGTCTTGGTAGAGCAGGGGTTCTCAGACTTTTGAACTGGTGACCCCCTTTCACACATCAAGCCTCTGAGTGCGGTCCCCCCCTTATACGTTAAGAGTACTTTTTTATATATTTAACACCATTACAAATGTTGGCAGTGAAGCAGGGCTTGGGGTGGAGGCTGACAGCTCACCCCCCCCCCATGTAATAACCTCGTGACCCCCTGAGGGGTCCCGACCCCCAGTTTGAGAACCCCTGTGGTAGAGGGATTGATTCATGGTCGTCACATGCTCTTGTCCCATACAGATCATTGGCCAAATCCTCCACAGATCACACCAGTGGGGTTAAATCTGCATCAAGCTCCTGTAACATAGTGACAAATTAGGCCTGGGCTCAGGCTAGTGCCAGAAACATTGAACTCTGAAACTACAAGTTACAGGACACTCTGTACTGGAGGGATTCAGCTCAATGGACACGTTTATTAAGAAGGGACACATTTTTGTGATTTAGAATTCAGGGAAGTGGGTCACATCCAATTTCTTATAGACAATATAGGGGGAGAATGACTATTTAACACTTGCATGACTGCCAGCTACTAACAGATCAAGCAGATTTCCAGGCTGACCATTCATTTATTCAGAACACCCAAATAATAATAATGTACCAAGAGATATTCAGGAAACAACTGCTACCTCTCTTCTAGCTGCCTCCTTGTTACCTTCCTGTGAGGCTCACTTTGGGTGGCCATCACACCTTTTGGAAGATGTGGACATCCGTGTTAGACCTGGGCAGATGGAGCTACACAGAGATCAGAAGCTCTTGCTTTGAATCACTTGATTACACAGTTTCATCAACTTGTTCTGTAAGAGGCTAAAAGGAACCAGCTGGCTAATTTAGACAGGATGCAAAAATTGCTTGGGCCCAACCCTTATTGTTGCAGGTCTGACTTTTATAAATTCCAAGTGCGAAGCTGCACTTGTGTCAAATTAATGTAAATTTCCCCTCCCTGTAACTCCTTTTTCTCCCCTTGGCTGTCACTCTGGTAGATTCCAGAGCCTGAAGCGTGTTTTATATGCATGCATCTCTTTTGCAGCTGCAAGTAGAAAGCCTGGTGAGCCTTTAATTATCTCTGATATCAAGAAGGGGAGCGTAGCTCACAGGTGAGTGCAGCAGTTTACTGTATGACAATATGCAATGCAGTAATTCAATGCAGAGAGGCCCAAGTCATAGTGTTTGGTTCTGGAATACATCATAGTTCAAGGGGACGTCGGTTAGAGGTTTGGTTCAGTCCATTATAGAGTTTGGGGTTCAAATTCTCTGCTGGGATAACTCCACTGCAGTCAAAGGAATTAAGCCAACAAAGAAGTTGGATCTGGAGCCAAAGCTGTTCAGCTGGCCCCTCTGTACGTGGATGTTTACCTCCCCTTCTCTCTATTTAAGGGCAACGCATTCAGTAAAGGTGGCTCGTCCGACACAATGCATGAAGTGTCATGCCTTGTCAGTCACTCTGTCCCAGTGTGCAAGTGTCTCCTGCACAGGTGAACAGAGTACAGTGTTCCCTTCCGTAGAGTAAGTGGTTTTATGAGGACATTGATAGAGTTTTATATATAAATCTGGGAGTGGCCTATTTCTCGAAGACCAGCTGGTTCCAAACTCCTTCCCAACCTGCCCTGGAAGTGCTCCTGTTGGAGAAGTTTTCATTGTGGATTACTTGGTCTATGCAGACCATGCAGGGTTCAGTTCTCAAAGGGGTTTTAATGCTGAATTTTGCTGCAGCAAACCACCGCAGCTTCAATGGAGCACAAATGAAATAAATCCGAGCCTCTCAAATAGGACTCTTCCCACTCCTCCACACGTCCAATCACTGTTCACCATCCACCGTCCAATGAACCCAGGGGCCTTACTCCTTACCTTGGATGTCTTATGGGGGGAAACAAAGGAGGCCACTAAGGTATAGGGGTAGCTATTGTGGGGCGAGAGAAGCAGTGGTGCATCTCAACTGGTGTGTAACCTGAACCTTATTAGCTAAGCCCTTTATGAACCTGGGCCTGAACTCATCTAAACCAAGGCTACCAAAAGGACGAGTGCTCTTGGATATGCAGCTTCTGAGATCATTTTAAAGAGGACTGCTTCTGGAAAAGCACTTAACATCAGGCCCCTACACTGTGCCTCAAATTGGGCACAAGTGGTCTGTTCCAAGCAGGTATGGGGTCGAATGTGAATATTTTTACACAGCTCTAGATTGACCCAGGTATTGCACCCACACTCTATTGCCCCCGATGGGCGTTTCTAGGTGGTCTTGGAGGATAAAGGCAGTATTGTTGCCTTAATCCCTAAAATGAACAAATGGTCAGAAGATCCGAAAGGTTAACAGAAATGACCATTTTTTGTTCTTTTCCCACACAGAACAGGCACCTTGGAGCCGGGGGATAAGCTGCTAGCCATCGATAACATCCGACTCGACAACTGCTCCATGGAGGATGCAGTGCAGATTCTAAGGCAGTGCGAAGACCTAGTCAAATTGAAGATTAGGAAGGATGAAGATAACTCTGGTATAGAAATCCTGATGCAAAGCACTGTCTGACCATATTAATGACTTTTGCCCAGACATAATGCGAAAGAACAAAGATGAGGCTGGCAGTCCGTCTGCTGACCACTTTCCGGTTGATTATAGAGCATCTTTTTCCCCCCCCCCCTTCTTCTTTTAAATATGGCATGGAAGGCTGAAATCCTGTTCATCCTGTGCACAGCAGGAGACCTCAGGGTTTCACCTCTAAATGTTCTGAGCTTTCCTCGTGGCTTATTTATTTTTAAAATACTTTCCAGCATCCCTGTTTCCCATTTCAGATGAGCAGGAGACGACCGGTGCTATTATTTACACAGTAGAGCTAAAGAGGTACGGCGGCCCTCTGGGAATAACGATCTCTGGAACGGAGGAACCTTTTGATCCGATCGTCATTTCAGGCCTGACCAAACGAGGGCTGGCTGAAAGGTGAGGTGCAAAGCAAAGACAACCCTTGCCTGCTGATAGTGGGGGGCCCAGAACCCTGGAATAGCTGAGTCATGCCCTCCCAGACAGCCCCCCCCCCTCCTGGAAAGCAGCAGCCCCTCCCTGTAGCTCCCAGCTGTTCCTCCTGTCTCTCCCAGCACAGTTAAAGCAGCTGCCTTTCCTTGCCCCTTACTGCTCACTGCCCCGCAGGGCGGGGGCCTGGCCACACCATGTGACTGAGCAATCTTGGGGGGCATGCGGCCCCGCATGTCCCTCCCTATACGCGCACGTTGCCTCTGATGCAAAGGAACCCCAGCAGGGTGGAGGTTTACGGTGAAAGTGGAGGGGGTCGTGATGTATTGGAAAATTTAGAAAGGAGCAACGGAAGGGATGTTTCTTTGGTCTAATGTGCTCTGAATGAGTGTCTAGTCCATAGGGTCCCGAGGCCTACCTTTGCAGAGGAAAGGTGCTATAGAGGTGCAAAGTATTCTCATACCTACATACATGTAGTGCTCTCCACTCATGCCTCTGAGGTCCCTACACAGTTTGCACCTGGCAACCAGCAGGAGCACCATCCCTGAAATCCCATCTATGGTTCCATTTTAGTTCTACCTCCCCTTCTATTAGGAGACTACCCTGTCAGCTCGGGCTACCACCGCCTCGTCTAATCTGGGGAGACGTTTCTGGAGATTCTGCCTAAACACACGTGAGTGTGGTAGCAGCACTCCCTGCGGCTAGTACCACCTGCTGAAGCTACAAATCCCAGA
>NW_020664440.1:18609098-18632958 GCF_002925995.2 Terrapene triunguis
AAACAAAGAAGTCATTAAGCATCTCTGCCATTTCCAAGTTTCCTGTTACTGTTTCTCCCTCTTCACTGAGCAGTGGGCCTACCCTGTCTTTGGTCTTCCTCTTGCTTCTAATGTATTGATAAAAAGTCTTCTTGTTTCCCTTTATTCCTGTAGCTAGTTTGAGCTCATTTTGTGCCTTTGCCTTTCTAATCTTGCCCCTGCATTCCTGTGTTGTTTGCCTATATTCATCCTTTGTAATCTGTCCTAGTTTCCATTTTTTTATGAGACTCCTTTTTATTTTTTTAGATCATGCAAGATCTCGTGGTTAAGCCAAGGTGGTCTTTTGCCACATTTTCTATCTTTCCTAACCAGCGGAATAGCTTGCTTTTGGGCCCTTAATAGTGTCCCTTTGAAAAACTGCCAACTCTCCTCAGTTGTTTTTCCCCTCAGTCTTGATTCCCGTGGGACCTTACCTATCGGCTCTCTGAGCTTACCAAAATCCGCCTTCCTGAAATCCATTGTAGGGTGAATATTGTTGTTCTAAGATGCTCTTCCCAAAACAATAGAGGGGCTAGGAAGTTGGGAGCGGAGGGAGACATTGCCAGGTCACATCTGGGGAGGTGGGGGCAGCAGGGAGAAGGAGGATGGGAATAGCTAATCCCAAGCAGCCTAGTCTGCCCCCTCTCCCAGCATCCAGCAATCCTCCTTCCCTTCCTCCTTAGCACGATGCCTCTTGGAAATGAGTCGGGCCCCCAGAAGACATACCATAGGTTTATAGAGGATTCAGAGCTGAGCCCAAGCCCAAGCCTATGTATATAGCTTTTGCAGGAGCACAGCATGCTGCTCAGTAGACATCACAACATGCAGTGGATGTGTTTCCTGTGATTACAATGGAGACGTTCTGGCCGATTCGCCTCATAGTTGGACTGCAGCTGCTACTGATTTCTGGATAATGGGGAAGGCAGAGTGTCCTCTAGGATCTGCCTTGTGTATGTCCTGCTGGGTGACCGACTGTCTGGCTGGGCTTAGAAGGCTCCAGATTCAAGTGACTAGTTTTATCTCAACCTTGAGTATTTTTATGTTGCAAACGTCTGATCTGGTATAAACCTTACAGAGGAGGATTCAGGATAACGGGGTCATTGTGAAGCAACAGCTGTCTCCCACCATTAATCCTTATGCCCGTTAGCACAGCTGCACTACCCCAGGGCAGCCACAGTCCGTGGGAACACAATGCTTTCTCCCCACCCCAAAACACACACAATGGTGAGCGCTCATGTCAGGTCAGCACTGCTTGGGTGAGATCCTGGCCAGGGTTTAAATCGGTCACCAGGAAGTGTTTTGTGTCTCACTGCCAGAATTTTCAGGTTTGGACAGGCTCTTCGAATACCCTCTGGTGGAGTGCAAAGCTGCCTTGCCTCAGATCCGCATCAGACCACTGCTAGAGCCACAACCCTATCACTGCAAACCAGTCCTCTGTGTCTTGGTTCTGGCAGCAGATGCGTCTATCGTGTCGTCAGCAGAAACTCTTTAGACCGTTTTGCACTGGAGCAGCATTAAAGGAAAGGGTACCATGATTGACAATAAATGGGGGGGGGGGTGAGACAGGGTATCGGGACCTACATCCTGGGTGCTGGCTGGTGAGTCTTGCCCACATGCTCAGGGTTTAACTGATCACCATATTTGGGGTCGGGAAGGAATTTTCCTCCAGGGCAGATTGGCAGAGGCCCTGGAGGTTTTTCGCCTTCCTCTGCAGTGTGGGGCATGGGTCACTTGCTGGAGGATTCTCTGCACCTTGAGGTCTTTAAACCACGATTTGAGGATTTCAATAACTCAGACATAGGGTAGGGGTTTGTTACAGGAGTGGGTGGGTGAGATTCGGTGGCCTGCGTTGTGCAGGAGGTCAGACTAGATGATCATAATGGTCCCTTCTGACCTTAAAGTCTGAGTCTATGCTCTCTGGTTAACAAGGGGTTAGCTTTGGCTCAGCTTCCCTCTCCCTTGCACAAGTGCTTATGGGACAGGCTAGATCAGTGGCTGTTTAGGAGGAAAGCCTTTGGTTAGGCCTGTCTCCACACCCAAGGTAGTCTGAGTGTTTTGATTTACTTTTCCTAATACTTGAGGAAAAGACCTTGCTAACTGTGGCTTTTTTTTTCTCTTCCTTCTGCTGAGTCATTTAACCAATTTATACATGAGTTGCGTTACTCAGATTGCTTCTAGCTAGGCTGGTTTATGGTGTGGGTGGGAGGGGGGAATTTGGTCCCATTCATGGTTCAGTGATTGATTTCATTGCTAGGAGAGGTTGTTTCTAAGTGTTAGAACTACTGTGGCAAGTTAAGTGTCTGCTTTAATATGCCACCATTTAAAAAAAAATTTTTTTTTAATTTGGCTGTATAGATGAAACTTTAAGGCAGATACTCCAGATCCAGTTTGAATCGGTAATTTACTTAAATGACTTCAATTTTTCCTCAAGCGTTTTTTCAGTGGAACTTCAGTGGAACTATAGTGACATCTAGTGGCGAGTTAGAGAAGGTGTACTTCAGCTGAAAATTCTTACCTAAAATGTGGCTTACTTTTGCACCTTTGCAATTGTAAAATAGATTTTTAAAACTGACAGGTGGTGGTTTTCAACTTTCATTTGTCCTCACTGTAACAGCATGTGATTTTAAAGGAGGAGATAAGTATCTGCTCTTGTCAGTAGCTGGCAAAGTGCAAAATGCTTGTATTTAGAGGAACTGCAGTCAAATGTAATTTACTAAATGAATGGAAGTTACCTAGCTGACAACCAGGGCCGGCTCTAGGCACCAGCAAAACAAGCTGGTGCTTGGGGCGGCACATTTTTAGGGGCGGCATGGCCGGCGCCAGAATGCCGCCCCTAAAAATGTGCTCCGGCCGCCCTAGCTCACCTCCGCTGCTGCCGCTCGCGCGCCACTGCTCGCCCTCCCTCCCAGCCTCTCAAACCTGGGAGGGAGGGGGAGATCCCGAGCGGCTGCGGCACGCGAAACAGCTGATTCGTGCGCTGCTTCTCCCCCTTCCTCCCTCCCAGGCTCTCAAACCTGGGAGGGAGGAGGCAGGGCTGGGGATTTGGGGAAGGGGCGGAGCTGAGGCGGGGCCGGGGGTGGGGTAAGAAAAAAACGGGGGGGAGAGGGGGCGGCCAAAATTGTTTCTGCTTGGGGCGGCAAAAATCCCAGAGCCGGCCCTGCTGACAACTCCAGCTCTGATAGAAAGGTGTGATGTTCCAGACTTGCACTCTTTCTGATTCAGTCACATGAGCTTCCCATGATATAGCCAAAAATTGTGGAACTGCTGAGGAAAGAAGCTTCTCCTTTTGATTTTTATCATTTGGTAGCATTAACATTGGTATCATAAGTAAGAGCCAACAAGCACCTAGATCTTCCCTCCCAGTTGCCAGTCGTTGGGGTGAGTATATTGTTGTATTTCCCACAGTTAACAGAGCTGCCAGCCAGCACAACAATCGGTGGCAGATGCGAAGTGAATGTGTGTCACTGTTGTAGATTAGTAATGCAATAATTGAGCAATAAAAAGTGAGACTTGGCATGATTCATTATTGCTTCCACATTGTGTAATCCACAAGCTGAAGCGAACTGTAGCCATTTCTCAAGTCTGAAAACTTGGATCGCAGAAGTTAACCATGGAAAAACTTTTAGAGCTGTAACCAAATGTCTTCCAGTAGACGCTCGGCAGTGTGGTCCTCACTCATCTAAGTACACGTGCACAAGTCCTTTTTGCTTAGGGATGGACTTAAAATCAAGTCACCTGCTTTGCTGAATCAAGGTCGGTAACTCAGCTAGCCAAGCAAAACAATTTGCACATATGTTGGTTTGAATTTTGAAAGTTATTTGCTTTGTCTTTGGTTTTGCCCCCTTCTGTGTTCTTTCCATGAATGTGGAAACAAATGTTAAAAGTTGCATGCATGTGTATTCACAGAAATCACATGCTGGGAATGCTTGTGTCCTTTTCATATGGATTTGACTTAGTTATAGGAGCTGCCAGTTTAAAAAGCTGAACTTCATTTGCAATCTTACAGATTCACAGCTATTCTGGTGACTGGGACGTTATATATAGAGATTCCTAGTGATGTTTGATTTAGTATTCTGCTGCCAGCCATAATATGATAGACACTCTCCACACATACAAGACGACGCTGTCCCTGCTCTTATAAAGTACTGAAGGCTAGTTCGCCATTATTTTAAAGCAATCTGTTAACGGTCCTTATATTAGGGAAGACAGCAGCCTTCCTTAAAGTTTCTAACTTTGTGTCTTTCCTCTTTAGGACTGGAGCAATCCACGTGGGTGACCGGATATTAGCTATTAATAATGTGAGTCTCAAGGGGAAACCACTCAGTGAAGCCATCCACCTACTCCAAATGGCTGGCGAGACTGTAACGCTGAAGATCAAGAAACAAACCGAAAGTAAGGCTTGGTCTACACTTACCCCCCCAATTCGAACTAAGGTACGCAACTTCAGCTACGTGAATAACGTAGCTGAAGTCGACGTACCTTAGTTCGAACTTACCTCGGTCCACACGCGGCAGGCAGGCTCCCCCGTCGACGCCACAGTACTCCTCTCGTCTAGCTGGAGTACCACAGTCGACGGCGATCACTTCCTGGTTCGACTTATCGCGTCCAGACAAGACGTGATAAGTCGAACCCAGAACTTCGATTCCCAGCCGCCGAACTAGCGGCTGGGTGTAGACATACCCTAAGGGCAGAAGCCTTTGCAACCTTTTTGTCCAAAGTATACAGCTACAGTAGAAATGTGGTTGGCCTCATGGTGTAACAGGTAGTGTTCTGCAATGCTATAGGAGAATCTGGAGTTTAATTCCACACCCTGGTTTTCTACTACCTGGCTGTCTAGGGGCAAAATGTCCTGAAGAGCCCATATATTCAGATCTGAAAAGAAAGGCCTGGGGAGAAATTTTGGGGAAAATAATTACTAAAAGTAAAATATTTATTTTAAAATATAATATATATAAAGGGACACAATCAGCAATAAAAATTGCACCTCGGTCTGCAAATGTGAACTTGCTGCTATTCCAAGTAACACCTAAATTGACTAGAGGTGAAAAGAGATTAGATGGAAAATGTATAATTTAGTTAAAATGTACTTTTCAAGATAGCACTTTGTGTCAGTGGTTTCACAGTTTCCCCATCTGTGTGGGTGTCTCGCACCGCAAAAGGGAGGGCGGAGAGAAATCTTCTTAAAATTAAAAATGTGATTTTTGTAAAGCTACAAAAATGAGCAGGTGTAGTTCCTGGAAAAACAACCTTGAACTCTTCCTTTTGAAACTGACTCGGTGTCACACTGGCTGTTATCCTTTAAAAGCCTCTCCTAGCTTGTGGTCCTAAGATCTTCAAAGTTACCTTCTTTTGACATTAGAATCCCCCCCACCTACTTACCTCTATGTAGCTTTGAAGTCATTCCATTCTGATGTAGCATCAAAGGAGGAGGAGGCATATCTAGGACAGACAGGTCATTTTTAAAATTAATATTTTTTTAGCAGGGACAAGATAATCAATCTGGGTAAGTTTTTAAAAAAATATATTTTTTTTTTCTCCTCCAGGGCCCCTGCCAAATGCAAACCACACAAAACTCCTCCCATCAATATGCAAAAATATTGTGACCTGTCTCTAATCCCTCCTTCCCTTTCCCATATTATGTATTGCCTTTTTATCATGCCTTTTCACTTTGTAGGTCTGGCTGGGGCCAGATATAGAAGTGCCATGGGAGAGACAGTTTCTTCCTGTTCTACTTAATAGCAGGAAACATCAGAAACTCTTCCAAGGAAGCCTATTCCAGCCTAGATTTGCAAATCCAAGAGGTTTGACAAAATAATAATAATAGTACCTTGCTCTTACTTAGCTCTTTTCCGTAGATTTCAAAGTGCTTTTACAAAGGAGTTCGGTATCATCATTCCCATTTTACAGATGGGAAAGCTGAGGCATCAGGAGAGCTGTGACTTGTCCAAGGTCACCCAGCAAAACAGAGGCAGATCAGGGAATTAAACCCAGGTGTCCCAAATCCGAGTCCAGCATCAATCTGCTAGGCCAAACTTCTAGGGCCTTCTCCAAAACAAACCTTTCCCCCATGATGCTCTGTGGGTGCTTTCTCTGTAGGTCACTAAAATGGTTGAAGAAATGCCGAGTTGTGGTCAGAAAAGTGGCTTCACAGTCACATTCTAAGTATAATTCTTCACAATAACATTCTAAGGGAGCTGGCAATCCCGCGGGCCGGATTGAAAGCCCTGACGGGCCAGATCTGGCCTACAGGCCATAGTTTGCCCTCCCCTGCTCCAGAAGGAGGAAGGGGTGGATTTGGGGATTTAGCGTAGCTCTGAAGTCTCTGTAGGGTGACCAGATGTCCTGATTTTATAGGGACAGTCCTGATTTTTTGGTCTTTTTCTTATATAGGCTCCTATTACCCCCACCCCCTGTCCTGATTTTTCACACTTGCTGTCTGGTCACCCTAAGTCTCTGCATTCTGTAATCCAAAAAAAATCCCAGTGGTTAGTTTCTTATGTACAACATGTATATAAGAACATGCACAACATAAAAAGATGGCCAGTTTTTAGGGCTCTGTGAGAGCAGCCATATTATGTATGGAGTCATCCTAACTGTCCAATAGTATCATCTCCCTTCTCAGATACAGATGTTCCAAAGTGTTTCCTCAGAAGATTTGCAAGGCCAAGAATCTACTCTTAATACCAGTTGACCACCTGGTGGCAAAGTTTAGTGTGTTTTAGCAAAATATAAAGGTTGCAGTTAAGAGTGATGATTCCTTTCATAGGAGGCCTGTTTTTCCAAGAAGCAGGAAGTGGGTATTTCTGCTCTGGCTTGCTCAAATATCTGAGCATACACCCTTCTCTGATGCTCGCCCATCACCTTCGTAAATATGATGTTTATCTGAACAGGTCTTCAGTCTCTGATGGTCTTTGACAAGTAACATGTGTCCCATCTATACTCAATAAAATGCATAAGAACAAGTGATCTGTTTTGGTTCCAGGGTCTTATCCCAAGAAGTCAGGGAGTATGAATGAAGTGAGTGACCCAGAAGATGAACTGACCGACTCTCAGAAAACTAGCAAACTCTCCGAGATTTACTCCACCACCATCCCCAGCGTGGACAGCGCTATGGAATCCTGGGATGGTTCGGGCATTGACGCAGGCTACGGAAGCCAAGGTGAGTCTGGGTCTCTACCGTAGATGTGGGAGCCAAGCTGGATATAATCAGAGCTGCCCCAAACTCAGACTGAGCCTGACCCTCTTGCATGATTTCTTGGTTGCAGTCGGGCATTGAATTGCTGAAATACCACGGGCAGGGCTGTCCTTGTGGTATTTTCAGCCTAATGTGAAGCAAGATTTCTGGAACAATTATGTGCAAAGGTTCAAGAGCCACCAACATTTGGGTGCTTATCCGAGCAAGCCCTTGCTACCATTACTAGTTCTACTGTTGTTGTTTTGCACTTACGGTGCCTTTAGCCTGAGAATCTCAAAGCCCTCTACAAAGATAAATAAATATTATCCCCGTTTTATAGATGGGGGGGAAAACTGGGGCCACTAGAGGTTGTGACTTGCTCAGGATCACACAGTGGGTCAATGACAGAACTGGGGATAGAACCCAAGTCTGTTGACACCCAACCACTTACTTTAGCTTCTGGATTATGCCACTTTAAATAGCTTTCGTACCTGATGCTTGGGTTTATTTTCATCCATTTGAAATATTATCTGTCTTAGCCAGTAGCAAGGAAGGTTGCTTGAAATCCATAAGCTCTTTGTGTAATTAGTAGCACTTGGGTTCACCACGCACTGAATACCTCGTTCAATGAAGTATGACTATCGCTTCGGATCTTTCTAACCTCTGCAAATATGTCCCTCTATATCTGTGTTAGGGATAATGAAACCAATATATTAGAATCTCTTCCCTAATCGCTGGGGGAAAGGGCTTAATGAAACCATTGCATAACAACAAAAGTTACTGCAAAGTAAAGCAATATGATTGGCTCTCACAAACACGAAAGGAGAGACTCATTATCTGGAGGCAATGGAGCCATAGGCAAAAAGCAGCCTGGCTAAAAGGGACTTTCTTGTATTTTCTGTTTATTGCATTACTCCTCATTGCATTATACTGACACTGGCTGAAGTGAGTGTGGAATGGACAGAGGGATGCTCAGAAGTAGACTCAAATGCCTGGCGGGCGGAAGCATGGAGTAGTAATAGTGAAGAACTTGTCCTCACCCACTGCAGGGCCAGAAGTGTTGCTGATGCCATGGTGTGGGTAGGGTTAACAGGGCTGGTTGTGAAGCCCATTCAGCAAAATAATAGCACAGGATTAGATTAAATAAATTTACCTCACGTTCCATTTGTACCTACCATTCCCAGCTGTTAACTGAACAAAATAGCTCTACCATATGAAGGATTTGAGTGAGGCTGTTGCACTAGACTGTGTCATGAATGTACCACCAGGGGGCTCCAATGCAGTAGGATTTTATGTTGGATTTCCCAGGAGAAAAGCCAGAGAAACACTTGTACTTATGGGACTGAATGGAGGGAGAGAGCTAAGGAACACCCAGGTTGACAGCCAGATATATTGCTGTATTCTGGCCCTAATGCACTTGGGGGGAATTTGACTCGTAGCAACATAGGGGTTTGGGCAAAGGGACCATGATGTTCTCCTGACCCAGGAAATGGCTGATGCTCTCGGCTTCTGTGAGCTGCTGGCAAGTATTTTCTGGGGCACTCTCTCCGGAACGCTCTAACCTTTCAGCACAAAGAACACTCAGCTAAGAAAAATAATGGACGTTGGCATTTTCATAGGAATTACTGACATTGTCCCTCGGCATTTCCATTGCTCTTGGCTGTCCAGGAGGTCAAGTCTCCTTTAATTATGTGTTGCTCCACTACCTCTTCCTGTTGATTTGGCAAAGCGTGTATGGCAGTGTGCAACTTTTCTTGGAAAGGCTGCTAGAATTTCTCTGAAAAACGCACTGAATAGGCCGGGGAGTGAGGAAGGTGGGGAGGGGATGCAAGTGAGGTTATTTCCTTTGCCGACAGCACCTAAATTACCAATGGATGCTCTGTTTGGAAAAGTCGCTGTCTATGCTGCTTCAGCCCCCTTGAGACCTACAGTTTCTTGCTGCTCAGGGGCCATCAAATCTTTGTATCTCAAATTGCGTGGTATGTGAAGAATTATTCTTAGCGTAAGGGATAGGGGAAGCTTGTATTTTTTCATCTTTACTATGTGAAGGGGAAGGAGGAGTTAATCATATATGGGATCAGTGCGGCTTTAGTGTGCACATAGGAGGTATACTGCTTTGTAGCATACTACTTTGTACTAGCTATGAACCAGCTTCTCTTTGGGCACACGTGTATATTTTAGTTAGATACACTTCTTCATGTCTCCTCCAGATAAATTGCAGTCCCTGAGCCTGCAGTGATCTCTTCCCAGGCACAGGGGTCTGTACTGGGGCACTCATTGCAGGATCCGGGTCTAAAGGTATGTCCAAACTACAGCTTCTGTAGCGGCATAGCTCTGGCAGTGCAGCTGTGCCACTGTAGTGCCGTAAAGTAGATGCTTCCTACATGGACAGAAGGGGTTTTTCCATTGACGTAGTTAATCTACCTCTCGGAGAGGCAGTAGCTAGGTCTGCAGAAGAGTTCTTCCATCTGTGGTGCTCCGCAGGGGTTAGGAGGCACCTCACCATCACCTGCCCTGAGCGTGAAGCTGTCTTGTCTGTGCCTGCTGTGGACCAGCTTCCTGAAACCAACAGCCTCGGGCAGCACAAGCACTGGCTGCCAGGCCGCTGCAGGCCTCACGCTCTCTGTGCCGGTAGCAATAGGTGCACTCCAACTCCCGAATATTCCAAGCGTTTCCTGCACAGTCCAGCCCCTCATCTGTCCATGGACACTCTCAGAATGGTCAGGCTCACTGTTCCCACCAGTACGCACCAGCCTGCAAGACTCAACTCCAGAGCATCACTTGGCTTAACACCACAGCACTTAGATCTATTTAAAGTGAAAACAAGAATAGGTTTTATTGTCAAAGACCAGAGATTCGGGTATAGTGAGTAAAGAATATTGTGAGTAAACAAATGGTTCTATATCAAACAAAATCATAACACACTTTTTTTTTTTTAAGACTAAACTTTAACTGACAAGTTGTCTAAAGAAGCTTATCTCACCCAAAGCTCTCTCCAGAGTTTTCAGCCAAGCCTGGCTGAGACCCCATGAAGCAAAACCGCTGTCCTTTTCCCCCTCAGTGAAGGGTACCAGGGCGTCTTGTTTGCCTCCCAAATACAGTGGAGCAAAGCTTTGATATGTAGCCCAACAGATGGGGTTCTCTCCCCTACCCCTGCTGATTTTCTCTCCTTATTAGTTTCTTTCTGAAGTCCCCACAATCCTTCATTTGCCTTCAGTTCAGACTGGTGATAGGAGACCTATTGTGAATGCGGCAATGCTCAATTTACATATAAACATCTTCTTGTCTGGCAGAGAACCTGTTTTTCGCCTTTGCTGCTGACCAATCCCCCCAGACAGACTTTAAGAACGTATTTTCAGTGTCTATACAATGATATTGATGACCGATGTGACATTGGGGTTCATTTCAGACCTCACATGGCATTCTGTGGTGAACAGAATGTACAGGTCAGAATCACAAGATTCCTGTAACCCCTCTGCACCCCGTTGCCAGTTGGTAATAGGAGGTTGTGGGGTCACACCATCGACCCAGCTGCATCTACACCAGGGTTAGGTCAACCTAACCACAGCCCAGCGACATTTTTCACAGCCCTGAGTGACATAGCTAGGTCAATCTAATTTTTAAATGTAGACCAGGCCTTACTCTCTTCCAACAAGAATTTCACATTTTCTGCAGCAAAATGGCACCTAGGCAGGTGACTCTGATGGTACCAACCAATGGATTCCATCAACATGGATAAATTCCTTGAAAGGAGAGAGTTCCATTCACCATGAGGGATTTTAAGATCTGAAATACAACATTTGGATGTTATTTCCAAACTTGTGGTGTTCTGCTTCTTATGGCTTTCTCTCCCTTGTGTCTGTGGCAGACTGACAATATCCTGTGTTATCCTGAACAAACCTTATGGAATTAAGTTAAACTTTATTGAATTAGGGTTAATACCTTTTGGGTACATTATATTAAAAATGCAATTGTGTCTGGGTTATCGTGGTATTGCATGTACCTTCTCGGCCGGGGGGGAGATGCTAATGAACTTCCTCCTTTATCAACCCTTTGAAGCCCCCCCTTGGAGAGGTGGGGTTGGAAGGACTGGGTGCTTGTTCTGAGCTGAAGCTGTGATGAACTGGTAAGCACAAAAATCACCTTTGGGTGGGGGGTTGAAGGACTGATCCTCCCAAAACTCCATGTTATGGTTGGGGTTAACTCTGGCAAACTTATTAGCATGTGTGAAGGTTCTTCTGTTGTTTTTATTATGTTTTTATGTAATGTTTTTTACCTTCAGAATAAAGTAGGCTTGCATAGGAAGTGCTGTGTGCTACTTTTATAACTATAGCTATTACACCTGTTAACCGTCTCTGACGAGAAAGCAAGCAGGTATCCTTGGGTAACATCTTTGTTCTAGGAAATACATTGAAGGCAGAGAACCATGCAGCCTGAAAATTCCCTGCTTAGAAGGGAGCGGGCCTGTCTCCCCATGGAAGGGAGGCAACAGCTGGGGAGTTGGAAGCTTGAGAGTGGGTCTGGGACACTAAAGTGAACTGGGAGAGTGTTCATTAGGACTCTGGAATAGTTAACCTACAATGGGATTTTCAGAGCTCTCCAATGGGACCTGGCATCCAAATCCCTTAAAAGTAATGGGAATTGAGTGTCCAAATTCTTTTAAGCAGCTTTGGAAATTTACAAGAAATAATTCCTGCATCAAATTCACTGCCATTAAGAATGATCTCAGCCAAGTACAAAGTGTCAACTGGCAATAGTCCAGTTCATACTGCCGTCTGCATTACCCCAGCAAGTAGGTTCACAGTAAAAGTTCTGACCCAATGGCAATGCAGTTGTGTGAGGGACCAGGGTTTTGGACCTACTTCAGCACTTAAGGGTAACTTTGCTCTTAGTAGTAGTATCACGGTATAGGTATCTTCCTTCAGCTTTCCCGTTACTAATGGGCACAGTTATTCCTGCGTGCTGAGGTGGGGAAGATGGAAACAACAGAGGGGCAAGAAATATTTGGTCAGGTTTTATTTTGATCTCACTGTTTATTTGTATTACAGTAGCACATAGGTGTCATCTTGACTGGGGCCTCTAGTAAGAGATAGTCACTACCCCAAAGAACCTACGGTGTAGATAGCTATGGGTGGGAGGAAATAAGTATTATAAATTCCCATTTTACAAATGGGAGAAACCAAGCACTGAGAGATTAAGTGACTTCCTCAAGATCATGCAGGAAGTCAGTGGCAGAGCTGGAATGGAACTCAGATCTTTTAAAGAATAAATCCAGTGCCTTCAGCACATGACCATCCTTCCCTGGGATCTAATGTTTCATTATGACTGTCTAACGCTGTGTGATTTTCCCCCCCCCCTTCCTCTCTTCCCGCCTTCCTTAGGTACATACATACCTCAGGCTGTTGGCATTGCCCTACATCCACATGAATGGAGACCTAGCAGGCAGAAGAACAGCACCCCTCCTGGGGATCCCAGGAAGAACTATCCCTATATGGATGGAAGCTTCAGTGAAGATGACTGGGACAAACCCACCAGGTATGTAGGGGCTGGAAGAAGCAGGGAGGAGGTGGGTAGACGTGTGGGTATGTGCATGTCCATACTGACTGTGTTGTCCATCATATTGTATTTGCAACATGTAGGGTGTGTTTGTGCATGCATGTGTGTGGTGGAGCAGTTGAGTCAGGGATGGAGAATGGACAGGATAGTTCCTATTAATCTCTTCCCAACTACAATCTAATAGTTGCCCAGTTCATATAAACTCTTAAGTTGTGTTGTCACTGCTGAGAATTCAGTTATTATCTACAATATTTAACACATACAGTGCAGGGTGTTGATGACCTGTCTTGCCATGGGTACCATGGTGACAGTCTCCAGTATTCAACCATCTTGTCTTTGAGATTTAAACCTGAGGTGATTTGTAAGTCTATGCACTGTTGGGGGTACGTGTGTGTTTAGGATGCAAGTGGGGGATATCAGGTGCATGCAGTACTGCAGTTTGCTACCAAATCTCAAATTTCAGTTAGGTAATCCTTTTTTAAAAAAAAATTAGACCTGTAGTATATTGGTAACTTAACCAACAGGCTTTGATAAAGATCATGCACCATGAATTCTTCACTTCAGACTGCTTTGGCAGTACACTTTGTATTAACACTGCAGTTTCCCAGGGACATTTATACAGTGAAACGGTCTTCAAGGACCAGCAGAATATCTCTTCCTAAAGCAGGCGGGTCTTCAGTTGTTATAACAAAATTGTATCGCAAACCCCCTGGACTTATGTTCAAGGTTGCGTAAAACAGTGGATTACCTGTTAGGAGGCAGACCTTACTGCTGGTTTCACTGTACTTTACAATGAAAGAATAACTTGGTAGCACTACCTCCTAAAGCTATGACCTGTTGCTCCCACTCTGGCTCACCTTGAGTTGTACCTTCTTCCACCAGTTAGTCCAGCTGAAGAAGTCAAGGTGACCAAGAGTAGCAGAATCAAGCCCTTGGCTCAGGCTACAGCAGGTGCTACAGAAATGCCTGTAAATCAACACTGTGGGTGTGCAAGGGAACAAAGCTGCTCTTCACTTTCCCATGAAACTTCTGCTGTTGAGATTCACGCCTGCTTTTTCCCCTGCTCCGACCCCTATTATTGCTAGGCGGCTCTACACAGGGCTTCCCTGAGGGGGGAAGAGGGGCTGACCCCTCACTGAGTTACGCGCAATGAAAGGAGTTCCTACTTCATTGACTAATCCTGCCCTTGACATTCTCCAGACGCCCCATAGTTGTGTGTGTTGCGTGTTTTTTTTTATTATTATTATTTTTGTTTGTCAAAACAAAACAAAAAATTAGACCATCTCATGGACATTTCCACGTATTTAGAAATAGTAAAGCTGGAAGGAAAGCCATCAGCAGCTGATATTTTGTATGGATTTCGGTCCTTCTAGAACAGCTTGCCTCACAAAGGCTGTTAAGCTTTAATGGTTCCTATAGGGTGGCTGCTTGACAGCTGTAGCTACCATATTTGTTGAGCCTTTGTAATGGCTCTTGAAGCCAAACCCATTCTGACTCCGCTCTGGAAAACTAACACGCACAAGTCAGAGGGCCAATTCGACCATGTCGTCGTCTTAGGGAGAAAACAATTAACCTATCTAACCACAGCTGTTTCCAACCCGGAAAAGGCATTGGTGCCAGTGATGTAAGATCCCCAATCTAGAGTTCTGAATGCATTTTTATAATGATAGATTTGACTTGCTGATTCAAGACGCAAGAGACTCCAACTGTAGGAAGTGTCTATCTCCCTGGAAACTTTACAGCAAAGAAAGAGAATGAGGAAGGGAAGGGAAGCGAAGTTCGAGTCTTTGGCATTATAATAGCAGGTTTCAGTCTAAGTCTAAAGGGGTTTTTGTTTATTTTTATAAAATCAGTCACTGGGTAACTTTGGACCTCTCTAGTGCAATAAACTAAGGCCCTGATCCTGCAAAGACTGACTGACTTGTGTGCTTAAACTTACGCAGTGTGAATAGTCCCATTGAAGCCAATGGGGCCACACACAGTGCATTAAGTTAAGCATGTGTTTAAAAACTTGCATGATCTGGGCCTAAATCTGGAAGTGGGGCTTTTTAAATGGGGAGTCTTCCGTTAATTGGATGAAAAAAATCAACTGCTTTTTGACTAGTGTTCAAATAATAGAATATTTGATCTTTGTTAAATAGCATTGACTGATGGAGAAGCTTCTCTTATTTGAAAAGTTAATGACTCAATTTTAGCTATGTAAATTGTCACCAGATACCACAGAGATAGAATCTTATACATGCAGTTACTAATAATATTGGTAGAAGATAGCATTGCTGAGATTAGATACAGTAGAACTATCCGACTGCTGGGTTTATAATGCGTTGCTGTTTCTCAGTATGGCATATAGAGAGGACTTTCTTGGAGACCTTAAGATATTAGATCGAGAGTTTCTTGTCTCAGGGGCTGTTTTACACAGTGCCTGGCATATTTTAGGCACTTCCATAATCCACAAAACAATGCTAATAATTCCCTTGCCATGAATCTCTCAAGCCACTTCAGTGCATTCAATTACCATTTGCTTTAGAGGTCTAAATAATGTACTCCCGCATCATGTCTAGTGGCTCGCTAGTGGAGATACTGATTTCCCCATCACTGCAGTGTCTGTATCTGCCCAGTATTGCACTGCAAATATTTCTACCAGTTTGAGAGCGATTTCTTCCACATGTACCAGTATTCCCTGGTATATCTGGTGAAAACATTTAAACAGGTAGTGATGTTGTAAGTGCAGCCACTGTTTCATAGACATGAGAGAGAAGATCTATTTGACTATATTGTCCAGTTCCCCTTGTTACTGTCAATATGATAAATACATCTTAAGTTAAAGCAAATGCTGGATCATATGAGTTGCACTCAAGTTCCCTGTGTTGCTAATTGCAGTGTTATTGCTTGTCTAGGCTAGCGCAAATCATTTTATATACATCTCTCTACATTATTTACTCTCACAGAAACCTAATGTATTTATCATTTTCTCACCATGTCTGTTACCCTCTGTGTTTTTCTCTCTCTTCTCAGGTGTTCTGTGTCTCAGATCTGAACTCTGTCCCATCAGCCTTTGTACTAACAGTCTCTGAGGCTCCTGGTTTACCCATAATGCATCCTTTTTTTCTTTCACTTCTCTGTTTCACCAAAACGTCTTCCCAAACCTACAGTCTTCCTACAGGCACTTTTTATTTACCCTTTTGAACTTGACATTACTACACCAACTTAATTCTTCCTTTGAAGGACTTTTGCCCTGTTAGTAAGTGCATGGAGGTTTTGTATTTGGACTCTCTTGCCTGAAAAGTTCATATTGTTTGCTTTTGTATATGAAGACTCTTCAAGTCTCTGCTTTTACTGGTGAGCCACTTGCTCTAGCCTTGCGGCTTTCTTCCCGCTGCAGAAGAGTGCTGACCATTTTTGGTTCCTACGTTACAACAGATATCCCAACCGCCAGAACGGCCTTGAGACCGCTCACGAGGATAGTTTTTGGCGCGTTTTTGGAGAGGCTTTGGAGGACTTGGAAACATGCGGCCAGTCTGAACTTTTGAGGGAGATCGAGGTAAATCAACTTGGAATTGTTCTAACCAGTCCATTCTCACCACTTGTAGTAAGTGATTCCCCTTGTATGCTAAATGTTGACAATATCTATGCAGGGGAGGGGCAAGGATTCTATCCGAGTTTGATCCCTTGGAATATTTGTATTTTCAGATCACTCGACTCATCTGTTAATAGTCTGTTCAGTTTTTTCCCATCAACTGTCAAAGTATTCACAAAAAGCTTTTCTTGTTTTGACCAGCTTCATAGCTCACCAAACAATAGTAATAAAATCATAGAATTTCAGGGTTGGAAGGGATCTCAGGAGGTCTAGTCCAACCCCCTGCTCAGAGCAGGACCAATCCCCAGACAGATTTTTGCCCCCGATCCCTAAATGGCCCCCTCAAGGATTGAACTCTCAACCCTGGGTTTAGCAGGCCAATGCTCAAACCACTGAGCTATCTCCTCCTCCATGCCTCCCCCCCTCAAATGGCAAATACTCTATTGAAGCAGTATTTCTGATTGACAAGCTCTGCAGATTGGCCAAAATGGGTCCAAAAAACGTGTGTACTAAACAGTTGTTATTTTAGATGTCTGAGAGCCCAGCACGTACCTTGCATTCAGATGTCTACACCCATTGCTGGTTCAGTAAGATAGATAAATGGTAGATTTTCATCCAATCCCCCTACTCCTCTCCCCTCACCCCCACCCCACCCCCGGAAAATTTATAAGAAGGCGGCAGCTTCCTGTAGACATAGTGTTTTCTTTCTTCGAGCTACTCTCTTGTCTTTATCCACAACACTTTGGAAGTCCTGTTATTGTCTCTGGCTGTGGGATGGGCAGGTTGGAATTTAAAACCTTGTGGAGAAAGTAAAGCAGGAAAGCCCTCTTCAGAAACCACTTTAAAAATCACTAGAAAGTTCTGTAAGGAACAACCCTGCACTAGCAGGACTGGCTGAATATCCATCTTCTAATCTAGGAATCAGTCGTTACAGAAGACCAGATTGTAGCTTGGCTTTTGCAGTGATGCAAAGGAGTGAGGGGTGTAAGGCGAGCTGCCTGTATCACATTTTTCAGTGCGGGAATGGAAGCAGATTCTGCCCAGCTGCTACTCCCCCTGATCTGTGCAGGCAGGTGAGGACTGCATGGATCCTTGGCTCCACTTTGCTCGCCCTCTCATCCCCCCAAAAGACGCTTGGCCAGCAAAGCCCCATTGGCACACAAGGTGATGTGTGCTGTGCTGGGTATAGGTCTGGAGCAACAGGGAGACCAGGAGGAACTTTGTGACTTTGCATCCCAGGCTGCTCTTGGGGCAGTCCAGCAATGCACTGCTCCCTACTTAGAGCATATTGTAAAGTGACTCTCTAGACTTGCGATCAAAGCCCATTGAAGTCCATGGAACGATTCCCATTTTCTCCAGTAAAGTTTGGGTATTTGAGTTTTCCAGTTCACAAGGCAGTGAAAGTGATAGGGAATTTAAAAAACATAAGGTTTCCATTCACCGCCCTCTTTAGGAAAATGAGGATATTGCAGATATATTTCACACAGCCACAAGAATCTATTTGATTATTCTCCTCCTTTGTTCCAAGCCAAAGCAGACTGATCTTCTCTAGCTATCTGACACTAGCACAGGTGAATTAAATCCTCCATTGGGGGGGAAGGATTTGTTTAGATGCTTAATCAGATGGCTCTTTCACTATGCACACCAGTGATTAGTCATTGATTTGCCACTGCTGAGCTTTGCTTTGCTATCTGCTCCCTACCTTTCATTTTTTTTCTTGTGCCTGTTGACATTTAAGTGAACTTCTGACCTTCTGAGCTTGAACCTTGGAATTAAGATGTTCATTACTAATTTAAATAGATTGTGTGACCTGGAGCCAGTCGAGGTTGCATACACCGATTTCTTGATTCATTCCTTAGTTTTGATCAGTATAATCCCTTTAACGAAAAACATTGCCAAATAGAGACTTTTCTACATAGAGGGCTCTTTAAAGGGATGCTATGAAGGGTGACTGGTCCTAAATGCTACCTAATTTCATATTATTAACCTTTTTAAAGGCTTGATCAATTTTCCTAAATGAAGGCTGCCTCCTCTTGACATATAAAATCCATTGGTGTTGGAACTAGGGGTGCTGGGGAGCTGCCGCACCCCACCCCCTGGCTTGAAGTGGTTTCCATGATATACAGGATTTACAGTTCGGTTCAATGGCTCTCAGTATCCCCGCTATACAAATTGTTCCAACACCCCTGATAAAATCCTAATATTTTTGATGGAAAACTTTCTGTGGAACTCAAGGTATTGTCTTGCTTAGCCATTGCAGACAAATGCACATGCAACATACTGCAGCTCTGGAATCAGGTATAGTATCAAAACCTACCAGAATCCTTCTCTGTGATCCAGATTCTGGTATATTTCAGTTCCCTTCCTGCTCATAAAGAACAGAGCAGGCTGGCAAACTAGAGGGATGGTGGCATGCCGAGAAACTATCCTCCGATCTTTTTAATGCCATAAATTCCCAGAGCTATATTATAGGGAGATGGTACAAAATCAGAGTGCAGCTGGCTTAAGGTTTTATACCTGAGTAGGTAGGCACAGGCATAGGGGAAGCATATTGCTTGCTGTCTTTATTGTATCTCTAGAACACATGTAGCAAGCGCTCCCCCCATGTCTGCCTCCTGCTGCTTGCCGGGTCCACAGTCCCATCTCTTCAGGGTATTTAGCCCTATTTGCAGTGTTAGTGGCTCTCCCTTACATTCAAAGAGTGCTGGCTTGAAGCATTCTGAGCTCTTTCTGCACAGGGATGCTGAAGAGGAAGGGATTTCCTGTGTGTTTCCATAGTGAAGAAGCCATAATTTGCCCCCATAATCCATAGAAATGTAGGTCTGAAAGCAATCTTGATAGGTCATCTAGTCCAGTCCCCTGCATTGAGGCAGGACTACGTATTAGCTGACCGTCCCTGACAGGTGTTTGTCTAACCTGTTCTTAAAAACCTCCAATGGTGGAGATTCCACAACCTCCCAAGATAATCAGTTCCAGTGCTTAACTACTTTTGCAGTTAGGAATTTTTTCCTAATGTATAATCTAAATCTTCCTTGCTGCCCATTACTACTTGTCCTGTCCTCAGTGGTTAAGAAGAACAATTTATCACCTTTCTCTTTATAATAACCTTTTATGGACTTGAAGACTGTTATCCGGTTCCCCCATCAGTTTTCTGTTCTCCAGACTAAAAACCCAGTGTTTTCAGTCTTCTCTTGTAGGCAATGTTTTCTAGACCTTTGATAAAAAATTTTGCGCTCGTCTGGTCTTTCTCCAATTTGTCCACATCTTTCCCAATAATGTGTATGCCAGTATCATTTCCCTGGTGCTGCCTCACCGAACTGTTAGTCTGTGAACTACAGTGGTGTCAGCAAATCAGTGTTTCAGACCCTATAATGTCCTTCCCAAGATGTCCATAGAATGACATAGTTTCTGAGAAACAAAAGCAAAACCTGTCACTTGAGAGGAAAACCAGTTTCAGAAGCAAAAAGATCACTTCTCCAGGCCCAGACTGTTTGAAAGAACCTTCTCTCTGTCTTGAAAGCCCAACCTCACTCTAAACAACCTGTAGCTGGCAGTATAACTTGCATATTTTGACGTATTGAAAAGATAAAGGACTTTGCTGTACAATAGTTGGACTATAAGCTTGTTTCACTGACTGTTGACCATTCTGAATGTATGAAAAGATAACCTTGAACTCCTCCTAGAGACTGCTGGGACTTGATGGTTGTGTTAAGGGAATTTCAGCTAGATCTGCACTAATTTCAGCATTCTTTTTTATCAGTTCCTTGAACAAGTACCTAGGTACATAAAATGTGTACAAGTGTTTTTTATAAAAAATGATCCCTCCGTTTTTCCATGGGGGGAAAACTGGCTAAAGATTTCTGACAAGAAACAATGAGCATTTGCCGAGATGCCTGCCTTTTTTGTAAGTGGCCCCTATAGCCAGCCAGAAGTGACTACATTTCTACCATTTGGGTTAGAATTATCATAGAATCATAGAATATCAGGGTTGGAAGGGACCTCAGGAGGTCATCTAGTCCAACCCCCTGCTCAAAGCAGGACCAATTCCCAACTAAATCATCCCAGCCAGGGCTTTGTCAAGCCGGGCCTTAAAAACCTCCAAGGAAGGAGACTCCACCACCTCCCTAGGTGACCTATTCCAGTGCTTCACCACCCTCCTAGTGAAAGAGTGTTTCCTAATATCCAACCTAGACCTCCCCCACTGCAACTTGAGACCACTGCTCCTTGTTCTGTCATCTGCCACCACTGAGAACAGCTGAGCTCCATCCTCTCTGGAACCCCCCCTCAGGTAGTTGAAAGCAGCTATCAAATCCCCCCTCATTCTTCTCTTCTGGAGACTAAACAATCCCAGTTCCCTCAGCCTCTCCTCATAAGTCATGTGCTCCAGACCCCTAATAATTTTTGTTGCCCTCCGCTGGACTCTTTCCAATTTTTCCACATCCTTCTTGTACTGTGGGGCCCAAAACTGGACACAGTACTCCAGATGAGGCCTCACCAATGTCGAATAAAGGGGAACGATCACGTTACATTACATCTCCTCTGGTTTGTGCTGAACCTTGTGTGTCACCTGCTTCTCTCTGAGTTGCTTTTGTTCTTCTAGGGTCCATCAGTTCTTGCCACTCAAACTTTTGTTTAGCCCAGTTGAACTAACTTACCACCTTATCCACAGGCATCCATCATGACAGGGAGCGTGCACAGTCTGGGCCTGGAAGGGAGCAAACTGCTCGTGGACTCTGTTAGTGAGTCTGGATTGAGCCCACTGAGGAAAGGAAACTCCAACTGCTGCGACGACGGGCAGAGCGACAGCAACATCGCTCCCACCAAGAAGAATGAGAGGAATCTGGAGATGAAGAAGATTAAGGAGGAGGTGCAGGAAATCATGTCTCCGACCCCTCTCGAGTTGCACAAGGTCTGTGTTTAGAAAGAGTTCACTTTAGTGTTATTCCGAGGATCCCTCGGTTACAAATAGCATTGTCAGGGTTACAGTGGGGATTACACTGAGAGACTGTCAGGGAATTTGCCCTTATACTGCATGTTCCCTGCCAAAAGGGGCAGCAGGAGAAATATTCTACTGGGAAGTGAGTTTTCTGTCATTTGTTCCCGACATGTCTACAGCTGAGCCAATATTTTATTTATATTTTCCCGGATCAGCCACGAAACTGAAAAATGAAATAAAAAATTGGTTAGTTTTGAACTGAAACTGGAGGGGGAGGAAGTGTTTCCCTCCCCCACCCCACCCCCAATGAAAAATATTCCATTTGGGTCAAATGAAACATTTCAAATGTCAATTTGAATTAATACTTCATTTATCTCTTTGGTACATGTTCTCAGGGTGTCAGATTAATGGGAAGGTGGCCTCCCACTAGAATACAGCAGCAGAGGTCTTTGCTCCCACCTAGAGATGGACTGAGGCTATGTCTTCACTACGGGGGGGGGTCGATTTAAGATACGCAAATTCAGCTACGTGAATAGCGTAGCTGAATTCGACGTATCGCAGCCGACTTACCCCGCTGTAAGGACGGTGGCAAAATCGACCTCCGGGGCTTCCCGTCGACGGCGCTTACTCCCACCTCCGCTGGTGGAGTAAGAGTGTCGATTCGGGGATCGATTGTCGCGTCCCGACGAGACGCGATAATTCGATCCCCGAGAGGTCGATTTCTACCCGCCGATTCAGGCCGGTAGTGTAGACCTAGCCTCAGACATATTGACCCTAGATCTCTACCCCACATCGCCAAACTTTGGGAGAATTCTAATGCCAACTTTGGCTTGCACCCCTCTGTGTTTATGTTTTAAGTGTAGACTAGGCCTAAGTCTAACACCAAGCTACAGCATAGCTCCTGCATGCCAAGTTCCTTGGGGGCGAAGGGAGAATACGATGGTATTCATCGCAGGTAGTTAATGATGGTAGTGATGGCAATAATACACTGCCTCCACCTTCTGGATTTAATTTGTGGGGAGATGTTGTGCCTACAAGCCCACAATTCCCAACTGTGTTGCCAAAATATGACTCAAAATGGAGTGTGCTGGGCTTTGCTCCTGGCTGAACTGGCTCTCGCTGGCTGAGGGCCACTGCTTCTCTGGCTGGGGGCACTGAAAAGAACTGTCCTGATGTGTCTCCTGTCAGGCAGCAATATTGCTTTCACTGGTGGGGTGGATGAGCTACCAGCTGCCTCTGCTGCTGGGGAGGAGGGAAGAAGGGAGGAGAGAGGCTTAAAGTGGGTTCAGCACAGTACAGCAGCTCTTCTCTGATCGGATCCCAGGCAGCTGGCTCAGCGTCAGCTGTCTGAATGGCTGGTGGTGGAGATGCATTAGTCCTTGGGAAGCTGGAGGGAGGCAGCAGCTCTTGGCTGGGCTCTTTTGGTCGCAGCCAGCACCGTTATGAAGTTGGTGCTGCTCACTCCGTGATTGGCTATTGGTGCTGATCACACCAGTCTGGCAATTCCTAACATTGGCGCATCCAGGAAAGAGCAGAGCAGGTTGAGGCGGTAGAAGGGCAAAACCAAAATGGCACAAAGCCGAAAACAGTACCAGTTTGCAGCTAAGTCACACCCCAATCCACCGTCACAAATTGTGAACACTGACCCAAATTTGAGGGGACTGTGGTTTCATCATTTTACCACATGTTCTTAATGGTGGTAAAACTCATCAGTGTGGTGTCTCTGAAGCAAGCTATTGGATAAACCACCAAGATTAAAAATCTGTAAGAGCTGTAAATAATTCAACAACCTGCTTGGAAACAGTCATCTTTGTCAATTAATTTCATTCAGATTTTCAGCACCCTAAGCATGCCTGGTGGACACACAAGATGCCTAGAGTAACTCAAAGCAAATACGAGTTGCCCCATTGTTTAAAAATTCCATTATTTGACCAGCATGGTCCACCTCTTTGTGACTTAATATAGAAGTTGTAGGTTATCCAAAAACTTGTGATTTATAACTCTACTTAAACTTTTTTCTTCTCCCCCAAGCAAGGGCAGAAGATTTGTTTGTGATTTATGTGCCCATTACCAAAGCGTCTGAACATGTGACCTGTATAAATAGCTGGCCGTGTGTGCACAAGTTTAAATTAAACTCCTCCCAATACTAATAGACCACCAATGTTTACTACCCAGTCCAAGTAAAACCCCACCGGGAGACCCAGAGCAGAATCACACTGTTGTACTCCCATGCTTCTCTCATGTATCTGTGGCTCATACTGCATTAGAATTTCTTGTTCAATGCCGTTCCATGCAGATGACGCTCCACAAGGACCCAGAGAGTGAAGACTTTGGATTCAGCGTCTCTGATGGCCTGTTGGAGAAAGGTGTCTATGTAAATATGATCCGTCCCAATGGGCCGGCTGATCAGTGTGGCCTCAAACCTTATGACAGAGTCCTTCAGGTAAGGGATGCAAAGGACCGCTCTGGGGATAGGAAATGAGTGATTGACTGACTGAGAGGAAGCGAGAAGTTTGTACGATTCCATTAAGGTGACACCAACTTTATAAAAGCTAGTGGGTAGGCAGCTAGCTACACAGCCCTTAGCATTATAGTGCAC
>NW_020664440.1:18633358-18749188 GCF_002925995.2 Terrapene triunguis
TAGAGCCGGCCCTGATCAGGGGGACTTTTCAGGTAAACCAGAGTTTCACACATCAGTCAAAGCAAGACAGCATGTGCAGTTCCATGTGGATTTAAATGGTATGCTTGAAGTTCAGTGCATAACCATTTCGTGTATGCGTAGAGAATTCTAGGAAACCTACTCTTCAAGTGAAGTCTTGTTCATAGACTCGCTTCCCGTAATGACTCCTGATCCCCTGAATATTTGCTGCAGAAACTAAATACAATACGCAGTAAACACAGTCAACAACCTATGCAGATATATTTGACCACCAAGGAGAGGATAATAATGGGGGATGGGTGGGGACTGGCTTTAGATATTTCCAAGCGACTTAACTATATCGCTGTAGTGCAGCAAGCCCAATGCTGATAACAATAGGGAGAGCACAGTCAGCTGGAGAAGGCATTGCCGCTTGGAAATGCGGGTTTTGTGACCATGTTAGAAGTCTTGAAACTCTCATAAGAATGTTTTAGTTTTACTAATTTTCAGTGAGGAGAGAGGTCAGTGCCCAAATTAGCTGAAATATATTATGTACATCAGGTAACTGAAAAACTGGCAGCAGCACGGGGAGCCTTATTTGAGCTTGTGATGGTCCGTAGCCAGTTGGCTGCTATCCAGCTATTCCTTCTCAGCCTCAAATAAAAGATTAGCGTCTTGTACATTCTTGCACCAATTAAGCTCTGCAGCCGCATTTCTGGTGAATGCTGGATGTGTCGTTAGCCAAGTGAATGCCAAGCGCTCTGTGTGTATGTGCATGAAATCTTAACGGGAGCAGAGACTTTGACAATCCCCAACTTCAATGTCTCTTTTTGGTCCATTGTAGACCTAGAAGTAGACAAGGTTGTCTTTTGTTATAGCTATTGTACTGGCGTTGAGTGTTGTGCTGAGCGAGGACTTTGCAGAAATAGTGCTATAGATGAATCCAAGAGAAAAATACAGAGAAGGGGCATTGAAGATGGTTCAACATGGAGCTGATAGAGTCTAAAGGTCTTCTTAGATCACTTCTCAGTGAGGAGTAGATGCTGCCACTCCTTCCTCCATAGCGATGGAGGGGCCTGTCTACCTTGGAACCCATGCAGTTCTACAGCATGCTTGGCAATTGGGGAGCCCATCCTGTGCAGGGCCACCCAGAGGATTCAGGGGGCCTGGGGCAAAGCAATTTCGGGGGCCTCTTCCATAAAAAAAAGTTGCAATACTATAGAATACTATATTCTCGTGGGGGCCTGGGGCAAATTGCCCCACTTGCCCCCTCCACCCCCCCGGGCGGCCCTGATCCTGTGTCACTGAGTGCAGCTCCATGGGCACTTAATGAGCCCAGAGGAGCCTGCAGGAGGGAGCTACATGGATCCACCATCGGTTGCCCTGTAAAGGAGGCCCAGCCTTGCTCCAATGCTACTTCAGCTCTGGGGAGGTGGGGGCTGAGGTGAAAGAGAAATTCCATTCTCCAACCCTGAGGACATCCCTGCATCAAGCTCCTCTACTCTGGCTAATCACAGGATGGGGAGGGTTTGCCCCTAAGTAATTCATATTGCAGGTGATTTAACCTTGGAATATGTTTGAACTTCCACTGAAGACAGCTGGAAAAGTTGGCTCTTTCTTCTGAGTCCTGCAGGGAGGGCTTGCAGTCTCCAGAGAATGTTTTAGAAACCTCCACTGCGCACTAGCTATGCTCTGCAAACCCCTGGAAGAACAGAGCTTGTTTCTAGCAGTCTCAGCAATGCATATGTATTTTTTTTTAATTGTGTATGTATATAAGAAAGTCTAAAATAGGTGCCTATAATCCACACAAGTGCATGTCTGCTGAAAGATGCTGCTCTGCTCATCTAACCGTAGAGCGTTAAAAGACCAGAAGTGTGATTCTCCCAGTTGTTGAGCACCCTTATTTTCAGTTAGTCAGTGGGAGCTGCAGATGCTCAGAATCTCTGAGAATCAGGACCAGGCTTAAACTGGGTATAAAATGAAAATGTAGACCGGCTGCTGCTGCTTGTGCCGATAGGTGGAGTATCTGTTGTGGTTTTGGGAGCAGCTTGATGATGATGTGGAGTAGGAAAGCACTTCAAAGCAGGCAAAGATTCTGTTTTGATACCAGATCCAAGATCTGATGATTGGATTAGAGATCAGCCTGAAACAAACCCCGCAGATCTGAACCCTGCAGAATGTGGAAGCTCAGTGAGTTTTTGTCTTTTCTATTTGTGGGATTGTATAGTTTTCCTATGAAGGAGACTTTATAGCTGAACTAGGTGGTGCATTAATCTGACGGGTGCTGCAGTTCCTACAGTCCTGGTAAATCCCATTCAGGGCTGAAGGAATTTCAGGGCCTCAGGACAGACTGTATTTCAAGGACTCCTCTCCAGTGCCAGGTCTCCGTTCTAGTGGCATTCTTGGGTTTTGCAGTTAACAAATGTGTTTTTGTTCTTTCCCACTACACCACCCCCCTCCCATTGCCCCCCTCTGGCAGGTAAATCGCATTCGAACAAGAGACTTTGACTGCTGTCTGGCTGTTCCACTGATTTCCGAGGCAGGAGACAAACTGGACCTAGTCATTAGTCGAAACCCCCTGGCACTCGCTGCCAATGCCCAACTGGAGGCCAGTGGGGAGTTAGTCCCACAGTCCTTGGGCGTGGAGGTCAAAACGAGCATGCAGACACTCTGAGGGAGGATTTGAATGGAAGGTACCTTTGGGCCCTGCCATGGTGGAAAAGTTGATGAGTATCCATTGTGGTTTTCTGTTTTTGCACTGGTCACTGTAATGCTGTATGTAATGTAACTTGCGGGTGGGTCTGCAATTAGCTGTGACTCACAGACCACCAGGCATTGCTCTGAAGGTGCAAGCTAAACCAGATGAGCAGCTTGGACCTTGGTTAATGCAAATGGTAAAATGGGCTGCTGATAGCAGAAAACAGCATCCAGGGTAATTCACCTTTGGCAGGGCAACCTTCAGTCATTGTTCAACTCCAGTAGGCCTGAGCTTTCACTGTGCGTGGGTTCATGGAGAGTGGATCATCTCCTTGCCCCTCTAATGCCCTCATCCTGAAGGACTTGGCCATCCTTTAAACACACACGGTGCTATTTTTTTTTTTTTTTTTGCGTTGTCGTTTGCTTTCTTAATCATGTAAGAGTAAAACAAATCCTGGTTTCTTTGAAGGAAACCCTACTTCATTCCCAGGCCTCTTTAAAATACTACCACCAAATCTGACATTTGAAAATCCCCTTTCCACCTGAACATTCACCCACACTGGGCAGCACTAAGTCCCATTTAAAACATAACTCAAAACTCACTTGCTAGTGGCTAGATGCACTTTCTTTTGAAAGCTAAATCCTTTTGATGGATCAGCATCTGTCTCTAGTTGGAAATCCCACCCTCCTCACCCACCCCTTTGGAAATGCAAGGAAGCACTTTGTCCCCCTAGCTGACTCCAAGACACAATTTGGTTGTCTTTCTTCATACGTTTTTACAGAGCACTTAGTAGAACACAGCATCCAGGAAAGCCACTGAATGGCTGTCCTGAATCACTAGCCCTCTTGTTCACATAGACCATCACAGAGATTCCTCTCATTGAAAACCTGGGCTGTTCCTCCGAGTAAACAGCTGAACAACATTCATCTCCGGCCAACTTTGGGGTTATTTTTTTCCAGTGTTTTGAATAAATAAATCCTTGTTGTCTCCTGCCAAATGCTGGCACGAAAAGCCCTCTGCTAGATTGATGTTGTGTTTCCAGTTCCCAAGTGTGCCCCAGATTGGGTCACCTTAGTGCAAGTACAAGTGTGTACACTTTTTTAAATGTCTCTGATGGGTTTTGGACACTTCCCTGTAGTCTGCCATAGCTGCCCTCCTTTGCCTATCGTTAACCTCTCTGTGGTTTGTAAGCACGATGCCTTTTTCGGTAGCTCTTCCTCACCCTGTGTCTCCCTGCACCCAGCCCAGCTCCTTGTAGAAGATATGGGTGTGATATTTGAATTGGTTTAAAAATCTGCCTGCAGCAAACTAGTTGCGATGCAACCAAGGGCGTGATCTCTTCCTTTCTCGTCTCCAAACACACAATCGCTGGCACGTGTCAGTTTCTTCACATGGCAAATGTGATCGCCTGCTCCATGTTTCATGTATTTGCACTTTATTATGATTTATTTTTTAACTGATGTCGTAAGGGCCTGGTTTTTTTTCCCCAGGGGAGGAGATATCCTTTAAAGACCCCTGCTTAATGGAACTGGGTCTCCTCCTTCTGCTTGTTCTCATTTTATTTATTTATTTTTGTTGTTGTTGTGTATTCGGGACGCCATGTAGTTTTGAAATGTTCATTGTTCCGCCAAGGCTGAGTCAGGACTAATTCCCATGTCTGCACTCTAGCCAAATTTGCAACTGTCTCTCACATCCAGCTGTTCGTAGGTGCAACCATTCTCGTCTCAAGTATGCAATATCCCATACCATTGCTGCCATCACTAGATAATGTGCCATAACTGATACTGCAGAGCATTGACAGTACAGCCTAAAGTGTTTTTATATGCAATATTCTAAAAGGCAGAAGCTCAGTGTGGCTTCTAATGGGTTTTTAATGAAGACTTTTATTAAAAAGGCTTTAAAAAAAACAACAACTTGGTCCTTGTATCCCTTCCTATGCATTTTGAATGATACTAAACTGAAATGCATTACTTAAATGTGTATTTTTATCCATATATTAGAGTGTATTCCTTGTAAAGTATTTTTATATGCTAATTTTCTTATGTATCTATGAAAGCACAATATTTAAAGGTACAGCATTTCAAAGAATATTTTAGTCCTGTTTTGGACCTATTTGTAAATCTCTGTATTTAACTGGGATTGCAATGACTTTGTTTGTTTTTTAATTAAATAAAAACAAGTGAAATGCATCTGACCTTGTTCTTGAGTCCATTTCTGCTAAAGGTTGGAATCCAGATAATACTGGCTGGTTGGATGGTCCAGCCTGCTCCCTCACGTGCACGTTCGTACACTCAGAGCAGGCCAATGCAGAGGTGATTAAGGACGTGGCCTTCCCTTCTCCTCCCTTCCCCTTTTGTAGAGAATTCAATTTCCTGGTTGCTAGGATGGAGAAATCCTTTCCCTTCCCCCACATCAGGACAAGGTCTTTCTCTTGTCCCTGGACCTTGTGGGTAAAGGCGCCTTGAACCTTCCCTACACACCCATGTTTGGACCAGGCCCAATCTGGCTGTAAATTTGACTGAAAAGCTTTGAGAGTTTGGATCTGATCTTAGCATTCCGATTGGAGAAATAGGAATGCTTTTAGAGAAGGGCATAAATTCAAACCCAAAATGTAGTAATTTTTCAACATCCATGGGATCCAACTCCAGATCTAGCCCATCTGTAATGGTTACCTATGATGTTCCATGTGCTGCTACCCCTAAAAGCAGCCCTCGGTCGTTAGTATAATTTGGCACAATAAGCTTGAAGTAGATGACTCTTCTGTACCCATGTAAAACCCTCTGATTCAAAACCTTGAGACTAAGGTGACCACCTGTCCTGAATTGGGTGGGACAGTCCTGAAATACAGAGTTGAAGTTCCAGTCCCAGGTTGAATTATTCCAAGATAGCATTTGCCCCGGATCACCTGCGGCACCGTTCTGTGCCTGCCCGAGGCTCGGGAGTGGTGCCAGCCTCTTCCTGGTGGGGCGAGGAGGGGCCTGAGGTGGGCCTTAGCCCCCCCTCAATAAGAGGCCCTACCCCTTGGTGGTCCTCTCACCCTGAAGCCCTGCCCCATGGCCCGGCCAGAAGCTGGAGCCGGGCAGGAGTAAGAGCCACCTGGGAAGCCCTGGACCCTCTACCTACCCTGGGTGTGTGCCCTGGGGGGCGGGAAGGGGACACAGGCTGGAGGCTGCTCTCAGGCAACTGGTCCCCCACCCAGGGCAAGTGGAGGGTCTGGGGCTTCCCACAGCAGCCTGGGCTCCCTGGGCAGTTCTTACCACAGCTCCGCTTCTGGCCTGGTCAGGTGGTGGGGCCTCAGGGGGAAAGCAGAGCGGAGGCAGAGCCACCGAGTCCTGCATGTGTCCCGCTTTTGCCTTTTGAAAAGATGGTCACCCTACAGCATGTACTTAACATAACACTGTGGCTGTACAATTTTGCTGCCCAAGCCACTAAGTGCATGTCTACACTGCAATTAGGTGCCAACAGACCCGGGAGTGGGAGTGGAAGTTTGGGCTTGGGCTCTAGGACCTGAAAGGTAGGAGGGTCCCAGAGGTCTGGCTGCAGCCCAAGCCCTAACATCTACACTGCAATTAAACAGCTCCGCAAGCCGAGCCTGTTGGCATGGGCCAGCTGTGGGTGTCTAATTGCGGTGTAGACCTAACCTAAGGCTTATTCAATTTGCTGCCTTGGACAGTATCATTTTACAGCCACACCGTTATGCTGTTCAGTGTCTCAAGGTTTAAGTATATCTGAAGTGAAAAAACAGATTGACAGAGCCAGACGAGTACCCAGAAGTCACCTCCTACAAGACAGGGCCAACAAAGAAAATAACAGAACACCATTAGCTGTCACCTTCAGCCCCCAACTAAAACCTCTCCAGCGCATCATCAGAGATCTACAACCTATCCTGAAAGATGATCCTTTACTCTCACAGATCTTGGGAGACAGACCTGTCCTCGCTTACAGACAACCCCCCAACCTAAAGCAAATACTCACCAGCAACCACACATCACTGAACAAAAACACTGACCCTGGAACCTATCCTTGTAACAAAGCCCGATGCCAACTCTGTCCACATATCTATTCAAGTGACACCATCATAGGGCCTAATCACATCAGCCATACCATCAGGGGCTCGTTCACCTGCACATCTACCAATGTGATATATGCCATCATGTGCCAGCAATGCCCCTCTGCCATGTACATTGGCCAAACCGGACAGTCTCTACGCAAAAGAATTAATGGACACAAATCTGACATCAGGAATCATAATACTCAAAAACCAGTGGGAGAACACTTTAACCTGTCTGGCCATTCTATGACAGACCTGCGGGTGGCTATCTTAAAACAGAAAAACTTCAAAAACAGACTCCAACGAGAGACTGCTGAGCTGGAATTGATATGCAAACTAGACACAATCAACTCAGGGTTAAACAGGGATTGGGAATGGCTGAGCCATTACAAACATTGAATCTATCTCCCCTTGTAAGTACTCTCACACTTGCTTCTTATCAAACTGTCTGTACTGGGCTATCTTGATTATCACTTCAAAAGTTTTTTTTCTCTTACTTAATTGGCCTCTCAGAGTTGGTAAGACAACTCCCACCTGTTCATGCTCTCTGTATGTGTGTGTATATATATCTCCTCAATGTTTCACTCTATATGCATCCGAAGAAGTGGGTTGTAGCCCACGAAAGCTTATGCTCTAATAAATTTGTTAGTCTCTAAGGTGCCACAAGTACTCCTGTTCTTTTTTTTGTAGTTCCATTGAAGCCAGTAGGAGCACTTGGATGCTTAAATGCTTTGTTGGATCCAGCCCAGAATGATCAGTGCCTTGCAGGATCAAGCCCCTGATTGACCTATGATAATTCCTCCTAATTTACCTAATCTTTGTATAGAAATATTTGTGGTCAGGTTATTGCTACGGTAAACAGCTCTTATCTGTGATCTTTGGCTGTCTTTCTAGGTAGCAAATTCTTTAGAACAAAGACCTTTAGATGTTTGGCACCTGATACTTGGAATCAACGGCCAAAGCAACGCAGGGCAAACCAGAGGGCTCTGTATGCATTGCATAAAATCTTGTTACGTGTAATGGAGCAAATGTGGTTTCAGCAGTTCGGTATCCTCTTAACCCGGCCTCCCTTGTACACAAGGGAGAAGTTATCACATCTGGCAGCTCCTCTGGAATGCTTTTGATTGTCTTAACATTCGAGGCACCTACCCTGTAATAAAATCCACACTGCACTACAAAACCTAATTTACAAACCACACTGCTGTGAGTGGTGGTAACTTTACAAGGTCATGTGAAGAATCTCCTGGGACTTGGGGACCTTCTCGTTGAGGAGGTGTAAGTATTCTGCCGTCTGGGTGTCACACAAGCTGCACAGCAGCTCTTTGACATGGGCTGCTTGGTGCCATGGGCGCTGAAGGTGGGGCAGCTGTTGTAGGATTCTTGTTCTGCAGGTGGGCGGAATCTTAAGAGCATGCTGAGCGTGTCTGAGCTAAATTCAGCCCTGGTGGGACTCCTTTAGCTCACATGGAAGTTATGCCCCTGATGAATTTGGCCAAATGGGCTCAGTGTTTGAGTGTGGAGGACACTGAGGTGGGGAAAACTAAGGAGGCACTTAAAGGGGTCAGAGGCTTAGAGGGCTCCATCAATGCCCAGTTTGAGATATCTGGTTTGGTGGTAGGCAGGTAACCAACCTGATTGACCAAGCCTTTAAATAAAAAAAAACACGGGGGGGAGGGGCGGAGAGGGTGGAGTGTCTAAAATGTCCTTTTCTCTTAATTTAAAAAAGATCTATAGGCACAGTATCATAGGACACTTATCATTGCACTAGTGTAGGTCCTGGGCATGGGCCTACTATCTACAGTCTTTACAGGGTGCCTATCACTGGATCTCTCTCTCTCTCTCTCTCTCTCTCTGAAAAGAAATCAGCCCTAAGCTGCATAATAATATTGATGAAAGCTATTTAAAGGAGTTCAGCTACTAAACCTTAGCTACAGAAGGAAAACTAGAGACCAAAACAAATCCCAAATCTGATCCTGATTTCACAGTCAAGAGTGTGACTGCACGCCACAGGCTTCAGACAAGTGAGAGAGAGATTGGCATCCCTGTAGGTATGTGATGATCTCCTGAATGCATGTTAATATATGAAATTCTTCTCCCTAAGTTACCATTTGAGATGCTGCTGAAGACAGTAACAGCAGAAAGTTGCTGCCCTAGAAAAGTAGCTCAGTGAGATACGTGAAATAAACTGGTGAACCCTCGTGGTCCATTCCCTAGAATGTGTGATGCGGAGACTTGTCTGTCACCTCATTGTCTGTGGAAACTGAACTACACTCTCAGAGGAGGTGCTGCCTCCAGCTACCAGATGAGTGGTGAATCAGTGTGCTGGTGAGGTGGGGAGCTAGCCCTTAGGTTGCCTGTGCTGTAGTCTTCTGGGGATAAACAGAGTGCAAATCTCCAGGGCTGGTAGTTCTTTTCTCTGGCTCTCAATTCATTTAATTTTATGCCCCGCAGTGTAATGTCCACTGTAACTCTGTTCTGTGAGTGACTGGGTGTGTTTGATCCAGTTTCCATGTCAAACAAGTCCAGTAATCTTTGTTAGAAGATGGGCCCATATTCCATATTTTTAGCTCACAAACTTCACTTGAAAACACCAGAACAGTACATGATAGTTCAGAGATTCCAAGGCCCAAAGGGACTTGTCAGATCTCTGTACAGCTGCCCCCCGACTTACGCAATTGTTCCATTCCGGAAAGTCTTGCGTAATTTGAATTTTGCATAAGTCAAAAACTTATACCTGTACGTTATGCAAAAATTTCCGCAACTCGAAAATCCTATTTCTGGCTTATGGAACTTTTTCCGTAAGTGTGAATTTGCGTAAGTCGGGTCTTGTGTAACCCAGGGAGTGTCTGTATAACACAGGCCCTAGGCCTTTCCTGAATTGATTTTCTTCTGTTTGAACTGCAACATATCCATGTAGTTAGTCCCTTTCTTTGAAAGAGCAAACAGGAGCTGATCTGATTATCCAAGGCTGAAAGCTCTTTGTGAAATAACTGTGCAATTCCTCTCCACTTGTTACTGAATTCACTGTGAACCAGATGTGTTGTGTGTTATTTTCAAACCATGGTATGTATCTAATTCTGTATTTTTAAAAAAATGAAATGAAAAAACATGCCAATTTAAGAGCATGTACTTTCTTGTTAATCCTTCATATGTCTATGACTAAACCCATGTGCAGAAGTCTAGTCTCATAGTCTATAAAGCCAGAAGGGACCATTATGGTAATCTAGTCTGACCTTCTCTACAGTGCAAGCCACAGAACCGCAGCCATCCACTCCTGTAATAGACCCATAACCTCAACTTCACTGGAGTTACTCCTGATTTACACAGATGTGGGGTCAGATTCAGATCCTGTCTCCACTTGTCCATATATTCAAATCTAGAGACTTATCAAAGCAGTCCAGCTGAGCTCAAGTGTAATGGCAATAGAATGGGCAAGAATCTCTAATACACCCAGGGTCATATAAAATGTACAGATGAACACCATGAAGAGCACTTTGACTGGAACCGGAAGCCAGTGCAATCTATGGAAAATTTGTTATACCCATAGAATCACAGAAGTGTAGGAGTGGAAGGGACCTCAATAGGATATGTAGTCCAGTCCCCTGCACTCAAGGCAGGACTACTAGACCATCCCTGACAGGTGTTTGTCTAACCTGTTACTAAAAACCACCAATGACGGAGATTCCACAATCTCCCTAGGCAATTTGTTCCTTAACTACCATTACAGTTCAGAAGCTTTTCCTACTGTCCAATCTGAACCAACTTTGCTGCAATTTCAGCCCATTGCTTCTCACCCTAACCTGAGAAGTTAAGAAAAACAATTTTTACCATCTTCATTATAACAATCTTTTACATACTTAAAAACTGTTCTGTCCCCCCAAGTCTTCTCTTCTCCTTACACTATTTCCTCCACAGACAAGGGAAATGCATCCATATTCACCTGCGGAACTTCTCTGCAGCGTTTGATACCACTGGACACAAGTATGCCTGTCCTGCCTCAAAGTAGGGTTGCCAACACTCCTGGTTTTGCTGGGAGTCTCCCAGAATTGGGCTTTAGCTCCCAGAGGCTACTGAAGCCAAATTGGGAGATTTTAGGCCACTAAAAGTCAGGTGGCACAGCGGGACTAAGGCAGCCTCCCTGCCTGCCCTGGCCCCGTGCTGCTCCCGGAAGCAGCCAGCACGTCCCTGCGGCCCCTGGAGGGGACAGGGGTCTCCGTGTGCTGCCTGCACCCCAACTCTGCAGCTCCCATTGGCCGGGAATTGCAACCAATGGGAGTGGCAGGGGCGGTGCCTGGAGGCAGGGGAAGCACGGAGAGCCTCCTGCCCCCACTAGGGACCGTAGGGCCATGCTGGCCACTTCTGGGAGCGGCGCGGGGCCAGGGCAGGCAGGGAGGCTGCCTAAGCACCACCCGGCTGGAGCCTGCACCCTTCACTCCCTCCCGCACCCCAACCTGGTGAAAGTGAGTGAGGGTGGGGACGAGGGAGGGAGTATGGAGTGAGCAGACCTGAACTTAAGGGAAGCGTTGGGGTGGGGGAATCCAAAGCAAGGAAGCTATGAAAACTTGAGCAAGGCTGAAATGAAGCAGATTGGGGGAAGTCACCCCAAATTTTGGGTATGAATAACCATCCACTGTCTTTGGAACTTGAACATGTTTGGCGGTGAGTTCATCGACTGCTAAGTCTAATAGTAGTGTAGCTGTGAGGACCCAATTTAATCAAATACGGTTATTTGAAAGTATCCTATTCTGAAACCTATTCCAAAGCATAGTATGCGCTGTGCGTATTTTGCAATAAGCACAGAGTATAACCTGTTGTCTCCTGAGGTTCATTTAAAACTTAAAAATAACTGACAGATGCATTTGATTTATAAAGGAAAGATTTATTTTCTGTTATAAGGTGATTACAAACTCCATCTAAAAAAGCAAAGATGACTTAAAAATATCAATATACATTTTTATCTAAAAATCAAAACGGATACTGCAAAATACAAACATTTACTGTATACACAAAGGCTAGTTTTAAGGATTGAATTACACTCCAGGATCTTATTCAAATACAAACAGTCCTGCTCAGAACAAAACCAGATTTTTTTTTTTTTAAACAATTATTGTTAAAGTCTTTAAAAAAGTCAGGTGACTTAAACATCCTCACTCTTCCATGTGCTACTTATCACATACTGTAGTTACAGTTATTAGGAATTTAAATAAAAAACAAAAATAATCACCACCATCACTGTTTTTAGCTAACTACATCCAACAAGATGGACCACCGCTTACTATGTGAAGTCCCTGGACACATATCAGGTAACAATCACAACATCACACTGAAAAAAAAAATCCTAGCAAAACAATGAGCGTTTCAGATCAGTACTTCAATTAATCCAATGCTAAGAGAACATCCTTGGGTTCTTGGACAAGAGCAAATGATGGACCACCTCAATGTTCAGCCTCCCAACAAAATTTCAACACTGGTGTTCTGCCAGTTTGCCTACTGTAAAAACCTTTTCACACCTCAGCTGCAAAAGATTTACAGACAACAAGTGCCAGGCTAAAGAAATCCAGTTTCTTTTCCTAGTTCTCTTGTATCCTCTGAGTGGGCCTAAAATTCTGATTTTAACAGGGGCAAAATGGAAGGTGAAATTAACAGAATTTTTGTGAGTCCCTCCCCCCTGCACACACATTTTTCAACCTGCCTTCACAGACTTTGATCTTTGCTTGTTTCCAGGTTTAAAACCAACAGTAAAGCTGTACTTTGGTTAAGTTTTTTCAGATCTTGTTTTAGCTTTCGATTAGAAATGGTTGGAAAATGCCACCTGGGTGGGTTTTTGTATTGTTTTGTTTTGTAATGGATTTTGAAGAATTTTTTTTCAAAATGTCCACTTTTTAAATAATAATAATAAAAACAAGGGAAAAAACTGAAAATGTTTGCCTTTGGAAAAAATAGAAGCCTTTGAATGAAACATTTTCAGTTTGGTGGTGGGGGGGGGTGTTTCCTTACAAAAATTTTTTTTTGACCAGCTGTAGTCCTGATTGGGCACTGTCTTGGGTAAAATTTCTGCTGAAACTAAATTGTCCATTGAAATCAGTGAGCTTTTTAACCAAGGCATGCAGGATCAAGGTCTTATTTTATGCATCTGGCTTGCTCTCTTATGTTCCGTGTCCCCAGATGCTTGAGTCATGTTTGCTTTGTAGCTAGGGATTTGATCTGATGCTTTGATGTCCTTCTTACAGTAGCTTAGAATAAACTAAAGAGTAATACATCGAAAAGCTGTAAACCCAACATGTCCTATTTAACATTAATTCCTCGGTAAACAAATTAGTACAATTAGGAGCGTGTTCATCCTGATTAAAAATGAATAAATATCCTAGATTAAAGGTTGTGTCCTAGTAGTTCCTGAATGCTTCTCAGCTGAGCGTTAATAATAACCTTTAATTTTAAATACAAGGCTTTGGCATCTAACTCTGGAAGAAATGGGCCCAAGCTGTGACCTTCAGATCCCTAACTGAACTCCTGTACAATTTAGGGGTATTTTGGACCTGGGATTTCAGTTCAGCCTATGACAGAGGCAGCCATGAATCTTAACCTAGGTTCCCCAAAGTTCAGGGTGGTTGGTTCTGAGCTTTTATTTCACCCCATCCCTAGTTAAGAAGAGGTGATCTTGGCTCCTTGAGGTTTAGGCTTCTCACCTATGAATACTGGCTAACCTGTCCCACCCTACTTCAGTGCACTCCTGTGAATCGTCAAACAAGGTGGGGTGGCATTGGTACTGCAGTGCATTCAAAAGCGCTTTTCCTTTGTACAGTTTTCTTTGCCAGCAATACCTGATCAGATCATCTCCCAAGAATGACGTCAATACGTTGAAGACTGGACATAGCAGCACCTCCCCTAAGGCTGTTTTTAATTGTGGTGGGGGGGGGTCTCATTTGAGATGTTAATTGAAAATAGTTGTTTGCTACAGGGAGCGTGCCAAATGCACTGAATTTCCTGGATGTGAGGTGATGGCCATCTTTCTTCCCAGTGCACTTGAAATACTTTAGTAGTCTGTGCCCTCCACCCAATACACATCTTATTTAATCCTTTATTTACACTGTCTCCCCACCTGATTCCCACAGTGAGCACAAGCCATGGCTTCATAACCAGTTCCTCCAAGTGTTCAGTCGTTCGCCCACTGAAGACAAATGGCGGTTAAGCGATTGTTATCAATGGGTACCGGATTTGAACGCACTTATGACAAAGATGGACATTACCAAATTGTCAATCCTGCTCAACAACGTACTACTGACTGCTGGACATTTTCACTCTTCTTCAGATCTAGAGCTATTTGGGACAGAGGCTGGGTAGCCGTGTCCATCTGCAGGTGAGCAGTTAGGACACATACTGCATTAAAAACAAGCCAGAGTTCTGATCAGCCACTGATCATGTGATTACAGTGCTGATATAAAATGCTCTGCTGTTTTCTTGTTAAAACAATTAGAAGGCTGCAGAATTTTTTTTATTCAAGTGCACCAGTGCAGCTCAGTCGTGCTGATCCACTTCCCGAACCCACATTCAAAAGCTGACCTTCCACTGCAGCTTGGATAGCAACGTATTTTAAGGTGGTACATAGAACTACTGTGCTTTTTTATTTTCGTTTGCTGCATAGGAACAGATCTATGTTGGCTTTCATATCTCAAACTTCATTGAGAACATATGGAAGCTCAGAGATCTGTTTGGATCAGAGTCATCATGAAAAGGAAAATTAATGAGAACCAAAACAAATTCTGTTCATGAAACCATGTTGTACCACTATAGTCTACTGGTTACATCGTTATACTGCGTGACTTTTAATGAGATCACGACTAGTGACAGGTGAACTGCAAGAGTTTGGAAGGTTTGTTTTAGATAAGAATCCTAAGTTTCGATTATCTGAACTGCTTTGGTCTGAAAATCTTATGAGCGCAAGATTTCCCCCATGAAATTTTCAGTACTTGATTTCAGTGAAGTTGGAAATATTGCCATGTCCAAACCCAAAAGAAACCACAAAGGTGCATGAAATGTAAAAAGAGAGACTTTTTTTTTTTTTGCAAAGATTTTGGGGCCAACATCTGAGGTATTTTTCCCCTTAACTGAAATCAGTTCACCTATGATTAGTCATGATATTTAGTGCCTCAGCTGCATAGGACAGGTAAAATAGGTCACACGTGGTTACAAAGTAAATTAGAAAATTAGTTATCGTTGCAATCATAAATATGTAGAAAATATAAACTTGAAAGAATCATTTACTGTTTGTTTTGTTTTTGTTTTCATTTAGCAGACTATAATGTTGAAATGCAAGTTTACCACCAGGTAAAATTTAGAAATCTGATAAAACATTAGGAACCATTCTAAAATGTGAATAGGCTCACTTGCGCTGAAAACCGTGGGCTGGTGACCAGCATTGTTCTGGGTGACTGTTTTACAGAAATGATTTAATAGCGCATCATGAATCCGGCCCTTTCTTGCAGTCAGGCTGAAGAGCACAAGTCAGGGCCAGCGAAACTTACACCAACAGAACGTCAGTGAGGTCATTGCATAAGTGTGTGAGACACTTTCACTTGGAACGTGGAAGCGACTGATTTGAATGGCACAGTTTGAGTCAAAATGGAGCTGGGCTCTCGTTCTTGTTTATTTGTAGTTTTAAAGGTGTAGTATTAACCCTCTGGTTCCTAATGCAAATCCCCCCTCCACCATGTGTGAAGCATGGTGAAATATCCATCTCTGACGCACCAGCTACTTTTGAAATCTCAACCTTCAAACTATTTTTCTCATTAGTGTCCCTCCCAGATATACACCTTATAGAGTATGTCCGCACACACAAAATGTGAGTCTATAACCAAATATGCTACTGTAATTTACACTAACTGAAACGAGGAATTTAATTATTGGGTTGCTATTCTGACCTTAACTCGTGCCATTGGGCCTATACACAACGTATGACGAGATTTGACTTCAGCAGGCTTTGGCTCAGACCTTCGCTGTTGCCACAAAGGCTGGAATACATAACAACATGTATGACAGAGTTTTAGCTTTAATTTAGTTGCTTTTTGATAAAGGTAAAAAAAATTAAACACAGGAATTGTTTTTTTTTTCTTAAGTAAAGTTCTCAAAATCCAGTTGTAATCATGTTGGCTTAGAAAATTCTTCTGTTGAGATGGTCAAGACCCCCGGAGTAGCTTTAGGGTGGCTATTACCATCAGGCCTGCACGTGAGCTGTGATATTTGCCATAACAAATTATAAAAGTGTTTTCAGCTGCAGCTCTCATAATACAGTAATTGGAAAAGAAAACAAAAGCAACGGGGTGTTGGCTGTTTTTGTTGCTGGAATTCAGCCTCTTTGACTTAAAAACAGAGACTCAAAGATTCTCCAGCTATACAAGACACTTTTTTTTGGTCCCTTTCTTACTTCTAAATTGCCCCTTCTGTTTTACATTAATACTAACTCGACATGTGCTTCTGCTGCAATGACCAGTTAGTGCATGACCTGCAGAAGAGTTCTGTGTACCTCAAAAGCTTGTCTCCCTCGCCAACAGAAGTTGGTCCCATACAAGATATTACCTCACCCAGCTTGTCTCTCTAATATCCTGGGACCGACATGGCTGTAACAACGCTGCCTACAGTTAATGCATGGGACATCTTTTTTAAAATGTCCCATGTAGGAATGTTAAGAACTGGATATGTTCCCATTTAAACTGCAAAAATCTACCCATACACAAACTGAACTGGCAATAGTATAAGCAGGAACAGACTCGGCTGCTGAATCTCTTCCCAGATCCCTTTGGCTAGCGTAACTGTGGTACTATGATTAGGAGGATTATTGTATTCCAAGTACAATACCCAAATGGAAAGGGCTGGATTTCTTTGGGGAGCCTCTTCTCAGCGTGTGTTGAGGTTTATGAAACAAGACCTATCCAGATTTCTGAAATTCTTCAGGGAGCAAATATCTATTGAAATTCTTGATCTGGCCTATGTGATCAGTTTATCTACAGCCATCCAGCTTTAAAAACCATTTAGGAGCTATGTACTGCATTAAATGCTTTCTTTTTATTTTTCTTAAGTCTAAATTGGAATGGTATGTAATGTTTTTTTAACCAAAGAAATATTACAGACTTCCTTCTCTTAATTTACATAAAGCCCTAGTTTATAGTAGGTTGAGTTCCCCCTTTTTGTCCCCCATACATGCATTACCCAAAAAACAAAATGGTGGTAGAATGGTCCTCTGGGGCAAGTCAGTCAGGAGACCTGAGTTCTAGTCCTAGCTCTGCCACTGAGTTGCTGTAACCTTGGACAAGTCACTTTCCCTCCCTGGGCCTGCTTTCCCCCACTGCACCAACAATAGTCAAATAAATAAATAAATAAATAGGGATACCAATTTGAGGTATACGGCTGAACAGCGCATATGGATGTGCTAAGCATTATTGTCCTCTTCATTTAATTACTATTATTAAAAATGTGCCTGCTGGAAATGCCTGGTGTACAATATATCCGTGGGCTGCTTTGCTCCTGGGGTAATGAATAACTGGCTGGCTGTTAAGCTTGGTGCGATCATTGTCCTCAACATATTTTTCTTTAGATACCAAAGCCCAACAGTTTACAAAATACATATATATTTTAAATTCCATAAAACATGAATGCTGCCTCTCCATAATTCAGATCTTAGCTATCGCACAGGCTCCTCCTACTGTTCTGTTTGTACAAAGTGCAAGTTTAAACTAGGAACACCTCAGCTAACCTATGGTGTGCAGGAAAACTAAAGGGTATGTACACAAAACTCCTTCCTCAGGCAAAATGTCTTCTGTAGGCAATATGTATTTTGTCTTCTACTGTGACTGGCCTTTTTACACAATGCTCAGGAGGGACAGGCATCCTGATTGGGTATTTAATTCCTAACTACAGTCCTCCCTCCCCCATAAATTTCTCTCCTCCAGTTGAACAGATATATATATATATTTTTACATGGACCATAGCAAAGGTAACATCATGACTCAGAAATCTGTCATTCACCCTGCCTGAACCAGAGGAAGAAAAGCACTACACCTTTGAAAACCAATCCCTTGAAGCAACATTCACCTTTTTTTCTTCATTTGCAATTTCTCTCAACAGAACTCACTCATGAGTTCTAGGGTTTACCCTGTTCCCAACCACACCAGCACCTAAAAAAATTGCTTTCTGAGATTTGAATATATTGCTGGCAAGAAAATCAATTTCAAGTGATAAGATGTATAATATTCAGAGAGCTATTAACGTGTTAGAAACCCAAATGGTAGTAAATTCCTGTAATAGGTCTAGTCTGATATGAAAACTGCCTCCTGCAAGAGGCTTCTGCTGTGATTACCTTACAAAATATGTAAAAAAAATAAAAAGAAAAGAAAAGAAAAAACACCACAAAAAATAACTTTCTCTGTGAGAAATAAAAATAAATCCTAGTGCAAATATAAAGCTCTGTAAACCCGGTCCTATGAGAATCTATGGTTAGTAAATGGCAGTTAAAGCAGGTTTATCCTCTCACAGAGAGAGCTCACATCATAGTCTCCACAATGACGTGAGTTGGCTTAATCAGTCCACCATTAGGAGTTCCATTGGGGCAGAATGAGGTGGTGCTTTCCATTTCTTTGGCCCACCGAGTCACTTCCCTAGGGGCAGCCACTGTTTTTATTCTCTGAAAGGGGAAAGAGCAACAGCCAAGGGTTAGAAAAATGGCCACATCAATCCTAAGAACAAGAGTCTAGAAAAGTGTGTTGTCATAAAACATAGTTCTCTCCAAATGATCTTGAGCATCTTATGAAGGGCTTAATCTTGCAGCTGCTTATCCGCAAGTGTAGTGCCTACTGCCACGAGCAGCTCCATTGATGCTACCAATTAATCTGGCTCACTGTCAGGGAGGCCACTTTCATCTTTATCATTAAACCCCGTATCTGAATTAGGCTAGGTCATTAGTAAATACCATACTAGCTCAGATCTGAGTCCACTTAGACCAGTATCCTGAGTCCAAGAATGGCTGGTACCAGATGCTAACCAACCTGCACAATAGGGAGCTTGCTTCCTTAGCCCCTTCAATTTGTAGTTGGTGTATACTCTGAAGCATACGGATATATCTTCCCCTAAAGCTATTTTTATCCTATCTGCTGTAACGATCTCATTATCCATGTAAAAGTCCAGTCTATTTTTGAGCCCTTGGCCTCAATTAGAGAATGAAACGTGGTATCTTTAAGTACTGGAGATCAGAGAAAAGTAATTCAAGAAAGGTTGTGGAATTACCATCATTAGAGGTATTTGAGGCTAAACTTGGCCATCAAATATTCAGGGATGCTATAAGACTAATGGAAACTGTACTATTGCTATGCAGCAGTGTGGCCTACATGACCCAGAATGTCCTTTCCAACCCTAATATTTTATTCAAGAAGGAGCACCAGGATGGGAAGTCAGACTGTCTGACTAAACACAAGTTGCATTTCAGTGCTGTAGAATCTCCGCCGATTCATGTGTTCTCTCTCGTATTGAAAACAATCCTGCCTTTAAACAGGGTAGTTCATTGGCAAGCTGCAACCTTTCTTCTAGTTCTCAGTTCACAAAGAAGGAACTAGACAAGTGGTTACCGCCTCCCTTCCCTAAGATGATCTTAAAAGGCAGCTTTGGCTACTTTTAGACCGCTTTCTGAATAGATGGTGAGAATGCAGGCAGGAAAATAAAACCCCCAACAAAATGTCCTAGCCAGCACTAAAAAAGACCATTAAAACTTGGAGAACACACAAATTCAAGTGTATTACTGTGTTCTGGGAAAAGCTACTTTCTTTACTGAAAAAAAGCACAGTTTGAAGAGAAGATGAAGAAACACTGTGAAGGGCGAATAGAAGAATGTAGTTGACTTTGTCTTTGAGGTGCACTAAGCATATATCTGGCCGAGGTAGGACCAAGCTGTAAAGTTCAGATCTCAATCCAAGTTTCCCCAAAGTCTGGGAGCGTTTGGAGCCAATGTTTCATTTGGTTCATTTTAGAGAGCGAGAGGGGGAGAGAGAGAGAGAAGAGCCAAAAAGTTCAGAAAAGAGTTTTCCTAAAATTCGGGAATTGAGTTTTTGACAAGAGATGAGGTCAGGCATGGCCTTCACATGTGGTACTAAATAGCCTCAAAATTCCATGGGTTCTTGGGTGCAGGATTTAGATTTGGCCTTCTCTCTAACTTTTCTAGCTATAATCTTCTCTCTACTATTTTACCTATTGAGCTCCCTTTGCCTTGCAAACTGAGCTCTGGTGCACGGAGGCATAGTTCAGTTTCTGTGTGAAATTAGACTAACAAAACAACTGTGCTCAGAGAGGGAACATTTTGTTGAACAAAAAGAACACAGACATGGAAGGGCAAGTAATATCAGCTGATATTTTTCTGAGGCCAGAAGGCTTAGGTTTTAATCTAGTTAGATAGGATTCATAATATTTGCTGAAAGAACTGGTGATCTGAAAAATGATTATTTATATTGGTTAAACTGAGGTGTTCAACTTTGCCCTATCAAGAGCCACAATGACAGCTTTCCAAGGGTTGTGATTATTTTGCACAACATGAATCAGGCTGCAGCTGGCCTATCTTTTGTACAGGAGGCAGCTTCATGTCACATCATGCCATGCTCCATCTTTATCAAGATGGAGAAGGTGGAGGCTAGCATGCTGGGGTCTGTATTCTCCACTAGCAGCCCTTCCATATTAAAGACATGGACAAGTGTGTGCCATATTGTACCTCTCCAGTGTGGCTTGCCTTATCCACTGTATGTTAAAATAACCTACCTGGAGCCAAATCAACAAAGCAGATACAAAGAGAGTAGCCCCCCAACTCAAGCCACCATTTACTCTTAAACGTTAAATTTTTCTCGCTCTGTCTCACGCATACACACATATCCATCCATCCATCCACCATTTATGTGGTCATTCTTACCTCAATAAGTGAGCCATCCGACTGTACAATGCGGATGACCATCACCAATGGGATGCAGATCATGGAGGAAAGAGCAAGAACCCATCCCACGCCGATTGACCAGTCAGGGTATGTGTAAACTTTGTTGTAGGTCAGAGGTGTATACTTGACCAGAGAAAAGATAAAGCATGCCTGCGAGGGAGGGGAAACAAAACGAGAAGAAGGGTTATAGCATAGGTACTAGCATTGTGGATCCACTGCAGCTTACACGGGATATGGTATCACTGGGACCCAGAAAAGGAAGGCAGTAAAAGGCAGCACTGGCCAACTTTGCTAAACATTTTAAACTACGGGAAAGACATTCTACACTGAAACTGTTACAAGAGCGCTTTATATGTGCATGTGTATGTAAATAGCCAGTTAATATGCATGTTTATGTAAATAGCCAGTTAATAGATATGGCCCCAGTAGATAGCACTCAAACATGTAGCACAGTTCCTGCATTTTGTAGAACCGATAACACTTGTTCATTGCAAATGAAGTGCTCTGTGCAGTTCTTTACCTCGTTTCCTAACACTGACCAACTTGTCCTCCAGCATAAAGTTGCTTTCTTTCAGTACTGGTTACTTCGCAAGGGAAAGATATAATGCTCTTCCCCCTTGCAAAATTAGGAAAACTACTTATTTCTGCTCTGCAACCAACACAGCTAGGTTTTGTGCTTCAGTTTGTATGCCAGGTTCTTGAATGCTCTTTAAATCAAATAGCCACTTAACAGTGAGGTAGATCGCCATAAGCCCAGTGAGTCAGGTCTGCACTGCATGGGCATCCATCTAGCACTGGCTAACCTCCAGAGTCCTGTCCCATCGTACAGCGATCTCAGTGTAAACCCAATGATGGATTCTAAGGGGACAAGCTTTTCTTTTGCTGTTCCAAAGTCCTGGTCAGGATATTATTACAGTACTCTTACAGTATCTCCCCTCTCCTGAACTCTCCTCATCTGTGCTCACTTTTGAGCATGGTGTTAGCCAATACATATATGTTAGGTGCCATGGACACTACATTAAATAAATTAATGGAGATATCCTATCTCCTAGAACTAGAAGTGACCTTGAAAGGTCATCGAGTCCAGCCCCCTGCCTTCACTAGCAGGACCAAGTACTGATTTTGCCCCAGATCCCTAAGTGGCCCCCTCAAGGATTGAACTCACAACCCTGGGCTCAACCCACTGAGCTATCCCCAGCATGTGCAGGTATATTAACCGAACTATATTATGTATTTCCCACAATGCTGTTCACTTCTGTTCACTCATGTCAAGCTATATATCCTACAATATCCTGCAAAGCTGAAGTCAGCTTTGACACTGGAAATTATGAAGGGACTGTGACCTGGAGCTGGGTCAGGTGGGTGACAGCAAAGCTGTCTAGCAGTCAAAAAGACTGGAAGGGAGATGACTCATCAGACACCTACACTCAACAAGCAAGCCCACTTGCTTTGACAGTAATGAGGTTTTACATCGGACATATGAATCTACTGTGTTGCATTAACATGCATCAGTGAGAAAGGAAATATTTTCTCTGTGTGTTCGCAAGAAAATAGGAAATATGAATATGAGGGGACTTGATTTTCTCCAGCCACTGCCTTGCATATAGGAATTCTGCTGTGTTGAGGCCACGTGCTACAACTGTCCACCTCAAATTGTCAACATTTACACAGCACTGGCATAAAAACATCCAACATCTTCATCAAGACTAGCTGACACTGCTCCACTATAGCTGGGGCTGGTAGCACTGTCTATGCTTAAAGTTGCTCAATACTTCCCAGTATAAGATCCTGTTTTCGGCTGTTTTATAACTTTACCAAACTTTAACCATTTGGGCTGCAGTTTTCCATGCTGAGTGTCAGCCTAAGGTTGATTGATAGATATTGACTGATTGATTGATTGATTGATTGGAAAATTTCAGCCAAAATGGTTGAGTCATTTCTGAAGACAAGGCTAGGGAAAAATATATTGTTTCGCCCATTTAAAAAAATTCTGGAGATCTTTTCTTTGAAATGCTCTAATGTCCCCCTTCCCCCCATACTTTGGTGTAGGGCCTTGGAATTTGGCAAGAGGCCTTTGTTTCAGAGAGCGGACTTTTACTATCCCCATGAAAATCCGCCGAAATTTGACAAAGTTATAAATAAGCCTTTGAAAAATCATAGTTCACACATGCTCAGTAGAGACCTGCTAGAGCTCAACACTAAAATCTCAGACGATTCTATCTTCACTGAGCATGCTCAAGCATCTCACAGGTCTTAGTGCTGACCAGACTGTGCATGTACCATCCACACAGAGCACAGGGTCAGGCACCAGAAATTAGAATAGGGAACCTATCTCTCCTATGCTCTCAGTGATCCCCCCCCACACACACTCACACTGGTCCTCAGGCAATGTGGAGGATGAAGCTGTCTAACTCTTATACAGAGGGGACAAAGCTGGGGGAAAAAGTGGCATGAGACTAGAAGTAGAGGGGGGAGAGTAACTGTAACTGGGAGATGGAGGAGACTGGGACTTGGAGCTGAGGGGAGACTAGGACTGGCTGGATCAGGAGCCAAGGACAGGGAGCTAGTGGGGGAGGAGGGAAAGCTGGGCACGGCTAGGTGGGAAGGCTGGTACTGGAACCAATGAGGGAAACAGGGTGGGGTAGGGTTGGGAGCCAGTTGGCTCAGGGAGAACATTGAAACTGGATAAGGAGCTACGGGGGAGGACCGAATGGACCAGGCAATTTTGCACAGGCAACCTTAATTCTGGCATTTCCTAACTTCTGAATGCTGGTCTTTGCAACATAGCTTTTTGTGTTATATATAATACTGAATGAGAAACGGAGCATTTCCAACCTACGTGTACCCCTTTCAGTTTGGTACCTGCACACAGTGGCCCTCTGGGATGTTCCCCTTTACAGGACAAAAAACCAGGACAAAGTTTGGAAGGAAAAACAAGTGCAAGATGAGACATAGTGTGATTCTGTACTTACCACGCAAAGAAGTGGTGTGATTAGAATCCAGCTCCATTTCATCCAGGGACCAGGTCTGTATCCAATCATATCTTCAATGGCATCATACATATTATCAGCGCCTGGAATACATAGTCACTTGGTGATTTGGTGAAGAAAAGAGCATTATCAAGAGCCTGTATATGAAAGCCACATAGTGTAGGACATCAGTAACCAAGTGGTATTGCACTAATACAACTGCACAGTTGGGGCTGAGAAGGCGCTGAAGGGGGAAAATAGTGGCTTGTTTTGAGCCTATGGGAGCTGTTTGTGTTTAGAGAGGGGTGTCTGTGGCTAAGTGTGGATGCTAATTTCCATAGTAAAGAGGAAATGTTACATTAAAGGGTTGTGTACAATGTTGTTCAAGAAGGGTGATGCACAGGACTTTCAAAAAGACCTTGAATGGTGGCACTGAAAGGTTGAGGGAAGTCTCTCTTCTCATACTGTTGCAGTAGAATACTGTGTAGAATACTAACCCCAGAGCTACCATGGAAGTTGGCAAAAGTTTTGCCTGAGAAAGGACTGAGTAACAACTGATACAGCCCATTTGAGTTTAAATTTGACTGTGGTTCAATATGAAGTAAAAAAAATGGTATTTATAGTTAATACTATAATATTAATAGTTCATGAAGAACCATGGAAATGACCAGTCTTAGCCAGTTAAAACAACAACATAGATTATTGTCAGATTTAGGAAATTTGCATCACCTAAAAATAACCAGACATAATAGATTTTTTTGTAGGCTCTCTCTTAGCTGTTTTCTATTTGGCTGGCTGGACCCATGTAGAGATTACAGTTTTAGAAAATAGGTCTTTGAGACACAATCAGAGCTTTTCACTATCAGCCGAAAGTTCAGCTCTGGACCTTAGGTTTACACATGCAAATGCTTAAGTGTGCATCTAACTACCAATGAGCATGCAAAAAACATTCAATTCTGTGTGAAAAAATTGGAGGCTGGCTTGAGCCCAGCTAAAAATGTGGCCCTCAGAATGAAGAACAAAATGACAATAAGGGAAAATACCAGGTGCTTCCACAGAATATTCAGGAATGGATGGTTCAGTCTGCTGAATGATGCCTTTCTAGCTTTGACCAACAAATAGGTAAAATTTGGTATTATTGGCTCACGATAAGATTCATATTAGATCTAGGGATCCTTACTTACCATAAACCCAGGCTACAGCAACACATTCAAAGAATGCAACCCACAAAAGGCATACACCACTAGCTGCATAGTAGTCAAAGAGTTGAAACACATACATGCCACCCTGTAAAAGAGACACACACAAGGGTTAGGATCAGTCACTAAAACCATGAGTGCTCTATACTCAATTCCAAATAAAATATCCTTATGAACAGAAGACCATGCTGTACCAAATTCTTTACTGTTTATAAAAAGTAAAATTCTACCAAACTGTCTTACTGCTTAGCATTAACCTCCCTAGAAAAGATGCTTGTTTATCACTGAAAGCATTTTAAAGCAGAAGAGTATTGATCAAAATTAAGCCACTTAGTATAATCGACTGAGGCTAGGTCTACACTACAGCGGGGTTCCGACCTAAGATACGCAACTTCAGCTACGTGAATACCGTAGCTGAAGTTGCGTATTTTAGGTCGGCTTACCTGGCGGTGAGGACGGGGGAAAGTCGACCGCTGCCGCGCTGCCGCCGACTCCACTGCCGCCTCTTGCCGAGGTGGATTTCCGGAGTCGACGGCAGAGCGATCAGGGATCGATTTTACCGCGTCCTCACGAGACGCGGTAAGTCGATCCCCGATAGACCGATTGCTACCCGCCGGATCGGCGGGTAGTGAAGACATACCCTCAGACACTTAAGTCTTTCCTTCTTAAAGATATTTTTGTATGGGCATTTATAGAAACATATGATGGAAAGAAATAATTGGTCTTTAACATAAACTCCTCCAATGAGACTAAAGTCATCTCACTAGGAGGTATTCCATTTATGAGTCTATTACTTTTAAATATTACATAGATATGTCCAGTCTCATTGCCACATATTGCTCTAAATATGCTGAAATGTATTTCAATATGGATGTCATTTTCTTCACTCCTTATGTTAGTTTCACATAAACATTTCTGGAAAAAATTGTCAGTGTATTCGAAATGTCAGTTATGGACATTATTTTGATTCCTACAGAGATCCCTCAGATTTTGTTTTAAATCTGATCTTCAAAAGAAGGCTTGTGTTCTTTCTAAGATAAATATCACATTAGTGCACTTATTGGAACAGATTCTAAGCTCACTTATACCAAGTTAAATCCAGAATAACTTCACTGATTTAACCAAAATCAGAACCTACTTCACTGAATGTACTAGATGGAAGCTGTATACCCCAACACACCATGCTAGATTTGAGTTTAACAATCTCAACCTGTTTTACCTTTTAATGATTTGGGGTCAGATTTCTGGCATTTTCACTCATGTTGTATAGTACCTTAGACACCATGATTGAAATTACTGAGCTTCCTTGTGGAAGAAGTTGAAAGTCAGAAGCTATTCAACTTGGCAGAACAGCACTAGTCAGCAGTTTGGGTCAAGAGATGAAGAATTGTACCCTATTCCATTAAAACTGTAGAGGGAATTTAGCTAGGGACAATGTAGTTACCCAGCCAAATTGCTACAGAAATATACAGCATAATAAACAAATTACGCTAGAGCAGATGAGTGACTTTATCTGGAGTTATTAGAATTATATATATATATGTTTTAAAAGTTTCAGAATCAGAAATAAGATGCAAAGCTCTTTAAAGTAATCTTTGGTTTAAGACCCTGTCTGCCATTCTTGTTGCATTATGAATGGTATGATTAATTTTAAAGCTTTTGTTTTGAAAAGATTTTCATTCCCAATGTCTTTAGCTGTTCTTCTGCACCTATCTGATTAGGAAGCAGCTGTAAACTAAGTTATATGGGAGTGACAGTCAGATTTTCCATCTTTTTATTTTTTTTATGTTCAGACTAGATATGTCGTATTGCTGAGTAGATGCTTCTGGAAATTCCATGTGCTTTATTTTTTGGCTTGCAATGAGGCATCATTGGCTAGGGCAGTGGTTCTATACTGTGACCCCATTTTATAACAGAAAAAAAGGTTTGGGGCCCTCATCCTATGTAGCCATAAAGAAAGGAAGGGTAGTCGTATATCCCGGCAACTGTTCATGACATCCCCGCTCCCCGAGTTGAGAACTAATGGACTGGGTGTCAGAAGTCCTGGGTTCTATTTAACTTCACTGTGCCTCTGTTTCCCCATCTGTAGAATGGGCATAAAGATATCTACCTCCCTTTCAAAGCACTTTGAGATCTAGGGATCAAAAGAGCTATGTAGGAGCTAAGTGGTGGTGTTCTTCCAAGTGGTTTGCTTTGTGCCATCTGATTCACAATGTCAATGAGGATACATGCTGATTGTAAAATAAATAAATAAAGTAAAATAAAGCACTCCATCAACAGTGTTACTTACTTCAGTCACCATAGTTAGTCCCAGAAGATAGCTAAGGAAACACACTATAGCAATGAAGATTTCCCGTCGGTAACCCTTCCTTAGGAAGGATGGGTACAGATCAACTAATGACGTGATCTGTCCTTCAACTTCAACAAACTAAAGGGGGAAAAAAACAAATTGAAATATACACAGTATACATTTCATTCTCTTTTGTCTTAATTAAACACCCCCTAGAAGCTCTGTATTTACACTCTATGGAACTATATAGTACTTTGAATAATCAAATAACAATCCTATTCCTTGCAGCCTCAAGGTTAAAGTGTGTGTGTCATTTTTTAGTTTGGAAGAAGCTTTCAGAATTGAAGTCAGTTTCCTCGCATACTTATAAGACATTAAGTTGGTTTTCTTATAAACATAAGCTACAAGGATAAAGGAAATGAATGTGATGAGAGGAAAATGCTCATGTGGCTTTTATGTTGTAGATGTTTCAGATGAACAAAAAGTGGATGTTAGAAAAGAGACAGAGAAAAATACTCGAAAAGCTAAACCTCCTGAACTGTGGCAGCAACTCTCAATCTCTGTCTTCATTTGATGTGCTGGTGAAATTTATATGCACCACATAGTTAAAGTACAGAATTAGGGCCAAATTCTGTTTTCAGTTATACTGGTGAAAATTCATTCAATGAAATACAGCCCTGCAAACTTTTTTCTCTACACAAAACCCCACTTCCCCCCGTTAGTTTGTTTCATCCACCTAGTGCATCTTGTCATAAACTTTGGCCCCACTCCTGGAAAAATTCTTGCAGATACTTTACACGCTGTAAATAGACCAATTATTCGGAAAAGCACATGGGTAAGGTTAAGATTCTGTCACAGGTATTTTCAGTAAAAGTCAGGGAAAGGCCACGGTCAATAAACAAAAATTCACAGAAGCCCGCGCCCTGTCCCTGTTTTTACTAAGAATACCCTGGGGCGGGAGTGAACAAACAGACCACTGCTAGAGTTGCAACTGCTCCAGCCCTGCCACTGCTCATGCGGTAGGAGATGACCACTGCCGTTCCAGCCCCAGGGGCTGACCCAACCCTGGTCACTGCTCTGGCAGGCAGGGGACTGCCGCTCAGGCAGTGGGCCGCTGGTGAGCTGTCGGCAGCCCCAGGGCTGACCTTGGCCGCTGTACAAACATAATACTTAGTCCTGCCTTGAGTGCAGGAGATTGGACTAGAAGACCTCTTGCAGGCCCTTCCAGTCCTACAATTCTATGATTCTTTACATATGTTTGTACAACTCCTAGCATAATAGGGCCATCTGGTTTGTGACTGAGACCCTTAGGTGCTTCTCTAATAGCTGTAATGATACAGCCACTTTACAGGGGGTAGGTAAAATATTCTCACTTGCAACATAAACCGACGTCTGGAGCAGATCAGCTATCTTACTTTGTCTAATTCAGCATCTTAGAACAGTTTTTATTTTTAAAAAATTATCTGTACGTCCTTGCAACAGAAAAATGAATGTAAGACAAATATAATTAGAGTTGTCCAAATAAAACAAAACCAGCCTTGGGGAAAGGGCGCTAGTTTATTGACAGCCAGAAGAACTTCATGTATAGGAAAAGGGACCATTTAATGGTGCACAAACAAATCTAATAGAAACAAAGAAATCAGACAGCCAAATCCTGCTCTCATATCTGGCACAATCCAAAGCCCACTGAAGACAGCGGGAGCCCTTCCATTGACTTCACTGAGCTTTGCATCAGGCCCCTTACAAGGGTGACTTCATTGAGCTGCATTGATGTAACTGAGGGCAGTTTGGCCCCATTAAGTTGTCAATAAGTAAATGGTTCATCCCCTAGTCAGTGACATATTGCAGCGAGTTCGTGAAGTAGCAATATTCTGGCCTATATAAATCATCCTAGCCTTTGCATTAATATACTTACTATGTCCAGAAACTTCCTTTAAACACATTGTACTCTGTGCCCTTCACTGATAAGGGATAGCAGCTGTATTATTGGACCGTCTAGCTTCCAGTGTTTAATACTAAATGCTTGCTTGAACTCCTATTTTAAAGTGTTATGTAAAACTGTTTTTCTTTTTACATGTAACACTTCCCATTGGTTGGATTTGATCTTAAGATGCTCTGGCATTCCAAAACCCTGCTTGAGTGCACTCCAGAAAGGGGGAGTGGAGGAAGAGGAAATTAAGCGCTCCAATTAGTTTCAATTATTCTACACAGTGAGGAGCTATTTAAAATTACTAGACAGCTTAACATTTGTATAAGCACTTGGTTGTAGAACCGCAGCCCTGGGCATTGTAACATTCAGTTTGGAAGGGACTGAAAGTCACTTAGTAGAGTTCAAAGAGTAAGCAGTAAAGAGCGATTTAGAACAAATGCCACACTTTACAAATTGGAGAGATTAAGCGGGTAACCACTGGGAAAACTCCATTTATGAATCTCTCCTCATATAAGAGAGGATTTGAGTTCAATAAACATGTTGCCTTTGTCGAGTGAATTTTTAGAACGTCAGAGTTACTTTACCACTGGAGTATAAAAAGTTGCCTGTTGCTCTGAAACCTCGGGCAATCTCAGTTTATAGTTACTGCGTAATCCTTGGTTGCCTCTGTTTACTTGTGACTATCTAGAAATGATTAACAGATTCCTTTGTGGTATTTATGCTGATATTTCTGTGAAAAAAACTCCTCTTTGAACAGCACTACACTACAACAAACTAGGCACCTTGTAGTTCACACGAGCAGGGTCGACAAGGAGCAGTTACAGCGCAACATTTTGGTGCACTCTGCAATTCACTCCCACGTAGTCCACAAGCCCTACCATGGTCAGAAACCTCAGTGCCAATTGATTTCGATGGCACCCAGTACCTTGCAGGCACAGACCCCAGGTGTTCCTTCCTTTTGTGATGAGTATCTCTCCTTCACCAGACTCAGATAATGCTGCACACCAACCACAAATGGTGGTGTGTTGTGGGGCAGCATTGCTCTACCCCTTGGACTCCCCCGGGTCCCAATAGCAAAACCTTAATGCACAAGATCATGCTGACCCTGCCACCACTAACTTATTCATTGTCTCTATGTATGGATTAAAGCAGCTTCTCCATGGATTCTGCAGCACAGGCAACTTCATTTAAGCAGGCTTATTGGTATTTTACTATTATTTTTAATCCACCCATTTATAATGGGGTTGCCATTGCTGGCATCATGGCGACAAATAAGACATATATGTCCATTTCTGTGGGTACTAACCTGGCTATCCAGTCCAATCAACAGAAGCATAACAAAGAATAGGATAGCCCAAACAGTAGGCGCCGGCATCATGGTCACAGCTTTTGGGTAGGCAATGAAGGCCAGGCCTGGACCTAGAGGAGGAGAAAGAGAAAATAGGAAGGGGGGGAAAGGGAATGGAGATAGTAAGTACTCAGCTCATGTCTAGAGATAGCTACCCACCAATGCAGGGATGCCTGGTTCCTTTCAGATAAACCCAAACCCAGCTGGAAATACCAGAAGTGAAATTGTTTGGAGCTTTCATCTGACAAAGAAGCACGCATGACTACAGCAGAAACCCCAAGAAAACCCAAAGGCCATCGCTAACCGACCACCAGTTTTAACATCTGTCTCAAACATGCCAGTAATGGATCGCTTCCTGCACCAGCCATTCAGGAGGTGTAACAGGAATGAAGGCAACTGCCCCAGTAGAATAAAGGAATCCTGTTTCTAGCACACATGATCGCTATTTGAGTGGAGGGGGGGGCACAAGAGGGAATCTGCTCCAAATATTCTCCTGAAGCTTCAATGCTGCAGCCAACTCAACCTATCCTTCTGAAAACACAAATCTCTCATACACCTTCCTTCCAGGTTTTGGTTTATGCTCCAATAGCCAAGGTCCTTAACTGCTGTAAACCACCATTGAAATCAATAGCGCTGCCCTTATTTACACCAGCTGTGGATTTGGGCCTATGAGTTCTCAAAAGTGTTCCCTGCTGTTTGGAAATTATACTACTAACGCTGATACTGCTAACACGCCACCATAGTCAGATTCTCCTATACCACTCGGCTTCCTAAGTCGTGCCGTAACAAATCTGGGTCCTGCCAACAATCGTGCACAACTACTAGACCAATTACGCATGCTGTACACACCACAGACCAGGGACTAAAACCTTGGTCCTTCTGCTCCAAAATCACAGGCTTCTAAAACTTAAGCTAAAGGAGCTCCCCCATAGCTAGTAGTAACAGAATGTGCCTTATCTGCTCTGTGGCTCAGCTAATAAAGAGCTGGCTCACTCACACCCACCCACACACAGAGCATCGGCGCACTGCACTTCTATGTTGTTTCTCACAGAAGTTCTCACCTGGTGTCACACAGGTTTCAAATAACACTTAGTTATACATCATGAGAACTTTTGTAAAGTGAGTATGCCATCTCTGATTGGGCAACAGGGGCAGTAGGAATCTGACATCCGCTACTGGTTTAAAAGTGATCTTGTAATTTTTACAGTGTGGGGAAATCTTGCAAGGACAGATTTACATGCACATTAAAATCTGGACTTTTTTTTGGTTTCAAAAGAAGGTGGATTGGAGTGTTGACATCTTCCAGGTTTGGTGAGAAGATTCAAATTAAACTTGTTTTTCAGTAAGGAAGATAAAGTCCGGTAAATCACAGGAGCAGAATTCTCTTGTTTAATCTGCATGGAGAATCGCTACTGACGCTCTTCCTAACTCCCACTTTTCCTTTCCAACAAGAACGATGGAGAAAGGAGCAAGGAAAAGAAAAGATGAGAGCAGGAGGATGCCATTTTTAAATTAAAAGAAAAATTGAAGTAATTTAAATAGAAATAAATACAAATTAGCCAGCAATTGATTGATTAATTTTATTTCATTAATTTTTAAAAAGAAACACGTCTGTGGTTTTATGTGACAGAAAGCGCGCACACACAAAATTGGCTGAGTAGCTAAAATTTCTGGGGTTCTGCTTTTCCCTCAATCCCTGGACATCATGTCTTCTCTCAGTAAAAACTGAATTCCCAGCTATAACTGCTATTAGATTGCATTTGTAGCCAGTCTGTGCAAATGATGAGACAGATGTAAAACTGCTATTTCTCGCTAAAACTCACTAAGGGTATGTCTACACTACCCGCCAGATAGGCGGGCAGCGATCGATCCAGCGGGAATCGATTTATCACATCTAGTGTAGACGTGATAAATCGACCCCCGAGCCCTCTCCCGTCGATTCCTGTACTCCAGCGCCACAAGAGGCGCAAGCAGAGTCAACGGGGGAGCAGCAGCAGTCAATTCACCGTGGTGAAGACACCACGGTAAGTCAATCTAAGTACGTCGACTTCAGCTACATTATTCATGTACCTGAAGTTGCGTAACTTAGATCGATTCCCCCCTCCCCGCCCTAGTGTAGACCAGGGCTGAAAGTGTATGTTTGTGTATGTTAATTTCTGATGACAAGTGCTCTATGGTCTGTGTGTATTTTTCTGTGAAAGCAAATGTTGAACTATAAAGAGAAAAGTCCATGTAAAATACCATAACATTTCTGGCATCCTTTCAGTTTAATGTAAATAATTGAAAACTGCATTTAATATGGAGCGCCGTTCCACTGAATAATTATCCTGTTAAAATGCACTGTGCTTGTGGTTATTGTTAAAAGCTTATTAGAACAGTAATAACCATAGTCTATTTGTTGGCCACTTGCTGATTAAATGAAATATTATGGCTGGAATTGTATCCAGTCAGCAGAGGGAACTGTGGCTGGTAGATTGAAACAATACAAAATATGGAGGCCAAACCTTCTCCATCAGCTGACAGACACGATAGTCAGACCTGGTTAATCTGAATCAGTTTGCAAACGGCGTTAAAACAAAGGAAGTCTTGCAATGGCTTTATCACTAGTACATACTGTACATGCAATATATCTTTCATCCAGCCAGGCACGCAGACAAATCCAGCACAGATTAGCCAGGCCTCACTGTGCTTCCTTTGTTCCCACATTGCATTTCTTAGGGTAAAAAAAAAGCAACAATGCTTTTGGCCTTTTATTTTATGTAATGTAATGGGGAAAATAAAGGAGAAAAATTAACTTTAAAAAAATCAGGCAGTTTGCCAATCTGGGGTGAGGGATGTGGGACGGAGACAGACCAAATTCAACCCTTGTGTAACTCCACTGAAATCAATGAGCCCACTTTGCCCAATGAAAGATAGGAGTAACTCCCATTGTCTTCAGATCTTCACTACTCATATCCTACCAAGGGAGAATTCAGCTCAAGACCTTTACATAAGGGGTGAATTTGGCAGGGGTGTAATTAAGCAACAGAGTGCTGCTGGGGTTCTGCTGTGAGTGAACTAGATTGTGCCCAAATCACAAGAATAATCCACTGAAGTCAATGGAACCACAGGTGTGAGTAAGGCAAGTGGGAGGATACAGAATGGAGGAATCATCTGGTTGCCCAATAAACAGCTTCCTCTGCCAAGCCGCAAAATCAAATTGCAGACGCTCATTGCTCCCTCTCTCTTTTTTCTACCTGGAAGAATAGTCCTGGATTTGCATACTGGCAAAATAAGGGTTAAAAAAAAAAGATGGGGGTGGGAATATATCTGGGGAAAAAATACAAATCTATTTCAATTTCTCTTTGCTGGTAAATGGTTTCAGGTTGCCCGCACTAGAAAATGAAGTCTCCTCTTTGACACAGAACAGGTAGAGTACAGGCAGCAGCAGTACAAGTTTCCCCCACAACTCCGGCCAATGTGCCGCTACCATGAACTGAAGGAACCACCTCTTAGGAATGAGAGGGGTAGAGCACGCTCCCAGGTTTATTCAATTCTTGGCCTCTTGGCTGAGAATGGCAACAAGTATACCAACCGGTACCAGTGTTGATGGCAGTTTATTGTGATTTGGATACCTGTCCATTAGAAATTAGCTTAAAACCACCACATGTATATACTGTGTAATCCACTGAATAGCCATCAGATGGCTACAACTTGTGGCCACCACCACCGTGTGTTGAAATCAAACAAACTAAAATGGTCACCAAAATAAAGGATGGAAGTCCAGTGTCTAAAACTGATCAGTGGTGCCACTTTAAAAATATCAAATATCAGGGACAAAGGTGCCCATTTAGCAATGGATTATGTTTTTTATTTGGGGTCAATTACAGTAAATTTTGAATCTGAATAGAAAAAATGCCAAATATACAAAATTTCTTAGAACTCATCTGAAATAAGTGCTGAGCTGGTTAGGGTGTATTCACCAGGATTATTCCCTTAGTTTGTTCCTGTATGCAAGTAAAGCAGTATCTGATCAAAATGATCTTTATGGGCCAGATCCTCAGTTGATGTAAAATGGCATTTGCTCCGTTGATTTCAAGAGCTATGCTGATTTACACCAACTGAGAATCTAGCAGTGTTCCCAACAGCCGTCATTTCATAATGAGTCTTTGTGATTCTTAAAGATCCAGCTCCAGGAGTCAATGTAATTACAAGAGAATCTCAGCTTTTATTTAAAAAAATAAATAAAAAAGTAAGTTTCTAGTCTTCTTGGTGACAAAAAAATAGCTGAAAAACATGACCCTACAGTGAAAAAGTGAACCCTAAAGGCTGAAAAAATCAGAAGGAAAAGAAAAAGCACCCAAAATGTGCTATTATTCTTTTAAATCTCATGATTTTTAAGCCAATCTCATGATTTTGGGGGCTTGACTGTGATTTTTGAACACTTGGGGTTGGCAATACTGATCTAGCCTGGTATAATTGTTCACCATCATTATGACAGCCTAAACGTACCGCTCCTGCCCACAAGTCCTATGAAGTACGTCCAGGGGAAAGATGTAGTCTACCTTGTTCAGTGTATATTCACAAGCTGGATGTACCCTCTCTCTGATACATGTGTATAGCTGAATGGCAATGGGAATAATTACATGCAAAACAAGGGGAAAATATGTCCCTGTAAACAGTTTAAGAATGGACATTGCACAAAGAGTATCAGCTTCACCTTGGAGCTAGATTCAAATGTATAGAGTTGCAAGAGTTGGTGTCATGGTGGAAGGGATTTTCCAAAGAAGCCTATGGGGTTTAGGTGTCCAACTTCCTTTGCCTTTCAATGGGATTTGGGCGTCCAGTTCCCATATGTCCCATTGGAAGTGCCTGACTTTATTCCTACGGCATCTCTCACCCGCGGGCAATCATACCTACAGTAACAAGAGGGTTGGTGTAGATTTCCAAAATGGATTGACATGTCTGGACTTGAGACAACAATGTGTGTGGTCCTTTTAAATAATCTGAGCTAAACTTTATTAACGTACTTTGGAAAAATGTGTTCAAACTGCCACACTAATCAAGATAAAGTAAGTCCTAGGTTAATCAGCTACCCACTGCTGTTCTAAAAGAAAACCAGACTAACATGCGCATTTAATCATTTTTCTGATGCTTGTGGGAATTCTTTTTTTTTTTTTCTTTTTCTTTTATTTTATTTTGTTTGGCTGATTTAGTCCGCAGTACTTTGCTCACACACTAGGTGGCAGTGCCCACCACCACTGCCACCAATACCATCGTACCTGACTCTGCCACATCAGCAATGTTCACCCCTTGCTCTTGTGCCATGAAGCCCAGGACGGAAAAAATTGCGAAGCCAGACACAAAACTGGTACCACTGTTCAGGCATCCCAGCAGCAAACAGTCCCTAAGTCACACATATGTCATGGAGCAAGTTAATTCAAAAAAAAATTTGAACCCATTGTCCCTACTTATTTACATCATTTAGCTAAGACACTAAACCCCCTTGGTTAGAAACTTGCCTGTAACAGTTGTATTTATACTTGTTGTAGCTTCCCAGGGATGTCATTGCTCCTAAGCAGATTGCATACGAGAAGAAGATTTGTGTCCCGGCATCTATCCAGACCTAAAAGAAAAGATGGAAGAAAGCATCATTAATGTAGGCAATCCCTATAGCAATGTGCATCACAGTCAGTCTGTCATTCAGGCTTTGCAACAACAAAAATTGCTTCCACTGAGACAGATATTGGGGCAAAGGAGGAGAAGAAAGAGAGCATCTCATTTTAAAATGACCACATTGTAGGGGAAAATAAATCATTAGCATCAGAGTCCACTTGAAAACTTCACAGCTCTGTCAGCAATTCAAACATCCCTGCCTGAAAGGTGGTCTATCATTCTACTTTGTCTGCCATTCAACTGATCCTTTCCTTACTGCATAACAATCAATGCTTTCCCAAGAGAATGGACAACACAGAGGCAGCTGTAAAGTCCTGAATACACTTGTATCTGATGCGGTTCAGTTAGAACCAGCCTACAGAGCCACTGGACTGCAAACACGAACACCTTGACTGACACTTTTCCAAATGGCCCCATGCTGCTGCCCCAACCATACCTTTCAACCATCGGTGGCACAAGGACAAACACTGCAGGTGCAGAGGGGACACAAGCATAACACAATGCATTTCTTTAACATCAATAACACCGTTACTAACCTCAGTTCATGACGCATCATCCTGATGGTATTAGTACAATAACATGCAATATATAGTATCATTACAGTGAGAAACTCCGGCTTCATACATTTGTGGTAACCCCTCCATCTATTCCTGACCATTCACGGCCATGTACTTCTCTCTACTAATACGGGGAATCATCCAGGAGGTCTGAATGGGGGGAAAGGAGCAGCTTTGCAGCATAGCTCTCCTACCATTGTCAGCATCATCCACCTGAAAATACCACAGGGATTTCCTGGTGAAAGAAGATGAGCCTTTTCAATGGGGAGTCCATGATAGCTTAACTCTGGAGGGAGCTATGCCATCATGGAAGAGGGGGTCTGGGAGTTAAACAGAATCTGAATCTTTCCTGTGTTGTCAGTCATCACATCTTAGGGCATGAAACTTACAGCTAATAACTCATAACAATTACATGCTACCAGGGAAGGAGGTAGATGCATGTCTGAATGGCTGGTGTAATGAAGGCAAGATCACAGAGACTGCCACATTTGGCTAAGTTTCTTTCAAGGACGCTTTACCTGCTTACTTACAGGGCCCAAATCCTCTTGGTATTTTGACTTTTTACTAGATAATCGTTAGAAAAGGAACAACAGAGAAAGGCATTTTCACCCTATCATGCCTACGGCCAGCGCTTTAAAAAAAATCACTGTTATCATTTGGATTTGTTTTTTGCTATTGGTTAGAGAGTTTTGCATTTCCCATGTGATCACTGTTGGCCAAAGAGCTAGTGGTTAGACTTTCACACATTGCTACACCAGTACCATGGAAATGAATAGTCTTTTCCTTTTCCAGTTGTAGCTTGTAGAGAAAAAAAAAACGCAACTCCTCCTACCCAGTGCTAAGCAGTCGTCTTCTGTGCATTCTCTCATATGTTTGCATGAGAAAACAGATTTCTCACGTGTTTGCAATGGTTTTCATTTTTCCACTACTCTGTTCACTTCTTTCCCCGATGTCCTGCTCCTGAGAGGTGGTGGCAGAGTGAAACAGATACTCACAATTGCTCCTTGGTGTGCCATCTGCCACGCTCATATTTCTCTCCTTTCTTTCGATTCCCTTCGAAACTAAAAACTATCCTCCTAAAAAAAAATGTATCTCCCTTACCTTGTCCAGAGCCTAATACCAACAAGAAAGCTGAGATTCTATAACTGGACAGAGTCTACAGCCTCAGAGCCCTTTGACACAAAAATACACACATGGAAAGATGCATTAACACATTTAACAATGACCTTTTCAACCAGATACAATGGAAAAATACAACCCAGTTTTAATGTCCATGCTATATTTGGATTGATAAAGATCATGGAAAAAAATCTCCTGTTGTTGCACCACCACCCACCTCTAAATGTCCCTCTTGTTTCAGAGCATGGGAAGTCTCCCTGCTCCTACTTAGTGGTCCCATACCTGTGGATCTGCTAACCGTGATACATCAGGGTAAAGGTAAAATTTGATGCCCTCTGCAGCTCCAGGCAGGGTGACACCACGGATTAACAGCACAATAAGCATGACGAATGGGAATGTAGCGGTGAAGTACACAACCTGCCAAAACAAAGTGACAATATGTATAGTCCTTGACAATTAGTTTAGAAACAAAATATATAACTGGTGTCCTTTCAACCCACAACCAAAACTGATGGAGACCCAGGGATCTGAATTCAAATCCGCCTGGCATTTCATGAGGCTCAGATTTGAGTTTCTGGTTGTTTAAGCACATTTTTAGTTAATCCTCTCTTCCACTCTCAACTGTCCTCTTGGCTTGTAGCGTTCAACTGGTGCCTTAAGTTCCTCCAACCTTCAGTCTATGCAAAGGTAACAGTCTGGTCTGATTTGTCTCCAGGAGATACTGTCTGCATCTCCAGGCAAAGATGATGCTGGAACAGGGTGGTCTGCCCCTTTAAGGACCATAGGGCCTGAAGCGGCTTGCTCTGTTTGGAGACAGTGCTTGTCTTTAGAGGAGCTGTTCCTGCCTGGGAGAGGGGCTTGTCCGACCCAGCTGGGAAGTGATTCCTATAAAAGGGCTGAAAAAGTACTGTTGAGGGAAGGAGCTGCAGGAAGCATGGTGGGCCCTGGAGCAAGACCTGGAGAGGCAAGGGGAAAGGCCTCTGAACCCTGGAAGCAGGCTGTGGTCAGGGGAATAGCTTTGTTTTGATGTTAATGAGTTATCTGTCTGAAGAATAAGCTATGCCCTGAAGGAAGGGCCTGAACACATTTGGGTGAGCATTGGTCCTGCCGGCCAGCAGCCTACAGCTGCAAAGGCCTTTTCTGCTGACTGTTCACACTAGTCACAAATTTCTCTTTGCCCCCTGCCACCTTCTCTTATCACAGGCTCACCTTTGGCAGTGAAGAGTAACAGCCTCCACTGCAAAGGGTCACTAGTGGGTTATGTCAAGCTTCTTTTGAACCTTCCAGCGGAGGATCTCCAAGTATTTAACAAAAATAAGTGAATTTAGCTATCTTGTAAGGCAGGTAAGAATTATTTTTCAGCTAGGCATGCCGTGGCCTAGAGAGACTAAGAGACTTACCCAAGGTCTCTCAGTCAGCAGAGCAGAACCAGGAAATGAACTTCCCAGATACCTGCTCCAACCACTCCCCTAACCCATTGCCTCTGACAGGTTCTGGAGAGCAATTAAAGCATTTTCTACCTATTCATCCATCTACTGGGAGCCTGAATGTATGAAAGGTGTCACAGGCACGGGAACTAGGGATGCAGGGCGTGCTGCAGCACCCCCAGGTTTTATGCAGGATCCTGGCTACCGGCCCCGCGTCCAGGGTCCTGGCTGCCGCTCCCCTCCCCAGCTCTGGGGTCCCAGCTGTCGGCCCCACGCCCGGAGTTGAATCTCCTATACTGCTATGCACTGTGCTATTGCTAATCTATCAGGCCAATATACACGTCTCTCTCATGATACAGGTGTTGCCATGTACCTTGCTAACAGGGAGGCAGCTTAGCTATACACAAGGTTACATGCAGGGACCAGTGAAGTCCAGGAGCACTGAAGGCTTTGCAGGCTTGTTCTGTCTGAGAATACTGCTATCATCTGTGTGGATTTTAAAGGCACTTCTCAGAAATAAAAAGGAATCCAGCTGGAAGGCTTTGGCAATGCATTGGGTCAGTGAAAGAGCTGGAGACTTGAGTTTCATCCGTGACCCAGGCCACAGTGCAAATGAGATTTGGCAGGCTCCCCCTATGAGAAACAAACCAGTCCTCATTTTGGTATGAATGGCAGTGTCTGCTCAAGAGAGTTGCTGGACTAGAACAGAAGGGGTTGCTGCAGGCTGGGATTGAGGTATATTATCCCCCGCGAAGGCTCCGTACTGGAGTGCGCTGCTTAGCACTCAGAACCTTTGTATGGCTCAAGCCGATACTATACTCTTCATTGCAAGCATTAAATCCACTTACAATTTTTCAAAGGTGATTTTAAAAAAAAAAACTAAATAAGAGAGTCCCCTTCTCCAAGAGATGCCTACGCCCTCCTTGCCCATTTGCAGCTATAAACATCTCCAGCTCAGAGCAATAACCAGCAGAATCCTGGAGAGACAGAGTGTGATACAATCATTGAGAACTAAAGACTGAATCACCCAAACCTTGTGGGCACTATCTTCAGAACATAAGGCCGAGGGCTTGCCTAGAGGGGGGAAGCTGACTGGCATAGCTTTCCCATAATAACCCCCATTCTGCCCGGTTCTAAAATAAAAGGGACTTTATTCCATAATTACTCTGCTTTGTGAATGGAGTAATTATTCCCGAATAAAATCACTTTTATGCTAAAATAATGTGTCCACACAGGGAGCTATTCAGGAATAGCTATTACAGAACAGTTATTTCAGAATAGCTATGCTGATCAATTTCCCTGGGCAGACAAGCACTAACACTCTATTGCAGGCAATCTCTGCCTTCCAAAAAGGATTGGTTTCTTCCTTTTTTTAAATGGAGTCAGATGTTTCTGCCAGGTAATTACAGCTCTGCTGCCTTATTTAAAATACATTTTTGTTTTTCGAAATTTAGTTTAATCAGGGAAAAGCTCCTGCGATGCATCCACTTGTCTTTTAAGTGTGTCCTAGGAGAGTAACCAGGAGAAATCAAAGCTGGCATTGATATAACAACTCAGGTAGCCAGACTGATAAAATTCAAAGAAAACCGTTTCATGCATATGGTTTTCTTCCTTTTCCTCTTGGAACTCAGTAATATTTTTCATTGATAAATAATATGGATTATACATTAGCCTAGTTTCATCTAAAAACTTTCAAAAAGTTATTTACTTTTTGTCCTGTATGATCCCTTTTTATATAATCTTGACCCATAAAAATCCCTGCTCTCTTATAACAAGGCTGTGTCTGCATTCACAGGAACTCACTGTTACACAATGGACTTCCCCCTTGCGGGGCAGGAAATCCCCTACATGACTGAAGGAATTTTTAGGCTCCAGCACTCTATACAAAATGTCCCCAAAACACTGGGCTATTATTTTTCGTGACTGTTTCTTTTGTTCAATATATTGCAACAAGATTTTTAAAAAAGATTATTTTTTCCCCTTCAGGAAGTTATTCGTACATTGGAAAGCAGTTAAGTATGTAAAAAATTATCTATAAAATTAAACTATGGGCTAATCACTCATCCAATTACTCCAGGCCTACATTAGAGTTCTTCAGTTTGCTTTGGCCTGATCCAAAGCCAATGAAGTCAATGGGAATCTTTCCACTGACTTCAATGGGAGTCTTTCCATAGCCTTCAATGGACTTTTGACCAGGCCCTGTGTCCTCAAAACACAATGGAGGGACAGATAGTAAATTCTGATTAAGGTCTGAGATACCCCTAATTTCCAGAAAAACCTGTTGGTTATTTGATATTTTTTAACCGTTCCTTTTTGCTTTTTTAAAAAGGCTCAGCGTTAATTCCCTGGCACAGAAATACAAGGGCAGAGGGAACATTTCAGAGTCCAGACTTGCATTTGTTGTGCACTGCATACTCCATCTCAAGTCTATGGGAGTTTGGGATGCACAAGAAAACATACCCACCAAATAGATATTCAGCAGTTGAGTTATGCATTGAAAAACCTGTGCAAGTTCCCAGCAAACCTCTGACTTTTTCAAGTCACTGCAGCCCTTTGACCGTCTCAGACTAGCATACACTCTCGCTGATTTTGATTATGCTGGTGCATTATAGCAAGGGTTTGTTTTTTGTACACAATAAGCAGCTTGGAAAATCTTTTGGTGCTGTCTGAACTGTGGTGTGACTCCAACAGCCATCACGATCGCAAAAGGTACTCAGGAAGTGTTTGTTTCCATTCTACTATTGCTGGGGAGATTACTATGCTCGCTTTCATTATGACCCTTGACAACCCAACTCAACAGGTCATGCCAAACAGTGACAATAGAGAATACAACCATCTTCGGTCAGCACAGATTTAGAGGTGTGGAAGCTGCTCTTTGGACCTAAAACTGGCAGGAGACCAGAAGAATAAGGCACCATGTTTTTAATGAGGCCCTACGATAAAGTCAAAGGGAGAGAGAAATGATGGTACAGAACCACTACCATATATTTAAAGAGGCAATAAATACCAGGCATCGCCTCGTTAATTGACAGTGTGGAAACTTCTGTACTTTGTTCCTTGCACACTATTGGAATGGAATGAGGTTCAGATGCTGTCTAATTATTACCATACGGAATGGCGTGGTTTTGGAGAGTGCAGTGGTAAAGGTGTGGGGGAGGGGAGGAACCACAGATGGGTCCCAGTCAACAAAAACCTCGGAGCACCCAAGGGAGTCTGTGAATGTTTAACTACTGTGGCCTTCAGCAGGCATCTAAAATATAGAGTGTAGATATCAAGGTTGTTGAACTTAGCCCTGAGCTCAATCCACCTAATAGAAAACTTCAGAGAGGAAGGTAGACCCTGCAGTGAGAGGCACACTAGAAATGACTGAATAAACAGTGAATAGATCTGAGTGTCAGAGTAGCCCTTGGACAATGACCCTGGCAAAGAAGACGGTGCTGCTGTTTTAGGACGAGCGTTTTCATTAAATAAATGAGTGCTTAAAGTTAGGCTCCTAAATCTGTCCTTGGGCATCTAAATAAGTGGGCAGATTTTCCAAAACGGCTAAGCATCCAGCAGTTCCCAGTGACTTCAGTTTATCCCCACTGTGGATCCACTGATTCCAGTGGCACTGCAGCAGAATTGAAAGTGGCTCTGTGGATGACATGTCATAGAAGCACACCGTGGTGTAACTATTATTATTATGTGGGAAGAGGCAAGTAGTGTACCACTCAGTAAAGCCTGAGGCACCCTCACCAGTACAGGTAGCACTGGCTAGGTTCCATTGTCTTAAATGGCGCTATTTAAACGGCTTCCTGAGTCGTCTTTATGATTCATGATGCTATTCCATTAACATCCGCTTGGTTCAGAGGGATTCTGTACTATGGCACTGGCCACTGCCCTCCAACACCAGTCAAGTCCATCTCTTACTCAGTGTGAAAATACATTTTTCGCATGGAAGCTGTCACTATTTATTGACAAAAGACACAGCCTATTATTCACTGGACTGCTGACTTTTCTAAGGGAGTGATTGTAAAGGGGCAAAGAGAGCACTTACTTTCCCAGTAGACTTGACGCCTTTCCAAATGCAGAAGAAACATATCACCCAGACAAAGAGAAGACACAGTGCCAGATCCCACTTGACAACACCGACATCTTCAATCCCCGTAGACAGGCTCAGTACGTTGCGCCTTAATGCGTGAAAGGAAAAGAAGCAAGACAAAGATGCAACAAAGCAGTTAGTCAGAAGTTTTCTTATAAGCTCTGCAAGTTTACACACATTACTTATGGCAATGACTGGACTGGCTGCACTTTAAAATTGCAATCTTATGAACATGTACTTGCCTAACTCAGCATTACTCATATAAGTAAAGGTTTGCAGGATTAAGCCCTAGGTATGTCTGCTGTCTGTAGGATTCTTCTGACCAACATACTATACAGCATCTTGACCAAGGCTCCTTTTGGAAGCTAATGATCACATAAGTATGTTGCAAGTGTTGAAGTTATTTGCTATAATTGTTCTTCATGGAGATGGAAGCCAGACCTCTACTGCAGTGGTTCTCAAAGCCGGTCCGCCGCTTGTTCAGGGAAAGCCCCTGGCGGGCCGGGCCGGCTTGTTTACCTGCCGCGTCTGGAGGTTCGGCCGATCGCGGCTCCCACTGGCCGCGGTTTGCCACGCCAAGCCAATGGGGGACTGCAGGAAGCGGTGGCCAGCACATCTCTCGGCCCGCGCCGCTTCCCGCAGCCCCCATTGGCCTGGAGTGGCAAACCGCGGCCAGTGGGAGCCACGATCGTCCGAACCTGCGGATGCGGCAGGTAAACAAACCGGCCCGGCCCGTGAGGGGCTTTCCCTGAACAAGCGGTGACCGGCTGTGAGAATCACTGCTCTACTGGCATCTCTATCAAAACAGCCTTGAAGCCACAGTGTACTTGTATGTCAATATCACCCATAATGTCTGAAACACACTTATTCAAAAAGGCCACAATACATCAGTGTTTTCTTTTCAGTCTGTTACCGTGACTATCATTATAGGGATCAGAGACAACAGTGTGTCAAGTTAACACATTAAGGAGTTTGGTTTGCAGTGCAGAGCCTGGATTTGTTACAATTTCTGTTACCCTTTCCATTTATCTTGGCTTAGTGCATGCAACCATTACCGATGAGTGCCAAAGGTAGTCAATGTCATCACAAGTAGGTCCTTGTTTAGTTGACCAAAGATATTTGGTAAACTTTATTTAGTTATTCAACTTAGAAAATAAACACAGATTTCTACTGGGGAGGCAAAAACATGAGCATCAGAATAGCTAGGTTCATAAAAACAACTTTTTATTAACTTCTTTCTTTTGTCAATTTCCATAAGAACAAATATTGAAATAAAACTACTTCCTTTCCTTTCTCTGGCAATGTACACGCTCCAAGTGGCATGTTTGTCACTTTCTCTACCATGAACAGGCTGTGTCACACTTTTCCTCATTGCCTGCAATAAACGACCAAATCCTACTACGGTAATTCCTTACTTAGGCAAAACTCTGCTGAAATCACTGGGACAAATCCTGAACTCCTCGTCATGCAAGACTTTTCGCTGTAGTCAATGAAAGTTTTGGCTGTATTGGAACTGCAGGACATTGTCCACAGTCTAATTTGTTCAATGAAAGAATGCCGCTGAGTTTTGTTTTTTGCCCAACGATGAAAGTCAGCAGCCACCCCTTAGCCACTATCGGGAGTGCAAGGGGCACAGCAGGTCAATGTGTCTGCACACGCCGATGAGGTACACAAGTTTAGGTAACAGATTTTTGTCAGGATAAAAACATTTACCAAACCCTGCAAGGTCATAGCAATCTGATGCACCAAGCTTCACCCCCACCCCCACCCGGGTCTATCAAGCTTTTTTGTTCCCCCTGGAAAAAACAATAACAATAAATAAAACCAGTGACCTAAAAGTGCTATAAATTTTTGATAATAAAGAGAAACTGACCATTTAGAAGGCCCAAAATGGTTGCCTTTTTTTAATATTAGCTTGCAAATTTGTTACGATAATTTGAGCGTGTGTGTGTGTGTGTGTTCTCAGAACTAAATGCTTTACATTTTTTAAACATTTTTTGAGTGTATTTGGTGCTGTGGAAAAAGACTAATGGAACTCACTAGAACAGACGCTCCCCAAACAGTGTAGCTACTCAGTAATTAGGAGCAACCCTATGATAACAAACAATTGTATAATTCTGCAGTCCTTGCTCATATGAGTGAGTCCTTACTCACTGGAATCAGCAGCAGCAAGATCAGGCCTGGCGTGTGTATGTGGGAGAAGAAAATGAAGAATTTGCAAGGAGACCAACGTTCAGTTTCAAGCTCCCATGGGGTTTTTTTAATAAAGCCCAACTTTCTAAGCTGAAAGGCAGTTTGGAAGAACATGCTAATAAGCAGCCAACATGGCTTGGGGCAAGAAAACACTGAATAGCCTTTTTCCTTTCGGAAACTGGAGATCTGTGAATGTATGTGGCTAAGACTGTATGTGGCATGTTTCATGAACCACTCTTTGTTTTTCTCTTATAGATTTAAAAGCAGATGACCACCTTACCTAGAATGTGACCCAGGATTCTGGGCTCACATTCTATGGAAGAGAACAGAATCTGCTAGGAGCCAGGTAGGTTTCTCTTTTATATAGGACTAGTAAAGTGCACTGTTTGATGTGCTCCCTTGCTGTCTTCAGCCATCCTCCCCTGCAAAGGATGAATACCTCAAGGAGCCAGTTCAGCACACACCACTACAGTGTCTGCATTAGGTTATGTCGGGCAACCAAAACCAACATATTTCTGTAGCAGAAACACATCAGTCTGCATCTGTAACATCTTTATAATTTCATTCCTAGGTGGAGTAAGAACTGTATTGCACAATAGCTTTGGTGATATGGACAAACTTCCATTACTCCCTCCGTTACCAAGCCTGCATGATGTGTTCTGTTGTATATATATATATTCCGTGGGACAAATATCAAACATGTATTCTTGGGCTTTTTTTCATAGAGCCAGTATGGACTAATAACACGGAGAATGTAAAAACAGGAGTTGTAACTGGTTCCAGAATATGCACAAAAATAGAAAGAGCGGAGTTAGGCAATCCTTGAAGGGTGTCCCATGTCAATTAATCACATGAATGCGGTCAGGACCTTTCACACCAAGAGAGAGGAAGTGCTTTTTAACATAGACTGAGCAATAACAACTAGTACTATAATCAGGTGTACAAGCAATTCACTAAAGGGAATGCTATGAAAGAAGCAATTTCGTAAATCTTATTTGCCTCCAAGGGCACATAAGACTAAGTCGGATTTTGTTTAGTTTTATTTTGCTTTCCTCGGGGTTACATGCCAGGAACATGTGACAGGCTTTCTTGGATTTGGATGAACAAGGTCTGCTGATTACCAGCCATTTATAAACATTTGGTCAGCATCAGACAATCAGAGCTCTTGTTTAATGGGAGCTGTCCCATAATTCTCACCCCTTTCGCATTACTGCATTTGTAAGACTTTAAAATTCAGAACGTTAAAAGAAAATCTGAAGAAATAAGATCTAAAGCACATGATAGCAAGATGTAAGTCTCCTGAGATAAAGCCAGATTTGCTTAACCCCTTTTACTGCTGCTCAAGTAAGCATGTGATTTGCACAGAATGTTAATTCAGATGAACTGAAATGTCAGGCTCTACTGTATGTCCAGCAGGACAGGGAAGGGGCACATGTCATACAGCATGAAGAGGCTAATGTATCAGTGAGGCCAATTATATCAGTGTGGTGTCAGCTTTACCACACACTAGTGATGAAGATAACCACATCCGTTTCCCAGATTGAAAAGGGCATTTAGTTTCAGAAACAAAAAATTAAATAAGTATTAACTGTATCACAAAACAGTGTGGATTCCTTCAATCAGGGGATAATAGCCTCTTCTCCAAGCACTGTGGGCTTTTTGTATGACTGTTAATGCTTGAGCACTGAGTGGCAAATATAAATGTCTCGTAGGTGACAAGTTTCCTAGCTGACTGGCTCCTAAGGAAAAGGGCTTTATTTTCAGAATCACGTATTGCATGTGCAACTAGCATTTGCACACACTTTGGGGCCACGCGGCTGCTAGACTCTGCATGTGTAAAATACATCACTTCCATGTGTTAAGGCTGAAAAAGTGTGTATATGGGGGGGCATGGAGTTCCACAAGGGGAAGCGTTGTTGAAGTCCCAATAAAACTCAGGTCCAAAAAGTCCACCAAGACCAGTAAGATTGACAACACAAATTATTGTTAACTGGCCACAGGTTATGTTATTGTGCTTCTTGAGAGAAGTCTGTGTCTACCCTCCTTCATTCAGACATGACTAGGTCATTCTTACAGTTGTGGGTCTGCAGGGTCTCAATGATGGGATATTTAAGATCGAGGCAATAACACAAGCTTTTAAAAATAAAAATGATAAGGGCCGATGATCTTATTCCGAAGGATGAGTGAAGTTTGGCAGGTAGAGTAACACGATGGTATTCCTCGGTCTTCCAGGGTAAAACTCTTCCTGGGCATTGGGGTCCTCCCAGCCTATTCAGATAGCTGACTAAGGCTAGGTCTACACTGGGGGGGGGGATCGATTTAAGATATGCAAATTCAGCTACGTGAATAGCGTAGCTGAATTCGACGTATCCGAGCCAACTTACCCCGCTGTGAGGACGGCGGCAAATCGACCGCCGCGGCTCCCCTGTCGACGGCGCTTACTCCTACCTGCGCTGGTGGAGTACGCGTGTCGATTCGGGGATTGATTGTCGCGTCCCGACGAGATGCGATAATTCAATCCCCGAGAGATCGATTTCTACCCGCCGATCTAGGCGGGTAGTGAAGACAAGCTCTAACAGTGGTAGCATTGCCTCTGAAGGCAGAATATCTGGCAGCAGGTATATTTTTACCTGAGAAACCTAGCTGGTTTGTACCATTGCCTTTTATCAAAGGCTTTAGGGAGCTGGGGGCGAATGGAGATTAAAAATAATGTACTGTATAAAGTCTGGCCTGGCCTTAGATATGGTATATTGAAAGTTGCCCATTAACACTTTAACTCTTTAATAGGATACTGAGCTGGCTAGCCATTGGGCTGACTCAATACGGCTATTCTTATGTTCTTATGTAAAAGTGAGACAGCATAAGCTTAACAGAGCTGAGGAAGATAGAGGTAAGGAGAAGGCAGTGTACAAGATACAGGGAGTCCTTCTTCATGCTTAGATGTGTGCAAGACCTCTTTAGTCTGATTTGTTATCCACATTAGAAGATTGCTTTTTGTCCTGTTCCAGTTGGTCTTTGACTTCTTGATGTGGAATGTCTGTCTAGTAAAACATTTCAACTCCCCATATCTTTAGAGGGACCAGTCCACCACCCAGGAAATCAGAACTGGGAAAGTAACTGTCACGTAGCACAGACACTTAGTGCTAATAACACACTGAAAAAATTGGTAATACAGGATGCACTCTGTCAGTTACACCAATCATCTGATGGTCCAAGACCTACTCTACATTACTGGCTCATCTTCAGCTCTTGGGTTACAAGTTTCAGTACAGTTCCTAGGATTCTTTTTCCAAACTTAACACCTGCCAAATATTTGCAGTGTGGATGTCATTTCTGATGCGGCAACTAGCTTACGTTTATTTATAAAATACAGAAGGGTGTTCAAGTTGATTCAAGGAGTCAAACTGGAATTTAAGTGGCCTGAAGAAGTCAACCTGGGATCGAAGCAAATGCTACACTTAATAATAAACCAGCAGGGCAAGCCAAGCAAGTACATAATCTCTGAATCTGCTCATGGGGGTCTTACATCACACAGATCTTCTTTGTATTCCCTTTTATTCTGCAAATTTTTGATGCCTGTGCAAATACACTGTTTGCAGAGGTGCCTCTCCATTCAGAAATCAGATTGTGCAAAACAGAATTTATAATGTGAAACGCAGGAGAAACTGTGACAAGAAGCTTCAGCCTGATAAACTCCAGGCATCTGGGAAAAGCAAGATCTTCTTCAAGATTACACAGTAGGCTGGTGCAAGACAAATGATCACAGAAAAGTACAATAACGGGCAGTGTTTAATATCTCTGCCAGTTTTCTTTGCCACGTTAATGACTGGCATCTTCGCCAGGTTAGTAAGTGATTTGTTATACATTTAGAAAGTGTATTAACAAGGAAGGGAGGGGGAAAGGCAACAACAGCTGTGCTCACAAAACCATAATTAATGGTCTGTCATTGTTTCCATTGTAAACCCCTATTCTCAAGGTACTTGTAAATGAAATGTTCCAAACTGATGTTTGATGCAGAGAATCACAACCCAGAGATGAATGGGTATTTTTCACAATAGAAAACAAAATCAAAATCCTTTCAAACCAAGACAGGTTTTGGGAGACTTGCTGTACTCGATTGGGTGAACCTATGCATTTATATACACTACATATGACTATCTTTTGGCCCAGATACTCAATGGTATTTAGGCATCTAAATTAGGTGCCTAAATACCTTTGCAGATCTGGGCCTTTGTGCCTCCTTTCCCATTCCTACACCCTTCAATGAAAAAGAAGAGGTTTAATGTAATATTTAGAAGTTCACTTCTCTCCAGAAGCAAAGAAAATCACAATTAAATGTACCAAGTATCAGAGGGATAGCCAAGTTAGTCTGTATCCACAAAAACAACGAGGAGTCCGGTGGCACCTTAAAGACTAACAGATTTATTAGGGCATAAGCTTTCATGGAAAAAAACCCCACTTCTTCAGACTCCTCATTGTTTTTACAATTTAGGGTACATCTACACTACCCACCAGATCAGCAGGTAGTGATCGATCTATCGGGGATTGATTTATTGCGTCTAGTGTAGACGTGATTCGGGGATTGATTTATTGCGTCTAGTGTAGACGCGATAAATCAATCCCCGATCGCTCTGCCGTCGACTCCTGTACTCCACCGCGGCGAGAGGAGGAAGTAGCATCGACGGGGGAGCGGTGGCAGTTGACCCCGCGCCGTGAGGACACGAGGTAAGTCGACCTAAGATACATTGACTTCAGCTACGCTATTCTTATAGCTGAAGTTATGTATCTTAGGTCAATCCCCCCCCAGTGTAGACCAGGCCTAAATGTATGATTGAAAACCCAGGCTATTCATTATCCATTAACTCTGATCATCGTTATTTGTTTTTGCAAGGATCTGAGAAGACTGAGCTATCTCCTATGCCATAGGTCAAATTCAATGGATTTAGTGAAATTCATGGCATTGCAGCCCTTACAGTAGGTCTGAATTTACCCTCATGTGTGCAGCAATACCCAAGTACCACAAGAATTAAGACAATACTGTTAGCACAAGCTTTCGCTTGCTTTTGTGGGTTCAAGTCAGATCCTTAACGTTACTTTAAAAGTAGTTTTCTGAGGCGGGATTTTTGTTTTGAGGTTGGGTAAGGCTAAAATCTCAGAAGCTAGAACAGTTGGGTCTTGTTAGTACTTGGATGGGACAACACTACGGACTGGCCAGGATCAGTGCTGCACGTAGCGTTTGGCATTAAGAAGGTAGGGTGACCAGATAACAAGTGTGAAAAATGGGGACAGGGGTTGGGGGGTAATAGGCGCCTATATAAGAAAAAGTCCCTAATACGGGGACTGTCCCTATAAAATCGGGACATCTGGTCACCCTATAAGAAGGTGACACTATGGCCTTATCTATGCTTGAGTATAGCCCTGATTCAGCACCCTGGCTTGCTGTTGTCTAAGCTTTGGGGTCAGCACCAGTGCACCTTCTCTAATTGCTGGCCACCAATTATTCAATCAGGCTATAGGCAAGGCCTCCAACCTAGATCTATTCATTTTCCCTTACCTAAAATTCCCCATGGAGTTTCAATAGAAGAAGATATTTGCATTTATGATTTCTGTCCTTTAAATAAAGTGCTCTAAAAAATAATAATGCATGTTCTTACTCCCAAAACTCTGTGACGGGCGAAGTGAAGTTCGTAATGTTCAGTGACAACCAGAGTGTTTTGTTCTTCCTGAGAGTGTCTTCCACGCAAGTAGGTGTGTTCCACTTCTGACCACAAAGCGACCAAGGTAGGACGCTCTGAAATGACTGGAACAGATAGTACACTCCCCAAGCCAGGATGACGATGTAGTACACATTCAGAAGGGACACAATCACTATGGAAGCATAACCGATTCCTAATACAAAATAAATAAATAAAACACATACATAATGGTCACTTATCATTCCAACACTATGAAATCTCAGACATTTAAAGTTATTTTTTAATACTCTGTGGATTTAAATCCTGGTGTAGGATATACCACTATTGGAAACTGAATCCCATTAAACAGCACACGCAACTAAAGCATAACCAAGCTACTGTCACTGATTGTCACTAGCACCAGTGGTTGCAGCGGTATTAATGAGATCCTTGGGCAGAAGGTTCAGTGTGTGTGCAAAATAAGACGAGTGTTTAAAAATTCCAAAGCGAGCGAAGTGAAAGCCATAGTCTATGCACCCATTTCTCTTTTGCAAAGAAAGTATGCTATTTGTGCTTGTTATTGCTAATAAGATCAATGTTTAACTCTGCTATCAATACTTGACAATAAAAAATGTCCCTTGTTTGTTTTTAAACACAGGGTCATGGGCAGATAAGGCCACGTCCTCCACAACTTAAAATGGCAATCAAGGAGGTGATGGAATGCAGCTCTGGCAGAATTAAATTCCGAAACTATTCAGTGGGTCTGACTCCTCTCACACCGCTGTAATCTCATTGGCATTACTTCTGATTTGTACCTCTGTGTCAGAGGAGAACCAGTCTCTTTATTTAAAGTAAGAAACAAAAGGCCTGCATACAGATCCTTCTTCTGATACCTTTTGACCACTAGTATTTAGAATCTTGAAGGGCTTTCTGAAGCTAATGTTCCATTTAGGAATGGGAGCGAGAAAAACTGTTTTCCCAGCAAAGACTTACAATAGTTTGTAAAATTAATTAATTAATTTATTTATTACATGAAATAAATAGGTTTATATGAAAGGTGCTTACTGATACACTGTGTCAACACCTGGCAGATCTGCCTTATATTGCACAGCCTTAAGCCATATTGCAATGTGATTCTCCACAGCCAAGAATTTTGTGCTGAGTGCAACCCCCTCTGCCGCCCCCCCACATAGAGTGTACTATCTATTCTACAGTTCAGTCAGAACATTCACTTAGCCATATTATTAGACCCATAAATTTCCTTTTCCAGGGATACCAAGGTGATTTTTATTTAAACCAAGAGCATTCCTTCTCCCCCCACCCCATGGCCTAGTGAGAGGAGGGGGAGAAAAGAAAGGGGTGTAAATCAGGATAATTCCACTGACTTCAGTATAACAGTTGAGAATTTGGCCCATTGGATACAATCTTACTTACTTAGGTAGTTCCATTCATTTCAAGGAGTAAGATACTGCTCAGGATCAGTAAGGGTGGCAGAATCAAGGCCTAAATCAATTTAAGGTGCCCATTCCCACTTAAATTTTGAAAAGGAAAGTAGTGCATCTTTATCTTAGGAGGAGAGGGATAGCTCAGTGGTTTGAGCATTAGCATACTAAACTCAGGGTTGTGAGTTTAATCCTTGAGGGGGTCACTTAGGGATCTGGGGCAAAATCAGTACTTGGTCCTGCTAGTGAAGGCAGGGGGCTAGACTCAACAACCTTTCAGCATCCCTTCCAGCTCTATGAGATAGGTGTATATATCCAGTGTAATCACTCATAATTAATGGGGGTTAATTCTAACAAATCAGTTCATTTCCCAGTGTCTCTCTGAAGCCAGTCAATGTGTGGGATGCAGTTAGGGATTCTAAAGGATTTTGGTAACCTGCTTTTAATTTTATATTCCCATTAAATTTCAGAGTGGCATTAGCACAATTCTTGTGAACGGCATGTGTTTCTTCATTTGTTGGCAAATGCCCTTTAATAATAATATGGAGCAATCAGAGTTGTTTTTCACAGTCGGATCTAATTATTGCAAAAGCTCTATGCCTGAATCTTTCCTCAGAAAGCCATTCAAATTCCCGCTGTGCATGTAAATATAACTGTGATGCCAGGTTTTGCATGGCAAAAAGAGTTTGGTTTCCAGTCCAGGATAATATTTGGAAAGGCACTTTCGCAAAAGGATATGAGACTATGGAAAAGATTCTGATCCCCTAGTATTTCAAGGGAACACTGCCTTCTCCAACGCTCGTCAACACAATGTGAAACGCCCTCTCTCTTTCTCACAGATTGCACAGCCTCTTGCTGCGAGCCTATTTAGTGCACAACATGCAACTTCTTTCTTATTTATTGGCACTTCTCTCAGTTAACAAGACGACAGCAACAAAAATTAATACTATGATTTCTCCTTTATACTCTCAGACGTCTACCTTTCCAGGAACCAATATCATATAGTCAGCTACTACAACAAATAGCAGCTGTGAGGGACATGAAGGGCATATACTTGCCCCCTGTTTTTTAAGCAATAAACCACATCAAGGGTGTACCTTAGAGACCTGATCCAAAGACCACTGAAATCAATGGGAGTCCCTTTCTAGGATCAGGCCCTAATATCTGAGGATTTAAGTGTAGCTTAAGTGGTGTATATGCCTCGTGGTGGCCCTCTGCCCAGGGGTGAACTTCCCCCATAGTTTATTCAGTGCTTCAGCAAAGCACTTAAACACATTCACGGTGCTAAGCACCTGAGTAATCCCATCCTTATGTAGCAAGGCAGTTCAATTTATGTATAAACCCCGCAGTAGCAATGTTAGGCACGTGTTTAAGGGCTTTGATGAACCAGGGCCTTGGTGTTGGAAAAATGGGAGGCGAAGGCATTCTGCACTTTGCAGGACTGGTTGCCGAAATGGAAATTACCCATTAATAACACCTTCTGCCATCAGCACAGCTGTTTTGAAAATTTCCAAGTAACATGTCATTAAATTCATTAACTGTGTCTTGTGTCGTGATATGGCAGGAAAATAACTAACCAGTGAAAATAGGGCAGATCTTTTCCCAGCATGTAATTCCTCCTTCAGAGGTATATTGTCCTAGCGCCACCTCCAGGAAAAACACAGGAAGACCTCCCCCAAACAGGAAAATGAAATAAGGTATAAGAAATGCACCTGTAGAGAAAACACAATGATGTACAATAAAGATTAAAAGAATTCAAAATGAAGAATACTACACATGCTGCGGTAGATATATGTAACAAGGAAACACATTTGATACCCTTGTGTACACATATAACAATTTTACTTTTCTGGGATTATTGCCCCTGTTCAAAGATTAAAAATAGAATGGTTACAAACCAAAGGGAAAGGGCATTTTCATTCCTTTTTAAAGTGAACATCTATAAAGATGATGAGGATTAGATATACTTTCATTTCATTTAAGCTAAAGCAGTATTTTTATTTTAAAACCCAAAAGAAATGTTCAGTTCAAGTCTTGTCTTAGTTGCACCACTATAAATTTGGAGTAGCGCCATTAATTGGAGTTATTCTACATTTACCCTGAGAATATTGATCCATATAATTAACGTATATATTTATTTGTAAGTTAAAAGTGAAGTTCAACTGTAATACTAGTAAAATTCAAGGTTGTTGGGTTTTTTCATAACAGAGCTTGGATATTAACTATGAAATAATCAAGCAATTTCTCCTACAGGTTGGGAAAGAGAAAAGAGATTGTTATGGATCTTTCGATTTTAAATATGTGGGAGACATTCCGATGCTACCGTATTGGAAGGATGGATGGTTGGACGAATGTATAGCTGAATGAGAAGGAATTAGAGAGAGAGAAAAATACTCACCTCCGCCATTTTTATAGCAGAGATACGGAAACCGCCAGACATTGCCTAAACCAATAAATCCACCAGCCACGGACAGCAGAAAGTCAATCTTACTCGCCCACTTCTCCCGTTGAGGCGGCTTCCCCTCTGCCTCGTCCTCAGGGCGTGTCCCAGGGCTCTTGCCAGGGGAAGGTTTGAGGATGTCCTTGTGGAAATCTTTCAAACACTGCAGCTTCTCCTTTGTTGCCATGTTTCTGGTTTCTAAAGAGAAAAAAGTGGCATGAATTTATTAAACAGACATTATTGGGAGAACTCCAACCGTACAAAACTTCTTTAACCAAACTAAGTTCCCTTAAAGGTCACCCATTACTAACGCACACATTTCCTTTACTGAGCAGGATACAAATAGGCCTCAAAAAGTACACAGAAGTCTCTACCTTTGCAGGACCTTGTCAGAATATGATGCAAACACTTCCTGTGCTTGATCCAACACTCAGAGGTGAAAGTAAGCCAGTACGGTATGGTAACACAGCCAACATCACTGGCAGGACCGCTGATGGGGGAGGGGGCCAAAAGGGGCAGCTTCCCCGGAGCCCGGCAATTTAAAAGGGCCTGGGGCTCCCGGCAGCGGCTGGAGCCTCTGGCCCTTTAAATCGCCGCCAGAGCACCAGGGCTCCCAGCTACCGCTGCCGCTACCGCTACCATGGGGCTCCGGCGGCAATTTAAAGGGCCTGGTGCTCTAGCAGCAATTTAAAGGGCCTGGGGCTCCCAGCCGCCGCTACTGCTACCGCGCCAGCAGCCAGAGCCCTGGGCCCTTTAAATCGCCCCTGGAGCCAGGGCCAGCTTTAAGCCAATTCACCCGATTCCCCGGAATCGGGCCCCGCTCCGGGGGTCTTTGGCGGCATTTCGGCGGCAGGGGGGGTCCTTCGGTGCCGCAGAAGACCCGGAGCGGACCCCCCGCTGCGAAGTGCCGCTGAAGCCCCGGACTGCCACCGGGTATTGGAATCGGGCCCCGTGGGTCATAAAGCCGGCCCTGCCTGAAGCCCCGGGCGGCGCGAGCCGGACAGTGCTGAAGGGCTGGCTGGGGGAGTCTGGCCCCAGCCCCGCCCCTTCCACCCAAGGCCCCGCCCTTTCGGGGGCCCAGAGCCACTCCCCCCCCACCTTGCTCAGGTCCCCGGCCGCCCTGCATACTGGGAAGTCACTTAAGTTACTTTCACCCCTGCCAACACTCCACTGACTCAAAGACTTCCACTGACATCACTGGGCACGGGATCAGGCCAGTGAGCACTGAGAGGCTGTGTACATTGGCACTGGAACCTCACTGCTCTAAGAGGGTGTGCTCTGCCAGATTTAGGAGGTGTAAAAGATGTGCAGTCCTTGTGTGCTGACTAACTTCAGGCAGCGAGTGTATAGGGAACGCATGCTGCATCAGTAAGTGATGGGGCTGAGCCTCCGCACCCCTGACGGCAGAGGTGGTTAACAGGCTGACTGTGGGCCAAATCCGGACTGCCAGACACTTTTGAACGGACCGCAAAATCTTTTTATTGTCCTTATTGTTACTGCTGTGTGAAAAATGTTTCTCTGGAGTCTGGACCTTGACTATACCTTTACCAAGAAATTTGGACCTTAACAAAAAATAATTGACTACCCCTACCCTAAGGGATTCTGCTTGCTATGGGGCAGCGATTCTCAGGTTGCTGCTGCTTACTCTGAATCCCCTTAACTCCTCTCAATGGGCAAGTCCAAATGAAATACATATTTCACTCTGATGTCTTACAGTACTCTCACATTTTTTAAGTAACATCCATTGCTCTTTCCCACTGCCCTAATTCTTACTAGAATCTTGTATCATTTACAGCCTGCCATACTCTGGCTCTGACTAAAGTATTGTGATGGTTTATCCTTAACATGCTGGAATGGGAAGCCATTTCTCCTAATCAGGCCATAGGATCTGAAAGAGCATCTTCAATTTATTCTATTCACAATGAACCTGCTTTCATTTGGCATCAGTAAAAGCAAATGAACTTTTATATTCAGTTAACTTCTTAGGGGGAGGGATAGCTCAGTGGTTTGAGCATTGGCCTACTAAACCCAGGGTTATGAGTTCAATCCTTGAGGGGGCCACTTAGGGATCTAGGGCAAAATCAGTACTTGGTCCTGCTAGTGAAGGCAGGGGGCTGGACTCAATAACCTTTCAAGGTCCCTTCCAGTTCTATGAGATAGGACATCTCCATGAATTTATATGCATGTATAAAATTACACATTTTCCTAGTGTGATGGTTGGTTAGTTAATTAAAAATCCGAGGGCATGACTGACCCTGATGCAAAACCAAAAGCAAATTCAACCACAGGGGCCAGCTAATTTAATAGTGAGCAAATGATTAATTGCCATGTGAAAATAATAAACCATCATATTATTTTATATATAAGTGCCTTTTTTATCCAGGAGTTCTTAACTAAAACAGTTTAGGAATAACAACATTTTTTTTTTTTTTTTTTTTACAGATAGACTGTTTGAAATTATGCATTCATCAAAATGTGTTGGCAAGTAAATGGTAAACCCAAATTCAGACATTAGGTCAAATTTCTTCTGCATGCAACTCAAATGACTTCATCTGACTCCGGCTTGTTACGTTTACACAGTGTTATGATGCTGAAAATAAACATTTTCATCAGACCCAAACAAACCAGCAAATTTATGCCAGGCCACAGCCATTCCTTGCTTGGTACATGTTCTAATGTGTGCACAGTCATAAAAATCCTGCTTCATATTATCCCATTTGATAGCCGTAAGCCTAGTACTTCCTTGCTGCTTTCTGATCTGTAAACAGATTTAGAAGCTTGGGTTGACATTAGCTCTACAAGAAGTTTTTAATTGGAACATGATTCTGAGATTCATGCATCAGTGTACCTATAGAGATGAAAACCTTTCCATACACCATGTATCTCTGAGCCAGTCAAACCTGGGCCAGTCAAGCCCCAGTGCCTTAAACATTTGAAAGGCCAGTGTTCTGGTAAGATGTCCCTCTGCAATAACAACTCCCTACTGCTCTGACAGCTAAAAAAACAAACCATTTGTTTTAGCAGTACTTAATCACTAGGGTTTTCTCCTGCACTAAGAGAAAGGTCTGTTATTATATACATACTAGTGAACAGGAGGGGGAGCTTGGGGAAGAAGAAAGATAAGATGCTGGATAATCATTAAGGCTAAGATTTAATCATGGGTATTTTTAGTAAAAGTCATGGACAGGTCATGGACAATAAACAAAAATTCACAGCCCCATGACCTATCCATGACTTGTACTATATACCCCTGACTAAATCTTGGGTGTTCTGGGGGACTCCAGGGGTGCAGCTGCTGCTCTGGAGGGGGAGCTCTGGGGTGCCCGCTGCTGCTACAGTGGGGGGCTCTGAGGCATCTGCTGGTCCTGGGGGAAGGCGGGCCTCTGGGGCGCCCGCTGGTGCACCCGCTGGTGCTGGCGGGAGGGGCTCTGGGGTGCCCATTGGTGCTGGGTGGGCGCCTGGGTGCCTGCTGGTGTTCGAAGGGGGAGGGGGCCTCTGGGGTGCCCGCTGGTGCTCGGGGGAGGGGGGGCAGCCCGAGACTGCCGCAGCCGCTGCTGGCAGGGAGCGACCAGGGACCGCTGCCGCTGGCAGGAGGTAGCCCCGCCGCCCGGGACTGCGGCTGCTGCTGCAGGCAGCCCTGGGTTCAGTCGCATCTGCCAGCTGTAGAAGTCATGGAGGTCCTGGAAAGTCATGGAATCCATGACTTCCGTGCCGCTGTGCCAGACTCCCAGCCTTAATAATCATTGACCATTATGGTTTGTTTTTTTGTTTGGTTGGTAGGTTGGGTTGTTGTTGTTTTGGGGGGGGGGGGCTATTTTTGGTACCTTCCTCTGAAGCATCGGGAAGTGGCCACTTTTAGAGACAAGATACCTGACTAAACAGATCAACGATCTGCAATGAGATAATGCTTCTGCTCCTCTATGGAGGTCTTATTTTATTCAATTTTTTAGTGAGTTTGCTAATCCAGTCTAATCTTACTGGCTGTTGTCTTATTTCAACCAAAGTGCAAGTTAATTTCATTTAGAATTTGCAAACCTAACCAATTTTCTGCATGCTGTGTTCTATAAATTCTATCTATCTATGAGATGGTTGACTGTCCTGTAGTTAGAGTTAATGGCTTACAGGCTAAGTGCTAATTGTTGTCTTTTGGGATTCTAATTTCGTAACACATGGCACTACATTTTCTAAAGGGCATTCTTATTTGGGGTGCTCTACTTGTCCACTGATTTTGGGTGTCTCATTTTTGAAAATGTAAGTCTTCAGTTTTATTTTCTGATCCAAAATAACTTGGAACTTGATGATGGATCTTGGCTCTTCTGCTATCTTGCAGTGACAAACCCTCAACTCCACACTCAGTTTTTAGTCCTTCAGTAGGAATTCGAGTGAAGACAGCAGGATTTGAAACTAATTATAAGGCCTCTATAGCATTTAACCAGCTGCATAGTGAGGCACAGTACATTGCTTACCTGATAGCTGTGCAATGCACAGCTCTGGATCTTTTTATTTCCCTCATTGTAACATTTCATTTTTTGCTATGAATCTATTCATCTATTGTTGGCAAGGTCTCTATTCTATTGTCCATTAAGATACAGTGTCTGTTTATGGTTAGGAGGCATGTATTGTCCATCAGTGCCACAGGAATTAACACTAAGCTGCCACTTGTGACTACAATTCTAGCCCATGTCATATGTTTCATTCAGGGACTGTGGGAGTTTATCCCATTAGCTGCCAACTACTGGTGGCTACACAGCCACTCCCAGTTACAGGAAGTGCCTACAGAGTCTGTAAGGGAGGGGCAGAGGCCATTCTATTTGGCAAGGAAAAGTCAAGAAGGCTGAGTTTGTTTAGTGAAAGGCATTGTCTGTATCATTAATGGGGTTGGAGTTTCATTTCCTTCAGTTATGTTCCACTGGGTGAGGTTCTTAAGGGATAACAATCAAATAGCCTGATGGAGATGGGGAGGGATAGCTCAGTGGTTAGAGCATTGGCCTGCTAAACCCAGGGTTGTGAGTTCAATCCTTGAGGGGGCCACTTAGGGATCTGGGGCAAAATCAGAACTTGGTCCTGCTAGTGAAGGCAGGGGGCTGGACTCGATGACCTTTCAAGGTCCCTTCCAGTTCTAGGAGATGGGATATCTCTATTTATTTAAACAATACTTGCTCACTGCTCAGGTCAGAAGAGAATGATAGATTATGTTTTACGGAATCACTTAGTGGGGCACTTTCTGAGATCCAAGTCCCTCTAATTCCCCCAAGGAAAAAACTGTAAGAAACTACTTTTAAAAGCGTGGAGTCCATCATGAGTAATCCAACTCCGAGGCACATGTCTGCCTTCCAGAGCAGCTCCCTCTATGAAGCCTTGGCTATCTCCAGGAAGACTTGGCTTGATCTGCTAAAGTTAAGATGGATAAACAATGAACAGCAGCCAAGCCTGCAGCCGAATATGTAGAACCTCGCTGGAGAAAAGGGGGAAAAATCCAACTTTTGCTGGGCTAATTCTGTTCTCATTTACACTGGTGTGAACTCAATTAACTCCACTGAAGCCAATGTAGTTAATCTGGATTTATGCTGGTATAATGTAGGAGAATATAATACAGTAGCTAAATGTGGCCCTTTGCATTTTTCTCTCTTTGGCTCTCAGCGTAATCATTACATGCTCCACACACTCTATATAATTGACATAATAGCTCCTTTTTTTCCTCTGCAGCACAACTCCAGTCTCCACATACATCAGCCCCACTCCCACCTGTCAGCCAGGTGCATGAAATGCCTCACTCAGAATATCTCACTGTCTGATTAACACAGACTCAGTTGCTGCTCTCCCACTGGTTAGCTATTGGAGCTCAGCGGAGAACTCCAAAAGAGCTCAGCCTTAGGCAGAGAATGCCCATAGCTAATGCCAGGTAGCTCTACACAGTACATCATCTCTGGTGTAGTTACATAACTGCTACCTCTGTCACTAGAATAATGATTCACTCTCCCACCTCTCGTAAAGGAAAACAATATAAAATAGCAGGGGTTCTCAACCTTTTTCTTTCTGAGCCCTCCCCTCCCCCCACACCCACACATGCTATAAAAACTCCAGGGCCCACCTGTGCCACAACAACTGTTTTTCTGCATATAAAAGCCAGGGCCAGCATTAGGCGGTAGCAATCAGGGCAATTGCCGGGGGGGGCCCACGCTACAGCAGGCCCTGCAAATCTTAGTTGCTCAGGCTTCAGTGTCAGCCCTGGGTGGCAGGGCTCGGGGCACCTGGCTTCAGCCCCATACGGTGGGACTTCATCTTTCTGGCCTGGCCACAGCAAGTCTAATGCCGGCCCTGCTTGGCAGACCCCCTGAAACCAGCTCGCAGCCCCACAGTGGGCCCCAGATTCCTGGTTGAGAACCACTGCAATATAGCACCTTTCAGTAGGCGTTAAAGTCAAATTCATCCTTGGTTTATCTCCACTGAAGTCAAGTGATCTTTAAGGGCCAAATCTGCAAAAGCATGTGCACCCAGTTCAGGTGTGCAAACAGCCTGATGCATTTGTGCAAATCAAAGCTGTGCATGCCACAATACACACACAGTTTTGCATGTGTGCCTTTGAAGATTATAAACAAACAAACATGTACCCCTTTGGTTCTGATCTCTGGAGTTTTATTTAAGTTCCTTCAAAATCCTAAGAAACCCAGTTAGGAAAGAATGTTAAAAAAACTAGGCCCAAAAATACTCTGTAGAAATTCATTTTAAGCAGAAGCTACAGTACATACAGGTAGCTTAGTAACTTCAGGAGTGTAGATGATTGATAGATTATAGCCATCTTGAAAACTACCTCACAAGCTGCCCACTGCTAAGTCCTCTCTTAGCAGAACCAGAGAAAGACGACATTGCAAAGGAGCAATATAATGGCATATATGCAAAACTGGGTACCAGGATGATCTCAGTTCTGATCCTGGCACTGTCAATAACTTACTCTGCTGCCTTGGCCAAGTCATTTGTTTTCCATTCCTTTATGTTAAAATCTGAGAACGCTACTTCCTTTTCTCACCAGGATATTAGAAGGCTTCGATCATTAATATTTGTGAAGTGCTCTGTAAATACTAAGGATTGTTATTGGGCAAAGTCCTGAAGACTTTACTCAGTTTTTACTCATGGAAACCTTCTGCCGAAATCAACCTAAGTTTTGTCCAATATAGCACTGAATAAAAATCAAATAGGAGTGAGATCTGACTCTGCCAGTTTCCTATTTGAATATGGACTGAGAAATTGCTTTGGGCCCCTGGTTTAGGCTTCTCTACAGCCTGCTATTCCCCACCTCCAAGTGAAGTCAGAAGAGAAGTTGATCCACACTCAAAGCTCCCATGGACTTCAATGGGAACTCTGCCTGAAGAATGACTGCAGAGACTGGCCCATGGTTTTTACTGAGGGTTGGAATATTCTCGGCAGGCTGATGTTCAGGAGCTGATTTTGTTGCTGTTTTGGAGGCTTCCCTAATGATAAATTCCTTCAGACTGTGTTTGTTAATGTTTCTTCCTACCAGACTTACCTGTTCAAAGCCTTCTGTTTATCACGTTATAATTCATTTTATACTCCTGCTTCAGCAGATTGCTCTTGGCCGGTTTAGGCTTGATCATAGCTCCTATTTGATCTCTGTACATTTGTGAAACAAGCAAAATTTCCATCTCCATTTCATATTTTCACAAAATCAGCTACCTCTAGACTGCAAGCATGCTTGTGCCACCTTTAATTTTCATATCATTATATTCATGAGTATTTCAATATTAATAGCATTGTGATTCCCAGCTCATAGCAGTTCACAACTCCTGCTGCACCTGAGGGCAACGGGGAAAAACTCTGATTTCAATAAGAGCAGAATCAGGCCACAAATAAAATCTTTGTTACATTTGGCTCATTTCCTAGGAGCTCAGAACTCTAAACCATGCAACTTTTGAAGTCTGTCGCTTTCCCGCCTTAGAATATCAGAGTGGTTAGCCTACTCAATAGATGAGTAAAACACATAACTCCAGATAAAAGTTCTGGCTTTTTTACAGGTCTTTCTTATCTGAGGGGGAAAATACTGATCCACTTCTTTACCTGGCTACCGTGGAGGCCTGTACCAATATCCACAGAATGCCTGACTCCATTTACTGTCCTTAACTCCTATCCCAACTCTTTTGCTTCATCAGACAAAACACCCCCCATATTCTCTGAAAAATACCAACCCTCCATTTAACTTATTGCCTCTCTAATATTCTTCAAAGGTTCTCTATAAACTTCCCTTATCATTTCCCTCACTTTCTCCTCTTTGTCGTTGATGTCCTTTTTCAATCTTCTTTTCTTAATTTCTTTTCTCTCTGTGTGTGTCTATTTATTCAGCTATCCATCCTCCCTTTCTTTTCTTTCTTCTCCCTCACTCTACTCCCTCCCATTTCAAAATCATCTCTCCTCTCGCTTCTCTTTTTGCCTGTTTCTTTCACTGTTATACTCCTTTTCTCTTCCTTCGAAGGCTGACATCTGGAAAAGTTGCTATAGAAAATTCCGAGAGCAACAGATATTCCTTTATTTAGCTGGAGTATGTTACAAAAGGAAAGCCCTGGGCTTGTTGCAATTTCTTTTTAATCAATTGTATCCTGGACAAAAGGCATCTATTTTTTTCCAGCTGTCTTTTCTATGTGGCGCTTGTGTTCATATTCGTCAAGTGCTGTAAATGGGCACTGTGTCTCAGCTCAGAGTTATTATGAAACACTAGCTGGAATAGAAAACCTGCAATCATATAATACTCTGAATTTTCATTCTGTTATACTTCTTTATTTGAACCAATAAATCGATCACCACTAAACCCCAGATTACAGTAGCTGACTAGGGGAAAATAAAAAACCCACTGCCCTTTGTACCTTGGACTTGGCCTCTGTAATTGGAGGATAAAGGTGGGGAGGGAGACTTAAAGCTACTCTGTGTTTACAAAGAGAATACAATGGGTTGGATTTTAATGCAGTGTTGTTCTGCTCAACGCAGATCATGAAGCCTAAAGAAACAAAATACTCCGCAGTCAGAGGTCACCTTTTTTATATGGGACTTGGGGAAAGGGAGGAAGGTATTTTGATACCACTGACTGAGGGGAGTGAGAGCTCTGTAGCGTTTCCCATGTGGGCAGATGAGGGGAAAGCTGGAAACCAATCCAGCTCCTATTGAAGTCAATGCAAAACTCCCATTTATTTCAGTGGGAGAAGGATTAGGCCCCCTAGACCCTAGGGCTGGGGAAAAAAAGGTCCATGTGAAACTACTGCAAGGATGGAGAAGGAGTCTTGCACCAAGAGGCCTGTTCAGTTGAACCATGGCCACTAGCACAGGCACTGGGGAGCAGTATTGGATATGACATACAGCCAGCATGCACTTTCTGTTCTGTGTGCTGTAGTTTTTGATTCAACCACTATGAATCTAACAGCCTGCCAGAAGTTATCAGAGACACACTTTTGCCTTTACCAGACTTGGTTAATAAAAGCAGGTGACCCCAACACACCCCCAGTCCTGAACTTCCCCAGACCCATGTGTTCGGATTTGTCCAGCCCTCTCCTGCAACATTCCAAGGAATAATAAGATCCGTAATTTCCTTTAAGGAAACAAAACCCATCAGTTTGCCACATTAACTGGAGTTGACTAGGGTTACCATACGTCCGGGTTTCCCCGGACATGTCCGGCTTTTGGGTCTTTAAATAGCCGTCTGGGGGGAATTTGTAAAGTGCTAAAAATGTCCAGGATTTCCCCCCGGACGGCTATTTAAAGACCCAAAAGCGGCTGACAGGACAGCCGCGCCGGCGGAAAGCAGTACTGGGAGCAGCCTGGAGTGGCCGCGAGAGGCGGGTGCGGGCGGCCCGGCTCCCCCTGCGTGGGGCTCCCCTCACCCGCCACGGGGCACGGGCTCCTCCTCTGCAGCACTGCCCGCCGCGGGGCTGGGGCTCTCCCGGGGCTCTGCCCTGCACGCACCCAGCACCCCCGGGGCTGCTCCTGCCTCCCCGGGCTGGCCCCAGATCCCCTCCCCCGGGGGGCTGGGGTCCTGCTGCGGCTTGCGCCCCTCTGCCTCCTCCGCGGGGCAGGCAGCCCCAGGGGGTTGAGGCCGTGCCACCCCTTCCCCAGCTTCCCCCCTCCAGCAGCCCCCTGCCGGGCCTGTTCAGCCCTCGGCCCCACTGGGTCCTGCCCTGCCTCATGCAACCCGCCCCTACCGTGGGGCGGCCCGGCCCAGGGGGACTGGGGGAGCCGCAGCAAAGCCTCGCCCATAGCTGGTGCAGGAGACGAGCCTGGCTCTCAGCCCAGGCTCCGGCATCAACCTGCAGCAGGGAGTGGAGCCACCCCCCGCTGGCTTGGCTCAACCCAGCCCCGCTCTTAAAGGGACACGGACCCCACCGCAGCTTGGCCCGGCCCGGGGCACGTGGGGGTGTCACCTCACCCCCCGCCTGGGGGGCCCGGCGAGGGGGGTGCTCGGCACCATAGTAGCGCAGAAGGGAGGCCAGCGATGCACCTTACTCTCTCCTGCACTGCCAGCCACGGTCTTGCCTCCTTTCCCCAGCTCTGTGAGGCACTGTATACCTCAGAGCAGCAAATGGTAGCAGATTCTGCTGTCTCCAAGCAGAGTCTAGCCCTGAGTGTTTATTTCCAGTTTTCGGTTTGGTGCATTCACTCCTGATCTCCCTGGTAAAGTGTAACAAAAGCCCTTGGCATTCATTTTCTCAGTGTTTCTGGGAATACCCTTTTCAGTTTCATAGATCGATCCGGGATCTTTCTTTTGCTGTTTCCGGAGAGAACTGTTGACAGCAGGGAGATACGTCCCTGACTAGAGGGCAGGAAGCAAATTTGACCAGACCAGTTGTGACTTCCTTTTTATTTGTTACTATAAAATGTATTACACACAAATAGATTGCTAATGAACTTCCACCTTTGGGTGTCTGGAAAACAACTCACTCTAATACTTGGAAGATGCAGGGACCTTTGGTCTTAAAAAATGAAACATCAGACTCATTAATTTGGGGGAAGTGCAGTGGTCCATTTATGAAATTTCTTAAAAATATGATTCAAAAAATCCTTCTGAGACTGTATTTTAATGCTGAGATCCCAATAGCCTTACTATAGAAACAGAAAGTAAAACAAAGACATTCTTGATCCAGGTCAATTAGAGCAGTGGTTGTCAATGTTTCCAGACTACTGTACCTCCTTCAGGAGGCTGATTTGTCTTGAATACCCCCCACTTAAAAACTCCTTGCTTACAAAATCAGACATAAAAATACAAGTATCACAGCACAGTATTACTGAAAAATTGCTTATTTTCTCATTTTTACCACATAAATGATCAAATAAATCACGACTCCCAGATTGAGAAACACTGGTATAGTAGATAGAGCAGTATAAACAAGTCACTGTCTGTATGAAATTTTAGTTTGTATTGACTTCACTGGTGCATTTTATGTAGCGTGTTGTAAAACTAGGCAACTATCTACATGAGTTGATGTACCCCCGGAAGACCTTTGCATACCCCTGGTTGAGAACCACTGAATTAGAGGAATTTTGCGTCATGACATAGATCTATTGAACTAAATGGACTTATGCCAATTTACATCAGCCAAAGATCTGACCCTATTTCTTTAACATTTTAGGTGGAATAATTTGTTTTAATTTGTAATATTTATAATCTTACTATAAAGGAACCACATTTAAGTTTTAGGTACTTCTCAGTTACCTTCTTTCCTCAGACCTCATCCCACACACAGGCAAGTTTACTCAGTTTCTCCATCTGCAGATGGAGATAACAATACATGCATCACAAGAGTGTAGTAAGGCATAGTTGTGAACCCCTTATTCACACTGGTGAGCGGGTACTTATGGGAGTAATTGGTTCACAATCTGGCCCTTAATGGTTGTAAGTTACTTTAATTTCCTCATGTGAAAGGTGCTGCAGAAATGGAAAGTATTATTTATTTCAATAGCGGCTAAATGAATTTACATTATTTATGTGAAAATATTTCAGTTTTAGATATTCTTCTTAGAATCCCCAATTGTAAGTGTGCGGGAGGGGAGGATTCCAGTCCAAAAATGTGTGGCTCCTTTTACATCTCAGCTTTTATACTTTGTTACATGAGATCAGTCGTACGTGTAAAAAAAGACACATGAACATGGTTTGTTGCAACAGTGAAAATTTAAAGATCAAATACTTTTTTCATATCAGCTCCCTCATACTGATTTCGGCTCTGAGCATCTAATCAAATGCTAAGTACCTGTGCCTACGATGATGGTTGCATATGCTTCGATAATTAGTTTGGCAAGGCCTTCTATATCAAAGTTACACACATTTTCACACAATATCAGGCAAACCAGCTTGGATCTCTCACTATTCATGTCTCTGTACTAATTGTGCTCTGCATCATTTCACAAAAAAGTTATTTAACTGAGCTTGAAATTTGTCATTATACTGAGATTTCTAAAAATACCATTCTAGAAAAACTTCCATTTGGCTTGCCAGTAAAGAAAAGGACTTTATATAGCTTGTTTGTTTGAACTTCGAGGCCCATACAGTCCCTGAAATGACATTGCCTTGGTTAGTGTTGTGCCCCATTTCTCACAGTACTCATGATGGGTTGGATTGTCACAGCCCAGCTCAGTCACACAAGGGAGAAAATATTATCTTTTCCAAGTAGACCCCACTGATATGGGGATGCCCCTTTAAAGGAAGTTCCCGGGACAGGTATGGACAGGGGAGTCCCTCCAGTGGAGGGAGAGGTGAGTGTCAGAAGTAGGGTTACCATATGTCCGGACTTTCCCAGACATGTCCGGCTTTTTGGTCCTCAAATCCCCGTCGGGGAGGAATTTCCAAAAAGCCGAACATGTCTGGGAAAATAGGGAGGCATGGTAAGGGGACTGCCTTCTCCCCGGGCTCCAACTTTCCCGGCTCCCACCGCTCTCCACCGTGGCGGGGGCCGAAGCAACTTCCCCAGCGCAGCAGCAGCCGGGGGGCGGGAGGGAGGAGGGGGAATGTGGGATGCTCAGGGGAGGAGGTGGAGTTGGGGTGGGGAAGGGGTGGAGTTGGGGCGGGGCCCCCTGGAGTGTCCTCTTTTTGCACTATTGAAATATGGTAACCCTAGAGTTGACATTCACTTTAGCACAAACACAGCATTGTTGGTTTAGATTAATAGTAAAACAAGTTGGTTAACAAACGAAGACAGGATTTTAAGTGAGCTCAATAAAGTTAGAGAGAAAGTTAGAAATGGTTACAAGCAACTAAAAGTGAAAACATGCATCTAAAAGTCTAACACTTAATCTAGCAAGTTTTAGTTCAAAGCTTTGTTCAAGATGCTCTTTCTCACCCACAGTCTTCCAGCAAGACAGTTACTGGCCCTCTCCTCGATCAGGATCTCTTCCAGAGGCCCAAAGGTGCTGGTGCCTTTGTCTTCTTAGGTGAAAGAACTAACTTGGGGTTCTCTGTGCCTTTCTTTTATAGTCCAGTGAATCTTTGAAGTGGATTCTTCCAAAGGATACCCCTCAAAGTAAAGTTCATGCAAGCTGTGAGGAAGGCGATAGAGTCTGGTGGTGAAGGAAGCTCCATGCTCTTTTGTCCCCCACTTGTGTTTGCTGAAATGCAAATTCTTCTGTTTCCTGACATCTCCTCCCCCTGCTGCCTTGATGGTCCTGTTTACTACTTATATGTAAATTGAGGTAAACACACATCCTTTGTTTAGGATAGACCTGTTTAACAACTATTACCTCAGCAGGGCGGTCTGGTTTTGAACCTGTGCTAATAACATCACACAGGGGGAATTCATAACTTTACATATAATGTTGCTACGTATATTTCACCATGATAGTATTGACCAGCATCTTACTAGTTTCCAAATGATACCTCACAAGGCACATTTTGTACAAGGATTATTACAGTAGTGAGGAGGGTGTGACCACAGGGCTGTTTTGGGTCACACACTGCAGATCATAGAACATTGGCCTACCGGCCTCTCCCCTACCCACCTCACTCTCCCCATCTCCAGCCAGGAGCTGTGGAGACCCTCCCAACGGTACAGATGGGGTAAAGAGCATCCCTGCATAGGGTGACTGCTACTCCTCTGCATCATACAGCCACAACCAATCTCCTCTCATGCCAACAGGCCTAAAGCTCAGCCACTGTCTTCTTGTGCCAACAGGCTTGTCCCACCACAGACCCAGGTACAGGTGAGTTCATCAGCAGGACTTCTTGTGATGCTTCCACCACAGGTGAAGATCCCATATAGGGGAGAGGAGTAATGCAATGGTGGTGGGTGGTTTGCAGAGGTAGGAAGAACTGATTAAAGCTATTACGCTCTTCATATATAGTACTGGTAACTGTGTAGTGGGAATGTCCAGTTAAAAATTTGTTTTTGTTCACATCAAGCCAACTACTGACCTAATTTAACATCCCCTGGGTGTGTTAGCTAAAAGCCTAGTGATTGTCAACAAGCTAAAGTGAGCACCATGGTCCTGCTGCTTTCCCTGCCATACTGCTCCTGATATGCCAGTTTTCCAGGTTTGAAAGGACAATACATTATTCTACAGCACTAAATACCCCCTAAAGTCCCTAATTTTTAAGAGTGGTGCCTTGACGGTGCCCACAAAATGTATGTGTGCATGCAATTTATATGGCACAACGGATGCATTTCCAAATGTTGTTGGTATGGTTAAGGAGGACCCTTTAAGTCTTGTCCCTTAAAATCTCTTTTTTTCCCTTTTGACTGATTTGTTTGCACTAAATAATAATTCACCTTCCTACTAAACCTAGCAAAGTCTTTTAATTTTGGTTTGGTTTGGGTTTTTTGCTTCTAAGGGGCTGTTATATAATGAAGTTACAGTTCATTAGTGTGCCTGAGCATTAATCTTTTCTATAACCTCTGATAAACCATGAGCAAACACTTACACAGTCTAGACTATGGAGACATTTACCTGATCATGTAATGTAACCTCTCTCTCAAAAAAAAGAGAGAGCTTATGAACTTGAATATTTGCAATGTTTTGTATAGTACCAATTGACTTTTTGTATGTGATTAATAATGTATTGAATCTGTCCTATGCATTTTATATATATATATATAAATACATGGAATCATTAGGCAGCAATCTTTCATTTGGTGCTATGATTTTATACTGAGTAGGTCTCAACTGTGTAGAATAAAAATAAAGTAGGCATTGGATGAAGCAAGCATACAAAGAAATATACAAATATATTATTTTATAGCTTTTTTTTCCCCTTGGGAATAATTTCATTTCCCCCTAACATGCTTTGCTTTAGCAACAAATTCTCAATTCATCACTACATTTACCCATATTGTTTACTCATGGGCTAGTCTCAAAGGTTGGTCACATTTTTTCATATAATGTTTTCCAAATACTCACTCCAACTACATCAGAATAAATGTTTGGGTTAAACAGAAGTTGGTCCAAAAAAAGATATTACCTCACCGACCTTCTCTCTCTGGGGGAGAATAAACATTCGGTATTTAAATATTATTCAGGGTTTGGGGGGTTTTTGGCTATTGCTATGCATAAGTAATATGTGACACTATGCAAAGAAGTAAAAAAAGGAAATGTCAGAAGCATTCAAATTTCCTTGTAATATACCCAGTGGTAAGCAGAGGAGCAGCTGTTGCAATACTTAAATATCTCATACAACAGATTTTGACCAATTTTATAACCAGGCTGTAGCATGGATGAGATCCTAACTGTGTGGATGGGACCGTATTTCTACATTATTTACTGACCTTATGTATCCATCTAAGTTTTAGACCGTATTTGAGGATTTATTCTAATCCTGCTTATGAGGACTTTTATAACATAAACATCAGATTGTAAGTGGTTTCTAACATAGGGACTCCACTGTGTAGGTTAATTATGTTTTAATTATGTCGGTGTACTGGGCAAACTAGTCCTCCCAAATCCCTGATCTCTGTGTGGGAGGGAGGACATCCCAAAATGCATTGTTCACAAAAATCCATGCCCTGGCCCCAGCATCACACATCTCCTCACCCTTCTCCGCCACCAATATGGTATCTATGCACCAAAATTTGCCCAGAATGCACTAATAGCAATATGGTTGTGCAGCACAGCAGGTTGGAGTTGCCCAACAGTACTGACACCAGATTGTGCAGGAAAAACTGTTGCTGTGTGCATGCACTGAGCCATGTTAGCTGTGCCCACAGCAGAGGAATACACCAGAGTCCAACTGCACTGTGAATGTGGTTCCACTGAGCGTAATTGGAGCCCTGGGCTCTAACGATGAGAATGAGTTACTTGGGAGTTTTGTTTCGATTTCTTGTCTGCAGTGGGGCCTATAGTTCGCAGAAATATGAGTCAGTGAGACAAATTAGTTGTAGACTTTTAAAATGACGCAGGCCAGTGCTGATATGATAAGAATCTTTGGTTCTCTTACTGAGGTAAGAATGTTTCTAAGGCACTTTATAAGACAATCTTAGTTCATAGCCCTTGAACAATAAGAGATTTTCATTCGGTTTGGAAACCGGGGGAGGGGAACATTGTTTATTTACTTCAAGAAAACAGCAGCTGAACAGAAGCTTCAAACTTTATCAAGATAGGAAATGAAATCTAACAGTTACTGGTATACAGAGGGAAATGGAGACCAGGATGTTTCTGCAGAGGATATGCCAAAAGAAGAAGTGATAAACTGGCTGCATAAGCTGGTGGAGACGGTAAGCTTTGCACAGTTTGCTCTGCTCCAAATTGTCAAACCTCATAAAGAAGCAAAATCATGAAGATCATATGATGTTTTCTCTCTGTTTATGTTTCCATGCATCTTGTGAAAGGTGCCAACCCAGTTCAGTGTCCACTTCCCCTGCATTTCCCCCCACCATCAATGTGCCTCCATTATAACCCAGAGGGATCATCATATCCAGTCACAGAAGGGTAGTTCAGCCTTCATGGCCCATCCACTGCTTGGATTCTCTGCTGAGACTCCCTACAAGGGTGTCAGCTCTGAAGGGGATTCCTGTACTGGAGGTAGATCATTAACGCATTTTATATTGGGGCTTCTGAATAGCCTCCAACAGAAAGTAATTTTGGTCACTACTGACCTGATTTAAACAAATGAGCTGGAGGTGAAAGTCTTCCTATCTCACTACCAATCCCATGAAACATCTAGTTCTCCAAAATATCACATGACTTTGATTAATTTTTAAACCAGAAGTATATCTTCAGTTCTGCTTAGCCACATAGCTTTGACAGCTTTCATATAAGGAAAGCTGCGCTGTTGGTTTTGTGTCGAGAGATATGAGAAGCAGATAGTGCCTAAAGCAAACATTTAATTTCTCTAAGGAAACTGAACATGCAGACCACTTCTGCTTGCCATGCTCTGAATGTGGCATAGGTGCTCCGCATGCAAGCAAAAGGGCCTGATCCTACACTTTAAACTCAGAGAAAGAGGCCACTAAAGTGCCACCTTGACCTCAACGACCTTGGTGCAAGTGAGGAGTACAGGATCAACGCTGATATGAGCAAAGAATACCAACAGTGCCAGCCTAATACCAGTGTCTCTCCCCTCAGCTGTCGCCCCGTTGTTGGTCTTTGTGGGTGAACATGTTTCTGTGTATGACTAGACAAAACATAGCAACTCAACCATTTTCCTCCATCCCTTATCTTTTCTATCATTTCTGACAGATATCAGCTGATGGTTTTAGTTATATATTGCTTTTATATTCCAACATTGGGCTCTGTAAATTTCACTTACGTAATCTATTGCTTTTTACCACTTTATGAAGGTGCAGTTCAGAAAACTGAACAGATGGGGCTAAATTATTTCCTAGTGTATAAGCCTAGCCTATCCTTCTAGGGTGAGGGGCAAGATTGGCTCTTAGTAGCTCCCAGCCAGCCTTTCTCTCTGACATCCAGGGAAGCAGAGCAGGCTAGGAAATGTAGTCCATTATGGCAGCCATATCTGTAGGTTTAGCTTCTGACAAGGCCTGATGGGAAATAAGGGGTCCATATAAACAACACCCTTCCCCCAGATAAACCAGAGACCTGGAAGGAGTCGGGCTGTTGGAGTAGAAACAGCAGTCAAGTAAAGGCATCTCCTTATGTTTTACCGTTTATAATTGTTTGGGGATTTTTGGTAATGTCTTTGCAGTGGTTACCTTTGAAAATTATCTGGAGTGACAAGTGAAATTGCATGTAGTTCTGCATCTCTTTGAGGCAGGTTAAAATAAAGTTACTCTGACAAAAGGAATGTTCTGTTAGCACATTCGGCCAGTGAAAATTTGCTATTTCCTGAAGCTCAAAGAAGCCCCTCTTCATAGCCAAGGCTCTGTGGCTTGGAGTTGCTGAACTGAAAAACAGCTAAGCTGAGAAGCAGTGGCTCTGTGCAGCACTAGCTACCTTGTGTGACCTCTATCTGCTGCAGGGAGGCAGCACATAGTGGCACAAGCAGTGAGTCACTATATAGATCCTAAATGCCCAGAGGCTCTTTTTCATAATTATTTAAGACTGTACCAATATAAAATGGGAATTTCGTATCGGTGGGGGATGGGGTGGGAGTTGAAAGAGTATCTATCATTTAAATGTCCCAAACTGTTATAATCATTATTACATAATTATTTATTAAACACTTTATATCACAATAACGTCTCATGGCACTTAACAGAGATTTAAAGAGCCACTGGGTGAAATCCCAGTGCCATTGAAATTAATGGCAAAACTACTGATTTCAATGCCACCAAAACATCAGCGAGGGTCCCTGCCCCAAAGACCTTACAATTTAAATTTCTAGCCTCAAGATCCCGATTCTGATCTCAAATGACCTCAGTGGAGTAACTCCTGTTTTATGCTAGTGTAAGTGAGATTGGAATCTGATCTAAAATGAAGTTACGCTGGTGTAACTGGTTTGGGCCCTAAAATAAGAGACAGAGGAAGGAGAGCTTAGGGAAAGGAGGGACAAAGATTAAAGTAAGTAACAACAATACTGTACGAAAAGCAAATTTCAATGCTCTGATATTTCACACATTCAAAACAAGTAATTGGAAAGAAAAATTTAGAGAGGATATTGCATTATAATAGGGGTGATCAACAGGGTGACCAGATAGCAAGTGTGAAAAATCAGGACAGGGGGTGGGAGGTAATAGGCACCTATATAAGACAAAGCTCCGAATATCAGGACTGTCCCTATAAAATCGGGAAAGCTCTGGGTTGAATATAAAATAGCAATGGCCCCCATTAGCACTATATTAGTTTATACTCATTTTATCTTCAAAGCACAAAGCATGTTCCTTTAAATAAACAGAAAATGCTGAATGAAACTACATATTCCAAATAATCATTACTGCATTTCACATGTCCTGTGACTGACTCCCCGTGCCACAGTAAACTGGTATACACGGTAGTTCCGGATGGTATAACTCACTGTGTAATGTATTTGGAGTGGTTTTAAACAACTAGTTGTTTGGGGATTTTTTTTTTAATTGTCATTTCCCAGTAGGCCATATAGAAATAGTCACATCATTATTATTTATTATTCTTTTCGAATGGTGATGTACTGTTTTTAGTGGCCGGAAAGTGTCGTGAATGCTCGAGACATGTTGCATTGCAGGGAAATCTATCCAAGCCACTTCCAGTTTGTCAAAACACGTAATTGGTAAGTGCTATCTGCAGGTACTGCAAGTGCACATCTTGGCTGGTGCAAGGAGCAATCAGCTCTTTTTGGCTGCAAAGACTATTCAGCACCTCACAGAAGGCTCTCAGCACCTGGCAAAATCAGGCCCTTTTATGTGCGATTATTCCCATGAAGGGGCAAAATCAGTAGAGGGTGAGACAAACATTCTGCTCTTGTCTTCAGAAAATAGCCAGCCTGCTGAAGGGACACAGCTAACTGGTACTCCATAGAGCAAATTATGTTCTTTCTGTTAGGGCAAAGATGTGCTATCTTTGCTCATTCTGCCTGAAGACCAGCCCCGCCTGTGAGGAGCACAGTCATATTAAGGGAAAGAAGATAGATCATCTGTCTTTCAGTCAATCTGCCCCAGGACAGGAATAGATTGACACCTCAGGAAGGAACTCGTCATTAATGAGAGCCTGGAGAAGCTGAACAGTAGAGTGCACGCAGCATAGAGCAAATCCTGCTCTGAAGCCCTGAGTTCAATATATCAAAAAAGACATAGTAGAATAGGAAAAGGTGCACAGGACAACAAAATGATTAGGGGTATGGAACAGCTTCCATACGAGGAGAGATTAAAAAGACTGGGACTATTCATCTTAGAAAAGAGATGAGTAAAGGGGAGGGGACAATATGAGAGAGGTCTACAAAATCATGCCGGATGTGGAGAAAGTGAATAGGGAAGTGTTATTTACCCCTTCACATAACACAAGAGCCAGGGGTCACCTAATAAAATTAAGAGGCAGCGGGTTTAAAACAAACAAAGGGTGTACTTCTTCACGCAACGCACAGTCAACCTGTGGAACTCGTTGCCATGGGATGTTGTGAAGGCCAAAACAATAACTGGGTTCAAAAAAGAATTAAAGAAGTTAATGGAGGACCGGTCTATCAATGGCTATTAGCCAAGATGGTCAGGGACGCAACCCCATGCTCTGGGTGTCCCTAAAAACCTCCAACTGCCAGAAGCTGGGACTGGATGACAGGAGATGGATCACTTGAAATTGCCCTGTTCTATTTATTCCCTCTGAAACATCTGGCACTAGCTACTGTCAGAAGTCAGGATACTGGGTTAAATGGACCATTGGTCTGACCTAGTATGGCCATTCGTAGGTTCTTAGAAGAGCCTAGGCTAAACTTATAACATAACCAGCTAATAATTGAAAGGGTGTTAAAGTGTGTCTACTTGGCTTCAATCCTGTTAAGGTAACTCGACTGAAAAAAACAACACCACATTTTTTCCCAGGTAAACGGAGCCTAAATTACACCATTGTAAATTTGGAGGGAGTCCACTGATGTCAGGAGTGGTTATCAGATTTACAAGTGCGTCACTGGGGAGTGATATGACCCAATGGGATCTTGCCTGAGTAACAACTAAGCATTATTGCAAAATTCCCATTGATTTCAAGGGGAGCAGGTTCGATCCTAAGTAAGGACTGTAAAACGAGGCCCCATGTCTATGGAAATTAAGGGCCTGATACTGATCTCATTTATACAAAGGTAAATCAATAGTAGCAACCCTGCAGTCAGGAGTTATCACAGCGTAAATGAGCTCAGAATCAAGTCCTACATGTGTGTTTCTTTGGAATAGAATTTTGACAGCTTTCCTCTCAACATTAATGCTATCTGAAGATAGGGACTGTAGGAGGGAGTCTTTGGCCTGGTCTACACTGGGGGGGATCGATCTAAGTTACGCAACTTCAGCTACGTGAATAAGGTAGCTGAAGTCGACGTACTTAGACCTACTCACCGCGGTGTCTTCACTGCGGTGAGTCAACTGCTGCCGCTCCCCTGTTGACTCTGCCTGCACCTCTCGCGGCGGAGTACAGGAGTCGACGGGAGAGCGCTTGGGGGTCCATTTATCGCGTCTACACTAGACGCGATAAATCGACCCCCGCTGGATCGATCGCTGCCCACGAATCCGGCAGCGCCGGCACAACCCATTAGACGACCTAGGCAGTCGCCTAGGGCACTACAATTTGGGGGGCGGTGACCGCGGCAATATTTCGGCGGCGGGACCTTCCGCCGCCTCTGTGGGGGGCGGCATTTCGGGGCGGGACCTTCCGCCGCCTAGAGGGCACAAAAGCTGGCGGCGCTCCTGGAATCCGGCAGGTAGTGTAGACATACCCTCTCACTTGGAATCACATGAATAAACACCTCTTCCTATAGCCCTATTGCTCCTCAATCCCATGGCCGACAATTATTGCCTCAGTGATGTTCTTCAATACTGTGTGACTTAAATGAAACTACTGCAGTTACAAATACCTCATTCCTGGGTTTTGCCTTTTAAAATGTAAACCCTCCAGTGACTGTGTCATCTTACGTGTTTTTTCAGTGCCTGGCACAACAGGACCCAATTGCTGATTGGGGCCTTTGGCCATGACCTTAATATAAACAAGAATGAATAAATGACCTGTTCTGCTCGCTTTTTCACCTTGAGTCTACTAAATCATTTAATTATCACAAGAATGTAAACCAACTGGAGTTTTGCCTGAACAAAGACTGCCAGATATTTGCCCTGTATTCTTTTATTATTATTCTTTATCGTCTCTTATACTATTACGCATAAAATAGCCTCCTTTTCAATACTTCCTATTTTCTACCTTTTCATCCACAGCCTTGATTTATTAACACATTTGTTGACATTTTTCTCCCCTAGCTTTGCATGGGAATGTATTTCATAAAAGTGCAAAAACAAATCAAGAACAAGCAGAATCCTTCTGAATCAAAAGGCTTATTGAGCTATCAGTAGAAATGCCAATGTCTTCACCGGATAACAAGGAGATGAAAATGTTATTTTGTTATAATCTCCCATTCCTTAGCTCAAAGGACCTATACACTATTTCACTGGAGTACATAGTGTTTCAGGATGAGCACACGCTGGTTCTTTTATTGGTGAATCTATTGTTTGTGATATTTCATGGGTGTGTATTATTTGTAGTTGTTGCTTTCATGTAGCAACTGTAATAAACTAGCTGGATTTATGTTCTTATTATTTAAAATCAGCCTTGTTACATTTACTCTTTGAAAAAATAAATTTACTGCATAGGGAGTGTTACTGACTCCATTTGCAAGTCTTTTGCATCAAATATGTGAATTGCAAAGTGACTTGGCATCCCTACTCATATTTGGGAGAGGCAAGACAAGATAACTTTAACATGTAATTCAAATTACCATCCAGAACAGGAAATAATCAGATTACTTCACAAAATTACTTTTTGTTCTAATTAAGTAGTTATTGCAATCAATTACTTTCACAATTGTATCACTATATAGTGTGTGTGTGTGTGTGTGTGTGTGTGTGTGTGTGTGAATTACTAACTGGTCCTTTCTGACCTACCTAAACCTGTGACAAGACTCCCTTCTATTTTCGGGAAATGGCCCACATGGAAACCTCAGACCAACATTTTTGAAGAGAGACTATAATCAGAATCCGGACCCAGACACATCATATTTTTCCAGCTGACATCTAGCTCTACAGAATACAATGAGCCCAATTAAAATCCCAGATCCAATTCTCTGGATATTCAGACTCCATATTCCAACTTTTTAGCAGCTCTCACCCATCTCTGTCACCATCATTCACCTTGGCCACTTGTTTCCTCTCTGCTACAAGGTGTTATGTATATAATACAGCCATTTCGTTTAAACTTTTAAGGATCACCTTTGATCTGGTTTGATCTGAACCTGGATCAAGCTGGGTAGTCTGACAGCTACACCAGAGTTCAGTACAGAGTCCAGGAAATGCACTCCATGACAGCAGTGAGCAAACATTAAATAAAAAGCTTTCACTCACACTTGTATGTTTGTTTGATTTTTCATGATTCACCAAACTTTATATTTCATTCTTGGTGCAGATGCCAGAATCCCAGCAGTCCAGCCTCCCTCAGGGCAATGGAAGAGGTGTGATAAAAATACCAGTGTATATGAGAGAGTTAGATTAAGCAGTTCTATAAGAGTGGACTGATGTCACCCCGTTGCTCACGTGAGCAGAGCTCAACATGGGTGAGAAAGAGATTATCTCCACTATGTGAAAGGCTCTTTCCATGCATATAAGCCATATAATGACAATATACTAACTATACAGAGAGAAAGGGTACAACATGAAGAAAAAGAAAAATGCTAAACTTGTCAGTTTCTACATTATTTACTAATATTTTAAAACTAGTATCAAACAAATGAAGGGCAGGGATGCTGATAAAAATGACCGAGCTGGAAATAGGGTTTGGAGTAATATACAGAGGACAAGTGCAGGAGGGGTATTAAAACATAAAATGTTATGTTTCTCAATTAATTCTTTGCACTGTAGCTAACAAAACAATAACAACTACACTGAAAGATAGGATAAATCTAGGTGCATTAAAATGAACACATCACCATACTGTCTTAAACCAAACCCTAGTGCAATAAGTCGGCTGCGTGCAATGAGATGATATTCAGTACTAGTAAGTGTAAATTCCTGCATTGAGGGAGAGGAAATAAATAGCACAGCTATTAATTGAGGGGTAGCTAGCTGTGAATCTGAGAAAGATCTAAGGGTGATCACAGACCGCAAATTAATACAGAGTCTCAATGTGATGCTGCTGGGGGGGAGATGCCCTGCTATTTTTGGATCTGTATATATAAAAGGATCATATGGAAAGCTAAAGAGATAACAGTGTCATGTTAACACAGCCCTAGCACAACCATAGTGGGAATAGCATGTGTGCAGTTCTGGTCTCCACAGATTAGAACGGATATAGAAAAATTAAAGGAAACACAAATAAGGGCAATAAAAGTGATCCAAGGACAGATGGAGAGATTGAAGGAACTAAATTAATACAGTCTAAAAGTGAGAAGAATCTGTGGGCCATGAGCCATCTATAAATACCTTTAAGGTATGGTGTGAAGGTAAGTAATTAATCAGGCTCAAAAGCTGGTAGAACAGGGAGCAGTTGAGTGAAATTAAATAAGGAAAAGTTCTGGATGGAAGGCAAGAAGAAGTTCTTTAAAGTGCTGCACCTGAGCAATGGCACAGAACCCCAAAGGAGATAGTCCGGGTACAGTCATATTCAAGAACAGGTTAAACAAGAAGCTAGGGGAAAAGATGTAGACAATAGCCCTCTTAAAATCCAAAGGCGTACACTAGGCAATCTTTTTTTTTTTCATGTTCTATTTACTTTGGTTATCTGAAAGGCTGGTGCTCCTACACAGATGTATATAATATATGAGGCTCACAGGATTTGGCCCACTCTGCTGCTATATATCTGGTTAAAATCCAACCCAGGTCAGTTGGTTGTCCTGTGGCTTATGTAAAATGAGTTTGGTGGATTTCTGGAAGAATGAATGTCCTCATTGCAAAAACCATCATCCCAATAAGCAGACTTATGGGCAGTTTCAGCATTGAGGCCAAAGGCTGAAAGGGCATGAACTCTGAACTACCTTTGTCTTTTTTTAACACATAAAGGTGAACCTTCTAGCTCTGAGTTCAGAGACACTAGTACGACAATGTAAAGTGGAATCTTAACATGGTTGCTGCTCATGTTGTACCTTGTCTGTGGATCAGCTGAGAACCAATACTGCCAATATATCACCTTTCAGGAACGCTAAAATACACAACACTTAAAAAATATAAAAAAAGGGGGCACTGGTAACAAGTCCTAGAATTTTTAATGACAAATGGGTACACACACACGAGGCATATAAAGCCATGTAGCATCATTGCCCCCACCCTTTACAAATATCCCATCCCAACTGCACTCACCAGTTGGGACTTCTGTCCCCTCCTCACTGTGGATGGGCAGTGGTGATTCCTCCATAGGGTGAGGCACTGATGGAAAGTAATGAATTGTGGTAGTATCTGTCGCAAAGTGACAATCACAAGACGGTCCCTTTATTATCATTATAATACAAATGCCTGGTTACTGTCACAAGGAGTCCTTTTTCAAAATGTCACATGGCAGGAGGTGGCCCCTGCAAATATTTCATGTGTCCGAGGCACCTCTGAGAATTCAGATATATCAGTGGGATCCACCATCTGAAGTTTGAAATCCCTGGGCTTAATTTCCTCTTGAGAGTTCACATTCTGGGGGGATTATTAGCTTCTGAAAGTTTAACATTACCGAAGAGGCCTCATTTTGGTCATTCACAGTCGATGGGGTTAATCCCAATCTAGAATTCATATCCGTAGAAGTTTAGACCCTTCTGAAAATTCACACTGCACAGAGAGGTTTCTATCCTGGAAGTTTCATAATTCCAACACTTGACAATATTCTGATTATTCACATCCCTGGAGTAAACTCTCTTTTGGAAATTCATACTGTTGAAGAAGCCAAAGGGAGCCAAGGCACTAAGGCACATATAGAGACAGGTTAAAGACATCAAATCTGAGTCATGATATTTCATACACAGAACCAGCAGAGAGAGGCTCTGGTGCTCAAAGCTTGCCTTTGGCTGCTGAAATGCCACAGCAGGTGGTAGAAGGTTGTACTGCATGTGGTCTCTAGGCCATAAATTTTGTATCACTGATCCATTTTATGGAATATATTCCAGTTACAAAGCTCTAGATTATCCAGATATTCAGCTTTATGATATTAAAGTCACTAGAGGGAGATCTTTGACTCTGCACTCCAATGGGCTCCAGATTCTGGTGTACAACGTCGGGACACCATATCATCATGTCTTTAGGTTTCTTTTCCTATTTGGAGCCTCTTCCTTTAAAGATGTTTTTTGTTACCCTGGTGATTCCTCTTTAAAAAACTGGGGGAAATGTGTCCTTTGAACTCTTTTCAGGAGACTTGAATTTTCTATATTAGGGGTCCCATGTTGAAAAATGTGAGTAATATGACTCCTGGAATTTTTCCAATCCTATTGACTTTTAAAAAATGGTACCGTAGCTTCTCAAAGATACGCTCAGTCTCATTTTAGCATCCCAGTGTAAAGGACAATTCTTTTTAATTGCTGGTGTGTTTTTTTCATTTAATATACACATGTTCTTCTCCTTTGAAAAAGCTTATCCTCAATTGATTGCCCTAATGATTTCCATAAAACCAGCCAAAAGAATGTTCATGATTCAAAGATACAAAATAAAATTCTTATAACATTTCTGCCAGAAATATAGCCAGAATAGAGCGAGTTTTCAATAGATTTTTGACTAGCAATGGGACCACACAGTTGTGTCTTGCTAGGTTCAAAGAGGCTACAATCTCTGCCTACACCTAAGCCCTCCTCTTATCGAAATGCACAATAAAGGGTAGCGTAAGAGAGAAACAGCTGAACACAGTTGACTACATAACTACCGTACTATCCAGGGAAATAATGGTCTACAAGGGTGCATTACACAAGCTCCTTTTATCTGAAAGCGGAACTAACATTCCAGCCCAATAACACACAAAAAAAAAACCATTTGTCACCACACAGCGTTTTGCTACATATTAACCAGGAGTTGCTATCTGAGTCTAATCTAGTGCCATAATTCAGAGACGTATGTTATTTTCTGAAAAAAAAATGTTGATTTATGAGAAGTCAGCTTGATGTGAATGCTCATGGCTTGCCACGCCACTTGACATAGGGCGTGCTTCAAAGTTATACAAAGCGGGTCCTGCATTGCAATTAATGCAGTCGTTTTCCTCATTGAGGCTCATTTTGCACTAAGGCAATAATGGTCTTAATCTATCGATGCTGCTTCTTGAAACATTTTCTTGACTTTACTTACTAGATAGAGTCCTGTGGCACCTTATAAGACTAACAGACCTATTGGAGCATGAGCTTTCGTGAGTGAATACCCACTTCTTCGGATGCATGCTCCAATACGTCTGTTAGTCTATAAGGTGCCACAGGACTCTTTGCTGCTTTTACAGATCCAGACTAACACGGCTACCCCTTTGATACTTACTAGAAAGAGATACTGGAGCAGAACTTACTTGACTACTTAAAGTTTTAAAATCAGAGATCTGCAAGCAAAGCAAGTTGCTCGGCGACGTGTAAAACGGTTGAGCTCCATGATGTGTAGCTTTACATCCTCTGTGGAGAGTCCTGTACAAGATTCATCAGCCTGACATAGACTGAGCATTTATTCTGGAGGCAAATGTATTCCCAAAACATTTGCAACCATATTCATTGATGGCTGGGGTTAGTTACTCTCATTTTAGAGGGTCCATGGGTTGTAAAAAAAGGCCTGAAATATCTGTATGCTCCAAATGGCCACACACACATAAATAAATAAACCAAAACAACTTTACTGACACAACTTGGATTTTATAGAAGAATCCAAGAGAGAGAAGCTTATTTTTAGCATAGGACTGGAAGCTAGGACTCCTGAGCTCTGACATTGGCTCCCTCTTTGACCTTGGCTAAGTCACTAGGGCTTGATCCAAAGCCTACTGAAGTCAATGGAAGTTTTACCATCAAGTTCAATGGGCTTTGGTAGAGACCCTCAACCTCTATGCATCCGTGGCCACCCATATATAAAGTGAGACGTTACTACATGCCTACTTCACAGGAGTGGTGTGCTCCCCAATACTGTAAAATACTTTGTAATGGTGCCTAGGTACTACCATGATATACACAATAGAACTGCATATATAGATTTGAGATAGCGGGTATTGAGTACTGTTATTGTATAACTGCAGTTTATTTTTACATGCTCTTTATTCGGTGGTTTCTATGAGCAGATGGTAAGCGTTCAGTATTTGAACATTCTAATTACTTTTATAATCCTTTTGTAATTTCATAAATGAGCATAAATAACACTTACATGAAGAAGAGTCTCTCCTGAATGGATTTTCTCTTCCTGTTTTGGGGGGGGGGGGGTGGGGAGGGGGTGAAAAAGAAAAAAAAGAGAAAGCAAATAAATAAACAGATACATAAAATAAAATAAATAAAATAAAAAAGAGAGGGAAAGTCCATCAGGATACTAAGATACATTTCGTTCTGATATCTGTTTTGCTGGTGTACATATAGTCCCTCAGAAAGACAAAACCCACATGAATACACTATGTTATTTTCTGAAAAAAATAACTGCTATTACTTCTCTCTCTTTTTTCTTGGAAGCTCAGATCCTGAGGTCAAATAACATAGGTAAATGTTGGCCCTCCAATGGCAACCACCATACTTAGATTTTGAGGTAATGGATAACTTTACTGCACCTCTACTTCCAAACTTCTACTGGAGTATTTTACACCAATGTCAACCACGGGATAAGTTTAGCAATACAATAATGGCCAGAGCTTAGCATTTTCATTCTCTCTTTGAACGGATAAAAATGCTTTGGGTCAGATCCTCAGCAGGTATAACTCAACTCAATCAGTGGAGCTACAGTGATTTACACCAGCAGAGGCTCTAGCTTTTAGTTTAACCTATCCCAACATACATTTATGGGGAGAACTTCAATGAACATAGAAATGACAACTTCATACTCTGACTTTCCTTCCAAACAATTGGGGAATCATTCCTATAAATGGACTATACCAAGTGCCACTGGAGTTAAGTGGGAATTTGCTGTATGGAGTGCTTAAATGATGGCACTACAGGATTACTTTTTAAAAGCCATCCTGTAGCATAAATGCGGGTTAGTGCATTTGACTTTTTTCATCACTAATCTCCCATTGTAATCTATTCAAAACTGCAATTTTAAAGCATCTACAATTGATTAGGGTGATGAATCAGATAAGGTATTACTTTTAAAAAGCTGTAACTCCTCCAACTCATCTTTAGTTGTTGCATGTTTCAAACTGAACTGAAGTGTTCTTAAGAAAGCAAAAATATCTTTACGGAGTCATTTGTCTACATTCTAAAAACACTACAGAGCATGGCACAGCTGTATAGAGCCCCTGTTTGGTATTGGTTCAGGTGCGTCAGGTCAGGATTGAGGTGTGCTGGCACACTGGGAAGGAAGGGACAGCAATGGAATAACAGGGGGTGCTGGAGATGAGAACTGGGGCGCATTGGCAGAGGGGTGTGATGAGGAGCTTGCACTGACTAAAAGCAGTACCTGGCGCTATACTGTGCTACCAATTCTTCATTTCACCAAATCCACCCTGTTAGTAGAAACAGACAAAGGGTGTTTTAGTGCTCTTGGGGAAATCACAGACACAGGAGAAGGCTCAGAGACTAATTATTTTTATATATCTGAAATTAAAAATTAAATGAAGGTGACTATGTTGTTTGCCTCATTTTTTAAAAATATACTACAGACCTCAGTCAAAAGATCCAGTGTTCTGAACCCACTATTACTGCAGAATACTGTAGGGTTTTTTTAATTTTGGAAACAAAGGGCTTTCCAAAACAATACTAGGGTTGACAGCATTATTATTTGCTATGGACAGAAAGAGCTTTAGCAATGGAACTGACCCTAACCTACATTCTGTAAGCACAATTTCCTATCAGTATATTTCATCAGATAGTGATTTCCTTTACAGCACTCATTTCTTTAAACAAGATATTGTCAGATCCAATAGAATAAGAAAACAATTCAGCTTTTCTCCCCAAAGTGCTTCCAGTATGGTACATGTAATGACACTGTAGAGCAAATAATCTATAGGAAAATAAAGATTTGGAAGACTGAAAGATTATATTGTTATGCTCTGAGGAGGGAAAGCTTAATGAAATAAAATGTGACTGTTTGGGGTTTAAACAGTTCTGCCATTGTACTAAACTGAAAATTCAGGATGCTTCAGTAAAGTGAAAAGACTTTTGTTTACCCTAAATTCAGTTCTCTATGCAATGATGGCTTAGCTTTCCTTTAGGGTTTACACTTCTCTGCCCCACAATTTATACCCTCAGTTGGCTCTGCTGGTGCATTTGGGTGCAAAATGCAGATTACACTTTCAGTGCAGACCCAAGTGGGAACAGCCAAAGTTAGAAAGACACAGAATGGAACACCTCCTTGCTACGGAAAGCACACACAGCACAAAACAATTAGGCTATGAGGGAGTGTCGCTGCAAAGCACTATATGGGGTTTTCTAACCGCGCTATAATCCATAGGACTTGCTCAGTTACAAGCCTCTTTGGAAATGCATCCCCAAGTGGAAAGGAGGCTTTAAGTGCAAATCACTAGGCTGCTTGGTATTCAGATTACAAATTAGGAAATTAATCCTTGAAATTCTCCCCAGTTTTAGCTGTAAAACAAGTCACTATGAAGAACCCTACTGAAGCAATCAAGTTCTGGCAGGCAGGACTTCTCAAACATCATGCACAAATAGTAAACTAGTCTAAGGTTTCTTTGTATTTTTCCACAGCAGTGCTGCACCTCTTGTTCATACATGATTTCAAACATCCTGGAGACCCGTTTTTACCTCAGCTCACGCATTGTGCCATTTAAAAAAATAATCTCAAACCATCAAAAAAATAAAAATGCATAAACTAATGGCTGCCAACTAAATTGAAGGGCCAAATTCTGTCCTCCATTACATTAGTGTACATTAACATCTGGAGAATTATTCCAGGTTTACACCAGAATCTGGCCTGATATCCCTAAAACCAAAGAAGGGCATCTTTAGACAAGCACTTCCACCCATCTGTCCATCTCCTTAATGCCTCCAGATTGCTGGGGTTTACTGCTCTTTATATAGTGCCATAGCACTGCACACGTTAAGCAGCAGGTAGCTAGAGGATTTTGAAGCCAGTTGTCTGACACTACACACTGGAAAATGCAGGTTGGTAAATGGAAAACAACAGAAATTTAAAAATTAAATAGGAATTCCCTTGCCTTTCCATTCTCTCCCCATCTATATTATAGTACAGAGATACTCAGACCTCAGTGGTTCACTACCCAAATTAGCGATCAACATTACTCAAAAGAGCCACAGTAATGTGAATTCATTGTTTAATTTACTATAGTGCTAAATATTCATATTTAAACAGTAGGACAGGGGAGATATATATATACACTAAATATTTCCCCTGTCCTACTGTTTAAATATGAATTTATAGGCCAGTCATTTTGCTGTGATAATTATATATACACCTGTACCCCGATATAACGCTGTCCTCAGGAGCCAAAAAATCTTACCGCGTTATAGGTGAAACCGCGTTATATCGAACTTGCTTTGATCCGCCGGAGCGCGCAGCCCCCCCCGGAGCACTGCTTTACCGCGTTATATCTGAATTCGTGTTATATCGGGTCGCATTATATCGGGGTAGAGGTGTATATAATTCTCACAGCAAAATGACTGGCCAAGTATTATTATTTTATCAACTACAACCGGTTAATAACACAGTAAAAACATCCTGACTGGTTAATAACTTAGTTTGGTTAATAATTAAATTACACAGTGTTTTAATATCATGTGCTGTAAAGAGCCACAGGAAACACATTAAAGCGCCACTTTGAACTCAGGAGCTTCAGTCTGAGTATCACTGATATATCACATTAAGTCTGCCTGTCCTCCATATCCTGCCCTCTAATGGCTGGAGTGTCATAGTTCCATCTGCCTGCGAAGAGACAGAGAAACTATGTCACCCCCTACTGGCTGCAGCCTAAAGAGAATATGAACCATAAGGGAGAGAAGGTGGAAGAGAATGAGAGAGATGAAGAGAGTAGTGAAGATGGAAAAGGTGAGATGGAGAGACAAGTGGGGGGGTGAACAAAAAGGTAGATAAAGACCGAAGTGAGAGAGGGGCTATCTCTGAATGTTTCACAGGTACTAGCTAACATTTACTCACCTTTGTTTACTAAAGGTATCCTCCCTCCAGACACATACAATTCACCCTCAACTTGTGCCCTGATATTGGAGGCAAATGGCATTATTAGTACGGTAGCTATCCCTTGTAAAAACTAAAATCTCCCTCTCTCGCCATGACCATACTGTACACTTCTGTAAAAGGTTTCAGAGTAGCAGCCGTGTTAGTCTGTATCCGCAAAAAGAACAGGAGTACTTGTGACACCTTAGAGACTAACAAATTTATTAGAGCATAAGCTTTCGTGGGCTACAATCCACTTCTTCGGATGATCTTCCACCAACATCCCCCTGGGAAAATTTTTCCATAATACTTCTTTGGAGATAAACAGGGCCAAAAAGAGTTGGTCAATTCTGCTTGAATTCAAATCGAGAAGTAACAAATCCATATGCCAAAACTGTAAAAGTTTTGCCCAAAGTCTCTCTCCTCAACATTCCACGACACCAAGTTTTACTGGCTTGATTTCCTTACATTGCTAAAGCCATAGAATCTAAACTGGTAGCAACTGTCATCCAAGTACCAAATTACAACTAACTCCATGTCTCCTGAACAATACAGCTCCACCTTTTGTTGGTCCGACACTGAAAACATTTTGACGTATAAGCAAAAAGATACAGTGGTTACCAAAATAGCACTATAAACACAACCAGTTCTTCTTGACGCATTTTCTTAATGCCTTTCCCAATACGGTTAAAAAATGGGAACTAACCAAAAAAAAGCCTCTCTACACCTTGGCATGAACTGTCCTGAAATATAAAAATCTTTCAAATGTGTTGTCATGTTTCTTCAAACTTGTTTCTGAACTTCTGTTTTCCCACTCTGTTTTCATTTGTCATTTAAAAAATAATAATAAAGAGAAGAAACAAGATTTCAGAACTTATACAAGTGTAAGAATTTTGTCACTTTGAAGGAAAAAAGTAATTCTCAAAGAAAAATATATTTGTTCACCTCTCACAAATGAGGAAGTATAACTAGGTTAATATATTCTGAATTCTCCATCTTTTTATGCATGTTTTATCTTCTGTGTGAATGCAAATTAACTCCCCCCCACACACACCCCTTATCTTCATATATGGAAACTTAGAGCCGTCTCCAAAGTCTGTCTTTTGTTACATTATCATGCACCACTGAATATTCATCACCTTAAACGCACTGGGCCAAATTCTGATCCAATTCACACTGATGTGAATCCAGATTTATTTTTTTGACACCAAGATAACTGAAATCAGAATCTTGACCCACTAACTTCTGACACTTATGGAAACTTTAACTGCCTCTGAAGAAAAGAATGTCAGACCCCAGTCAGATCCATTAGTAGCAGCAACAGCTGCTGTATTGGTCTTTCAACTGGACCTGACTGTTGGTTTGCATACAGCCTTCAAAAATATGTTGCATTTTTCACTGGGGGAAACAGCAGGGGGGGGGGAGAAGAAATGTACTTTTAACAGTTGGAGAGCTGCCAAGCAAGTGGTTAATTTCACACTGCAAACTGTTATCTGAAAAAAAGTTAACACAAGGTGGTGGAGCATGTACGGAGGGCAAGATGGAAATAGCCGCTCGAGAAACCACACGGTAGCCTAGATCGCAATTAAATATAGGTAGATGTGTTGGTTTTTTTAAGGGACTTGAAAAGAAAGAAACGGCACTATTGGCCTGCGCGATCAAAATGCAAAGCGACAGCACGTTGCAATCTATCTAGCACAGGATACGGCAAAACCCAGCAAAAATATGGGGCTTGGGGGGGGGGGGGCAGGAGGGAAACAGACCCTGAGCATAGAGGAGACATTTGCAGCATGGCTCAACCAAGGCAATGCCCCCCGCCCCTCTCTTGTGCCTCCGGTGGGTCCTTTCTTTGCCATCTTCACGTAGTAACAAGAGAAAAGCAGCAATTAGTCCTCCCCCGTTCCCTCTCCTGCCTGGCAGATCTTCTTCGGCAAAGGCAAAAAGCTCGCTGCCTCCCCACAGCTCCTTCTTTGTTCCTTCCCCGTCTTCCCCCGAGCGACCAGCGCTCGAGGCGGTCTCCCTGTCTGGCAGACACTAGAGCGGGGATCTTACCTGCTGCGGGCTCAGGTGGCTGGCCAGGGCTCTAGGCGTCTGCCCGGTGTGTCCTGGGGAAAGGTACCGCCCGACTAGCCGGGCGGCGAGCGAGGCGGGGGTGATTTATAAGCGCTTTCTTCCTGACCTCGCGTCTCTGTTGTCTAATGAGGGAGCGTTGAGCATCCCCCATCCTGCTGAGTGGAAAAACACCGGCTCAGCCTCTTCTTTGGTGGAGGGGCGGGGGTGCGAGAGGAAGGGGTGGGGGGAAGGAGGGGCCACGCTTCAGCCCGGGAGCCGGGGCTGGCAGGCAGCCGGCTCGGCTCCGGGGAGGGGCAGCGGCCGGCGGGGCCGGGGGCAGGGAGGAGGGGGAGCAGCAGCTGCTGCAAGGGAGCAGGGAGGCTGAGTGCGGACACGAGGCCAGCAGCCGAGCTCGGCGAAAGGGAAAGTGGAAGCTTTCCCCGCTGCTGGGGCAGCCCGGCCCCCCCCCCTTTCCCCCCCGGCAGGCCGCCCCCCCCCCCACTTCCGCGCATCACCGCCGCCCCCGCTGGAGTCACTCCGGATTGACAGGGGTGTAACTGAGAGCAGCGCGGCACAAACAGCGGCGCCATGTGCCCCGGATACGCGTTGGAGGCGTTTAGTTGCAGGGACAAGTGGAGTCACACTGCATCTCTAATCCAAGCCCCCCCCCTTTAGCCTAGAACCATGGGGTTGGAAGGGACTGCAAGGGTCAGCTAGTCTAACCCCCTGCCAAGATAGGCAGGATTTGTTGTGTCTAAACCATCCAAGGCAGATGGCTATCCAGCCTCCTTTTGAAAACCTCCAGTGAAGGAGCTTCCACCACCCCCCACATAGGCAGTCTGTTCCATTGTCCTACTGTTCTTACAGTTAGGGAGTTTTTCCTGAGATTTAATCCAGATCTGCTGTGCTCTAGCCGCTCGAGGTTTGTTTCCCCTTCATTCCCTGCATGGCTTTTCGGTGGTTCGATGTCGCTTGTGAAATATATAACAACTCGCTCTTTGTCTCTGTCTGCAGTTCTCAGTTGCTGTGGGTCCACACCACCTTCCCACACTCACTCACGCTCACAGGCTGTAGGGGTTTGGCTGGGGAGCCTTTTTTTTTTTTTCCCCCTCTACAAAGAGTTCCCTTCTCTGTTACCAAGTCTCAGGCTGTACTGGAACCAGGGCAACAGTAATTGGAACACAATCAAGATCTACCCTTCCCCTACACCCTCAACACGCACCGCCCTGACTTACTCCCAGGTTGATGATTGCCACTGAAATTCTGGCTGCATTCAGTTTGGTTGAGACTCAGGTTTTAGGGATGTTTACAGACCTCTGAGATCTATCTATGTAGTCTCCAAACTAAAATCTCACACTGAACACTTCCTAGTTTTGTGGGATTTCAAAGACGGTTACAAACCTAACAACCATCAAGGAAGAGGGCGTGTGGACAAGCAGATAGGACACAAGACTAGAACTCAGGAGACCAGACCCAGGCTTTGTGGCTTGGGCCTTCCCGAGATAATGCCAAACATCTAGCACTCAAGCACGCACAATGTACAAAATAAATACAGTACAGTTTCTACTGTTGGAAAGCACAGCAGTCAGTTGTATTTGAAACTGCCTGGCCATTAGGGGCTTCTCTTCACTAGACTTTTTTACATTGAATTTTGTACATTCCTAGATTCCAAAGCCAGAAGGGACAACTGTGATCATTGAGTCTGAACTGGCTAACACGGGCTGTAGTAGCGCTTCCTCAAAATAAGTCCTAGAGCAGATCTTTTAGGAAATTCAGAAAAGAACGTAATTTTTAAAGCTGATTGTTTCCCTTTCATGATTAAAGATTAATGATAAATATGTGTGTGTATTCAAGGGAGAATAGACCCACTGTTCTACAAAAAGAGAAAGAAACAAAATCCCTTTTCCTTACATTAAAATAACCACGTGTGCAGTTGTTGTTAATCATCGAAATGATGAGCGGCTCGCTGTCGTCTTTCGCAACTGTGTTCTACGTGCTCAGCGTTGTGGTATTGCTCGTTTTTCACAGAATCAAAGCAATTAAAGACAGAAAATATTTGTTCCCTTTGACCATTCCCCTGCCAAAAAAAGAGTTGTTCCCTCAATACATTCCTGAACGCTTGCTATACGCTAACAATCAAATCGTCACTCGTATCATTTATTTTATGTGGCGTAGGTAAAAATAATTACATGGCTTTCCCAGAAAACTCTAGTTGTTAAAGTATTTACTAAATCAACTCACTTCATGCTAGATTTTTTTAATATCGATTTTAAGCAATTTCCCACTAGTTTTAGTAACTACCACACAATAACCCTGAGTTGAATCCTGTGGTGCTGACATGAAAGTCCCATTTTACTTCAGTGGCGCTGCAAGATCAGCAATACATGTATTGTTTTTGTTTTAGGTTTTTTTTAACTAAATCAAATCAAATAAAATGGAACATAACTCTAGCGCCACTTCTGTGTTCATAACAATACTCGGAATGTCAGTTCCTTCCCAGTATTTGATATATTCTTAAATTCCTCTTTTATCATATGAATCGCATTTTCCAAGCTAGGTCTAAGTGTACTATTAATAGACAAGACTGAAAAGGCCGAGAGTTTCTGTAGGCATTTGCTAAACAAAATAATGTAATCTTGATGGGCCTAATTCTGGTGTCATTATTTCACACAATGAACAGCAGTTAAAGCGGGGGGGGGGGGAGTTTTGCATGTGAAAGAACTGCAGGATTAAGGGTAATATTCACCTTGGTAAATGGCCCATGTAAATCCCTCTCTACACCACTGAAGTCCTGCAGTGGCTCTGTTGGGGGAAGTATGCAGACGGGCTCTGCAGGACTCTACACTCCACAAACCATGGGTCCCAGCACTGACCATGCATAATCTGGTGCAGCAGACCCTCAGGTACTATGGTGATGAGCATAGTATAAATTACTAAATAGACCTAAATAGAATAGGGTGGTGATAATGGTGATCCCTTGGAGGTTCTTCATCCAGTAGCTGCTAGGGTATGTCTACGCTATGATAAAAAATCCGTGGCACAGCCGCGGCTGGTGAAGGTCAGCTGACTTGGGCTCGTGGTAGACGTTTGGCTTGGGCTACAGCATGGGCTCTGGGACCCTCCCCCTGGGCAGTGTCTCAGGTTTAAATTTGGAGTGAGATCCAAGCCCCATTGAAGTCCATGGCAACACTCCCACTGATGTAAGTGGGACCAGGATTTCATCCTCAGTCTTTATTTAATGAATTTCACACCACTTAAGGGATGCAAAACTACCTGTGTTCCCCCAGTAGTGCACAGTGCACAGATTTGAATCCAGATCAGATTTCTGCCGTTTGCACCAGCATCAGAGCTGTTTGCTACTAACATTACAGAATTTTGCAAAGAGCAAAAGCGTGATTTCCAAACTTGCCCCAGGATGAGATGTGAAGGCGTAGTGAGAGAGTTTGTTTCCACAACAAAGTGGAAGCTTTTCTCGTAGAGCAACTGTTTTTTATTTTCATGTAAACCAAAAAAATCTCTAGCCTCTTTTTAAACATGAGAATGCACCTGTAATGGGAATGTTTCTACAAAGCCCTTTTTATAAGCTGTTATTGCTTTTTCTTTTCCTTTCTTTTTCTATTTCTTTTTTTTCCCCTTACTTGAAATTCAATTTGGCAATTTTTATTAGATCATGCTTTTAGAGGAATGCAATTAGCCTAACAAAATGTAAGATAGCATATTTGCTATGTTAGCAACATCCACTGCTCAGATTCCTACCTGGTGTGAATTGGCTTTTGAGTAGAACAGTCATGGCTTTGTAGTTGTTTACATTAATTTTTTGATGGAGCTCCATCCTGCTTTTGCCATTGGTACTTTGTTTTCCATGAGTAAAGGTCATGGCACTGGCATCACACAAAAAAATTCTTGCTGTGGAAGCAATTCAGCCCTTCCCTCTGGGTTATCAAATGACTCACATGATAGGACAGGATAATGCACTCAAATTTGGGAGGGAAAAAGTCATGGCATAAGAGGAAGAAAAGGCCACCGAAGCTCTCTTATAGTCTTCTAACACAGGGGTGGGCAAACTTTTTGGCTCGAGGGCCACATTGGGGACTAAAAATTGTATGACGGGCCATGAATGCTCACAAAATTAGGGTTGGGGTGCGGAAGGGGGTGAGGGCTCTGGTTGGGGGTGCGGGCTCTGGGGTAGAGCTGGGGATGAGGAGTTTGGGGTGCAGGAGGGTGCTCCAGGCTGGGATTGAGGGGTTTGGAGAGCGGGAGGGGGATCAGGACTGGGGCAGGGGGTTGGGGCATGGGGAGAGGCTCAGGGGATGCAGGCTCCAAGCGGCGCTTACCTCAAGCAGCTCTCGGAAGCAGTGGCATGTCCCTTCTCTGGCTCCTACACAGCGGCACGGCCAGGCGGCTCTGCACACTGCCCCGTCCGCAGGCACTGCTCCTGCAGCTCCCATTGGAGCACATAGGAGCTGGAGCAGGGCCATGCCGCGGCTTCCGGGAGCTGCGTGGTGCGGCCCCAACCCTGTGCCCCGGCTGGAGCGGGGCCGAGCCACTGATCCAGCCACTGACTCAGCTCCCTGGCCGGAGTGCCGGAGCAGGGCCAAGCCGCGTGGTGTGGCTTACGGGCTGGCTTAAAACGGCTTGCAGGCCAGATCCGGCCCGCGGGCCGTAGTTTGCCCACCCCTGCTCTAGCATCTCTCTAGTCACATGTCTCCCTGACTGTGCAGGATTGTTGCTTCTAGCACAGTCCCTTATATTTAACATTTTAAATGCCTTCCTGACTTGCAAGTAATGGGGTTCTTGTCCTGCTTTTAGTAGACTTTTTAAAAGCCTGAAAGATTTCAGTGTTGGAAAGTTTTTTCCCGGTATTAAATCTAATTTTTCCTTTTCTTAATGTTGTCTAAGTATTCTTATTCCTTGCTACAACTATGACCAAGTCAGCCGACATAGTTATGACACTTGGTCCCGACCTGGCTACAACATGGTTAACATTTGTTGCGTAGATGGAATCTAACAGTGGGCCCATAATTGCATTAAATCATTGGACTGTCCGGGATTTTGACCCAAATATTTAGCTACTTTAATCATTCCTTGTGTTTCAGTCCCACAAATGCCCTTGTCTTTTTTTGCTGTTCTTCAGTCTGTCAATCTTTCTAGTAAAGTAGTGCTCATAACTGAATGTAATATTCCAGGTGAAGCTGCATTAGAACTGCATGGAGAGAGACTGTCACTTCCCCATGCTCGGTGTTGTTATGATGGCTCTGAATATTCAGCTCCAAATATGGATTGTTCTGGGTGTTGGAAGGGATTAAGCTGAAATCACCTAATTATTGTTACAGAGAAGCAGCCAAAATAGTGAATGAACACCTGCAGATCTGTGGTGTCAACAGTAATTATGACATTCTGCCTTCGTTGGTAGAATATAAGAGAAAGAATATTGGAAAAGAAACTCAAGGTTAAGCAAGTCTCGAACCCTCCCTCCCCAATAAATACATCTTTACTACAAAGTAGAAAATCAAATTCTCTAGAAATGATGGGGTCAAGAGGGTTATTATTAAGTGGCCCAAACCCTGAATTCCTTGTTCAGGTTTTACACAGATGGAAATCTCATTAATTTCAAAGGGAGTTTTTGCCTGTCTAAGAACTGAGTAAACACTAAGTAAGGATGTCAGGATTTAGCCTGATAATTATTAATAATAATTCTTGCACAGGTATATATTTAACCTAACCACTGTAGGGAGTGCAAGATAAACTGGTGCAAGACCTCTCTTGCAGCAGATATCCACAACCTTCAGTATCCAGTTGCCTTAGGCACAAATTAGGTGAAAGAGAATCATAGAATGTCTCCATACCAGGGTAGTTTCTAATACAGCAGATCTCTTAATCCCTTTGTCATTCAAAGAAATTGTCAGGGAAGACATAGTGAAAGCGAAACTAAATGTGAACAAATTTAACAGGGTTTAAAGTAATCCCACATACTTTTTACTACAAGCATTTTTCAATGTCCACAGAAGCAGTTTTGTTAAGAAATGGTATGGATTGATTGATGCAAAAGTGCATCTTATCTTTACAAGCCCAGGATGGTTTAGACTCATTAATTTAAATATCTACAAGGATTAGGGTTACCATATTTTAATAAAAAAAAAGGAGGACACTCCACAGGGCCCCAGCCCCGCCCCAACTCCGCCCCTTCCCCAAAGTCCCCAGCCCAACTCCGCCCCCTCCCCTGAACAGTCCACCCCCTGCTCCTCCCCCTCCCCTGAACGCTCCGCTCCCTGCTCCTCCCACTCCCCTGCTTCCCGCGAGCACCACCGGCCCCAGTGGCTCTGGCTCTGGCCCCAGCGACTCCAGCCCGGACCCAAGCCCCACGACCCCTCCCTATTTTCCTGGACATGTCCGGCTTTTTGGCAATTCCCCCCGGACGGGGATTTGAGGACCAAAAAGCCGGACACGTCCGGGAAAATCCGGACGTATGGTAACCCTAACAAGGATGAACTTTAATGGACCACCCACTTTCTAACCCTGATTATTAACAGATTGGAAGTTGTCTCAAAAATCGAGAGATGTTTTAAAATGTTGTTTTGATGTGGCCATCCAGACCAGAAACATCTTTAGCTTTGACTAGTTGTTTAATAAGGAGGAAGGTAAATCTCCGTTATAGCTTCCCATCTAAACCCTTTGTGTTGTGTTTCCACATCAGATTTAACAAGCTGAGCAGTGTCAGTGTGTGCTGGGAGAAGTTTTACAAGAAGAAGTGATTTTGGTACTTCTGTAGGGGGTGTGCTTGCCTTGAATCAATACTGAACTAGCATGGTATTACAGGGACTGTGCTGCTCTCAGAAGAGATATCAAACCAGAATGCTGTCCATTTGTACTCCTTGATTGATCCTGCAATGCTATTCATAAGAGTAAAGGGTAACAGAGCTAGTGACTTGACCAAATTCCATTCAGGTAACTTGCATTGTGCCCGCTTAATTCTTCATTGTCATTTTAATTTAATAATATATTTTTCCTTTCTACTCCTAAGATGTTGCATAGAGTTGCTGTGCACAGGTAAACATCTGGAAGCAGATTCTTGGCTGCATCCACAGTTGAGGTCTCCCCAGTAGTGGAGTTAAGGGTGATGACTACTTCCTTTGTGCCAGCAGGGTAGTGCAAAGGGAGCAGAACAAGTCTGAGAGTCTGACCCCTGTTTGGTTTTACCCCAGGAGTAGCTGCATTTAAGATGGATGAAATGATTCTTATATATTCTTTCCTTACCTCAGATGCCTAATGTGATGCTTAATTAATGTTTGTAAAACATTTGAGGATCACTGGAGGAGAACTACAAAGTATTGTCACTATCACTTGGGTTGCAAAAATAATGAGATAGGCACAAGCGTAAGGGAAATGCATATGCTTAAAACAACAAGGATTTGAACTTGTATAAAAGATACGGAAAGGCACCACACTAAACAATTTATTTACCTCCTTTATTATGCTCTTCTAATACTCATAGGCAGGTACTGTATCACTTGGTACCTTTAGTTGTCACTTTGCCAAGCTATTTATGTACAGCTTGTTTAAGCTATCCTCATAAACTAGTCCCTCTTGCCTTTCAGTCAGTCTTTGTCATTGTTGTTGTTCATCTTTGAATCCCCTCCAATTTGTTGGCATCTTTCTAATCCTGAGATGTCCAGAGCTGACCTCAATATTCCAGGTGCAGTTGTCTCTAAGCAGGTCTAAAACCTCCCTTCTTCACGCAGTCGCAATCTCATTCATTTCAGAACTCACTTGAAGACAGCAAAATGAGGTTAAGGAAGACTTCTTCATCTTTGCTTGTTTTTTCCTAGTGTTCTGGATGCACTTCACTTGACCCTCCTATCATAGCTCTAGTAGACAATGAACAAATGCATGGGAACCCTTCAAAGCATGTGGATGCATGTGGTTTTATGCCAAGAACATCATTACCAGTTCCCAGCAACTAATCCAGAACTGATGCCATAACATTTATACATACTGTGGGTGCTCAACCATACGCTGAAACAATCTTCTCCATTCACATATAGCACTTGGCTAACCTGTTCTTAAATTAGGAAATATGCTATTGTAATGATAATGTTGACTGCAACATTCCTTGGTTTTCAGCTAGTATCAGTAAGGGGAGGATTTGAGATGCCAAGTCTTGTCATATATTTTCCTGTCTCACACCATCGCTGAGCCCAGCTAATCTGATGAGAGCCAACGGTCCTAATGAGTTGCAACTAGTTCTAGGATGAGGTGCTGTCAGCTGTCTGTCTGGACGCCAATTAAAACTTTCAAGACTGCATCTCATTCCTGTAAGTAAGCAATTTATCTAGTTCCCAAACATGGGACATACATAAACCTTTTTTTCATTCATTCTCTTCCAGGATCCAGATCTAAAAAAATGCATTGCAAGACTGCACATGGATAACTTCTTCACATGGAGTTCTAATCCGTTGGTAGAAATGGGGTTTCTTTCTGTTGGCTACAAAGGAGACAGCAAGTGTTCATGGAGTCTCCCAATACATAGGTGTACCCACCTCCTGGCAGTAAGGACAATTGATGTCAGCATGGGTTCACCTATGAGGGTTTTTTTAAATATATCACTGATCCTTTCATTTTGCTGTTCATGGCCAAAAACAAACACTGGAACACTGATCTGTGGTCAATTAGCTCTTCACCATCCACAATCTTATTGACCACTAGCCTCCTAACCTAGTGTGCATCGCATAAATATGGCTGAGCGACACCACAATCCTGTTAGCTCACCTTGCCCACCCAAGATAGTCTCTTTCACACAGAGCCAGACCTAGGGAAGACAGACCCTAAGTAGCCATTCTTTTCCCCTTCTGGGCTAGACTGCAGGACAAGTTGACTCAAGTGAAAAAATTTTGAGTGAGTCCCCTTAATAAATGAGTCCAGACAAAACTAATTTCCTGCTAATCTATAAACCACCAGACACCAAAGGCATTCCAGAGGGGATGATAGAAACACTGTCTAACATAGTGATTAAATTCATGAGACTCATCATCTTGGTAGACTTCAATAACCACATGAACAGCACCTCCACTGAGATAGCCCAAAACTATCTATCTGAGATCCCTGCCTTAAGTGTCTCATGGGCAGTCTCCAGATACACATGCACACAGAGCCAGCCATATTCTGGACTGGATTCTTGGTGGACATAAGGAATGCAAGAACCACCTCTCCTATGACCTGGTCAGTCCACTTCCTCCTCCACGCAGAAATAAGAACTCTTCCTGTTTCATGTCAAGAAGAAACTATCTCTCTGCTCTGTCCCTGAGAACTTTTGCACCTTGCCACATTCCAAGAGTTACAGAAAACTCTAGCCAACCGGGAACAAAGAGAAGAAACATTAGAGAAGCACTCCAAGTACTCTATGACTACTGCAACAGACAATAGCACCAAAGCAACCTCCCCCACACTCTGTTCAAAACTGAATGCAGAACTCATTTTTTGAATTTAGCTTTACCTCAAAGTTCTGTATACACACGTGCGCGCCTCCACACACACACCCCACACACAAATGAAAATTCAAAACCCTATAATCAGGCTGGGAAGGAAGAAGGAACAAAAGAAGGTTTGTTATTGTTCTGACTTAAGGGAATATATGATTACATAGACAAACTACATGCATAATTTGTGGGCTTCATGGTTTGGGGTGTTTGTTTAAGGTAAATGAATGAGCGAATTTAATGAACCTCTAAATAGCCATATTCCTTCCTGACCAGGGCCGGCTCCAGACACCAGGCACCCAAGCTGGTGCTTGGGGCGGCACCTGGAGGGGGGCGGCGTGGCGCTCCGGCCGCCGGGGAGAGCGGGGCCACAGCAGGGCTCGCCGCCCTCCCCCCGGTGCTCTGGCCGCCCTCCCCCCGGCCGCCGGGGGGAGAGCGGCGAGCCCCTGCTGGGCCGCGCTGCCCCCGGCGCTCTGGCCGCCGGGGGGGAGAGCCGAGCCCCCGCCGGGGCTCGCCGCCCTCCTCCCAGGGCTCCGGCCGCCCTCCCCCCCGGCGCCCTGCCCCCGGCCCTGGGGCGGCGAAAAAGCCAGAGCCGGCCCTGTTCCTGACTAGAGAGATGAAATTTTGTAGGCCTTGATTCAGGACATGCCTACAAATCCTTCAGGGTTCAGCAAAGGACTCAAACACGTACTTAACTTTAAGAGGAGAATAACAAAGCACATTTTTCAGTATGAATTTTTGAGCCAATTATCATTTATGGTAAAATTCATGAAACTTTTGAGATTTGTTAAACATTTCACAAATAAACTGGCAGTCACCCAAATACCCATGAACAATTAATATAATGACTCTATAATTGTAGGAGGAGAAAACCCCCTCTGCTTATTTTCAAATCCCTCTTTGTATTACGTGACCAGCTCTAATTAACAGCCACCTATGAGACCATATTGTTTTTAGAGTCCCATTTAGATGTAAAAGTTCTCACAATGCATCATTTTTAGAACAGGTTTCTTTGTTAGCTGTTGACAGAAAATGTTTATAGCTCTATTGATACTCAAGGAAATAGTGTGAACAGGGTCATGAATGTAATATCTTTTCTCTGAGTTCACTTGAACCTGTTTCCCTATTCAGCAAAGTACATTAGGATTTTTAAACCAATTCACTTTGCCCGTGTTCATGCTTTTTTTATGTTCCATGAACAGTCTAACAAAGTTAGATTTAGGAGTGATTTTTTTAAAATTTGTAAAATATTTGTAGGGAGTGAATTTTGAATTCTCAGTGCAACCATGCACACTGGAAAACTGGTTTTAACACTAACAGTCCTCCAATTAGGGAACTGAAAGAGAGCATGTGACTGATGACTAACCAACACAGCTTGAATTGTGAATATTGAATACCCGCAACAAATTGACTATCTACAACCTGCAGGCTGAGGGTCAGCTCTTTGGGGGCATTTCACAAACAGAAAAAGAGACAAAACTCTTTAAATGAATGATTTGCTAGGAATTATTTGCCTAGCTCTCAGGTCCTTATTCAGCAGAACACTTTTGTACATGCTTAAAGTTAAGCATATGCTGAAGTTAAGCATAGGCTTAAGTACTTTTCTGAAAACACATTGCCTTAATTCATGCTTAAGTTCTTTGCTTTCAGGGAAATAATTAACAGACTATTAGTTGTATAAACTTCAACAACCAGGATTCTGAATGCCATGCCACTTATGACACAGTTGCATTGGTCACCAATCAACTTTTATGCCAGTTACAACTTGCTTATGATGACGTAAGCCCTTTACAAACAGGGCTCAAGTTATCTCCTTACCATGGATGTCATTGCCTCTCCAGTTCTTTGATGAGTTACTTTGACTTGTGGTTCTTGTGGCCATGGTACACCAGAACTGTTGATCTCATTGCATGTTGACATGAGGAATTAATGAACCTTCCCTTTATGACTTAATATGAGGCTTATTACTTTCACTGGTGTTTTATTTTTGACAAATAACTAGCTGCGACGTAAATTAACTTTCAATGTCAATATCATTGTAAAGGCTCTTCACCAAGAGGTGCTTCAGCAGGTTAAGGTGCTATTAAAGTTCAAGTTGCTGTTAGTAGCTTCCAGCAGAGGAAATTCTTCTCCAGTCACTCATGTTGAATTGCCAATTGCCAACACTGGGGATTTTTGTCAGATAAAAGGTATGATGATTATTGAGACCTTTGATGCCTACATTGTCCCAGTTGAACCAACAAAAATAAGGAACGAAGGGCCAAATCATAAGTTCCTTATTTAAAAAGTGATCTTGCAAATGCTTATTCACATGAGAAATCTTTATTCATGTGATTAGTCCCACTGATGTCAGGACTACTCATATGAGTAAGTGCCCAATCCTTTTCCCATTGAAATCAATGGCAGAACTCAACGGTGAAGGATCTCATTATAACTGAGGGTCATAAAACCGATACAGAATAGAATAGAACAGAATAGAATAGGGTTCACTATTACCAACCACAGGATCAAGCTCTTAGCTTTTCATTGAGTCCTTACTTAGGCAAAACACCTACTGAAGTCGGTGGGAATTTTGTTTTACTAAAGAAGGAGTCAGTGAAAATTGAGTCACGACTTGAGGATTTAGCCCAAAGTGCATCTGTGATGGAAGAACCTTTGGTAATGGTAGCTGCAATGTACCTGTTCAGTGGACAAATTGAACCTTTCCTAGCCTTTTATACCACACACCCCCTTCTTGCTCTTTCCAACAAAAGCAAATGAAGGTTCAACTACTCCATGACAATGACATTGTGACAACCTGCTGACGCATATGAAAAAAGTGTTTTTACAAACCAAAACACTAGAAATACTCTTATGAAATATTTTCCTCGCATGACATGCTGTTTTCTCATTACATCTGTTGACATTTTTCAGAATGACCTCAGCTGGATATTTTGTTCTGGAGTCCCCATTTAGTGGAACATTTAAACAATAACACTTTGAAACATGCTCATTCTCTCTTTTGAAGTCCATTCAGGCTCTGCCCTAGGGTCAGCATGTGCATTCCAGCAATGATGCCTGGACCATCTGCTGTACAAGTAGAAATCCCACTGGTTTTGTACCTAGAGGTACTAACACATTGCATAACTCCCACTGAAAACAGCCTGTCAATTTAGATGCATTTTGGATTTGTTCCTATAGTTGTAGCTTGGAATCTTGGAGTGGGGATTACAAACTAATGAGGTAAATAATAAGAACTGACACTAAGTTATTTTATTAGAAATCTGTATTGTACCCGCAGTCTACACTTTCACTTTGTGGTTTCCAGAGCTGAATTATTGGCTTCTCATTCAGATATCTACATATTCCAGAGTGCTCTTTATTTCCTTATGGTGAAATCTTGCTAATTCACCCAAATGATTGAATTTGCTTATTGTCAGTTATTTGAATATCCTATACATAAGAGCAAATCAAGATGATGGCACATAACAACTGAGATTTTCAAAGTTATATGGAATTTGGATGCCTGCGGCAGCTTTAAAAATCTCAGCCAAAATGTGCTTTGTTCATATATTTTGTCCATTGTAGTTTAGGGTTAATTATTTATAATTAAATTTAATAATATATTGGCAAATGTAGTGTAGCACAGTGGCTGTAATATTGTGCCGCTGTAAGAAAAAAAATATTCTACCTGTGATTTTGATTTTACATATTTGCCTGTGATCACACTAAAAATATTTTTGGAGAAAAGAACAGAACCAAACCCTAGTGTTCTAAAGAATGCTGGTCCAAACGTTTTGAATTGAGTTGACATTTGAAGAAAAAATAACCAGGAAAAACTTCAACTTTCCTCTATTTTTTGTCCAATTATAAAGCTCATCAAAATATTCTTAAATTTTGAAATTTTGGATTTAAAAACAGCAGTGAGGAGTTCAAAAAGAATTTCACAATTTTTTTCTCCTTCCCCCTCCCCGCCCCAGCTCTACTTTTGGGACGAGACACATAGTTCAATTTTTTAAATGCCTAAGTGACTTAGGATTCTAAGTCCTATTTCAAAAGACATTTAGGCATTTGGGGCCATATTTTTAAATGTATGTAGGCACCTATAGCTGCAGCTAGGTGCCCACCAGGATTTTCAAAGCACCCAGTAGGAGTTAGACACCTAACACTTTAGAAAATCCCACCAGGTGCCTATATGTATCTTTAGGCACCTACATACCTAAAAGTCTGGCCCGATGTGTCTACTTTTACCCCAAATCTTATTCATATTAGTGAGTCAAAGGAGCCAAAAGAGTCTCCATTATTTGAGGGAAATGACCAATCTAAATAACGATACATGGTTGTTATTTTAGTGTTATTTCATGACTTATAATGCACTGGTAATGCAGTGCATGATAAGTAGAATCTGGGAATGGGCAACAGGGGATGGATCACTTGATGATTACCTGTTCTGTTCATTCCCTCTGGGGCACCTAGCATTGGCCACTGTCAGAAGACAGGATATTGGGCTAGATGGACATTTGGTCTGACCCAGTATGGCCGTTCTTATGTTCTTATGGATGGTCTCTACCATCTAAGTTCTATGGGAACTTAACATCTAACCTCAGACAATATACTTCAAACATATGGTACAGTCTTTAGGTTGTATCACCAAACGTTAACTGATGTTGGCCTTATCAATTAATTTATATTTAACATATGTTCTGCACTTGGTAGGTTAGCACTGAAAAGCCTCATGGAGGAAGAGTGTGTTTACGGTGACAACATCTGAATAATGAGAGAGGTGCTTGGCAACAAGGAGAGGTAGATTATTCCAAGTGTAAGGGGTATCATGAAAGAAGGCATGAAGAGAGAGGTGAGAGGAGGACACAGGTAGGCATTAAAGTGAGAGGTTTGGAACAACATAAGCAGCAGGAAGGGGAATACACATAGTAGGCCAGATTTTCAAAGGAGCTCAGACCCCATTTAAGCACCAAAATAACTGGCCATATTTTTTCTTTTGAATATCCATCTGTCTCTTATTTAGGTGCCTAAGTGGGACTCAGAATCTGGCCCCAGTTGTGCGAGCTGAGCACCAGAAAATCTGGTCCATTGTCTATCACAGTATGTCATTCATCTGTGCTAAGGAGCAAGTCATACAGAAGTAAATATTCAAATAAGGGTTGAGATTCAGTCATACAGGCAAGCTGCATCATGAACTAAAGATCAAGCAGCCTAAGCCTAAGCATTTTCATAAATTGGATGAAACAAAATGTATAGCCACAAGGATCGCATTCAACTATTGCAGTAATACACTACAGCTGGAGGGTAGAGAATTTCTAAAGAGAGCCTGTGTTCTAGGGCTTCTGTCTTCCCCTAAGAGCTTGGCAAACTAATTTAACTTCTGTGTACCAAAACTGCCTCATCTGTAAAAACAAAAGATGGGAAGAATAATGCTCATCTATTAGCACACAGGGGACCGTGAGCATTAATTAGGGCCAGATTCTGGCCTTAGCTGCGGGGAAGAGTCGGGTGCAGTTACCAAGCGGAGGTGCTCTGAGGCATTCTGCCTGCACAAGGCTGAATCAGGAGCAATGGCTAATAGACTGCAGGGGGCAGAGTGACGAAGAGCAGCACTTACACTTCATGCTGAAAGGTGGAAAGAGCTTTTCCCCCCCACCCTCCAGCAGCTGCCTGCAGGTGTCAGCAAGTGTGTAGGGAGGCCACCCTTCCAGAATCACTAGCCACGCCCCACCATGGAGTGAGGAGCTCTACCAGGAGTGTTGGCCAGTCAAGCCAAGCAACCAAACCTCCTGTTTTACTGTATGTCTTCTCATAGAGTGCTGTTGGTTGCTATTGATTGCTGCTACCCTCCCTTGCCCCCGACCTCAGCATGTGAGTTAAAGCAACTTCAACGCACTAACAGATGTGTAAATGACACCAGCATTGACGTCACCTCAGAATTTGCCCTTGTGTCCCCACAGTGGGCTCCTATTTGAGGGTCAGATGGGGTAGGAGGGAGCAAGATAACCGTATTCTTTAGCAAACAGGCAGCCAGACAAATTATAAAAAACACGTGAAAAGTCAATGGATTTGCACTTAAATCGGATCTACTTGGAAGTTTTCCTCAGCATGAACATCCCTCTTTAAAGCTGAGGGAAGCTGCCTAGTGACCTGAGCCCCATTAATTCCTGACTTCCAGTCCCAGCTCTTGACATTAACTCTGAGGCAAGTATAATCCTCTCATTTTGACATTAAGGGCCCAATCCTCAGCTACTGTAGGTCAGTGAAGCTGCACTGAAATAAATGGTGCTACATCAACCCCACCTGAGGATTTTCCCTTGCATCTTTTGCTTTCGGCAAGTGACTTCAACTGTGTGCCCAATTATTAGTTGTTATTTCTATGGCAGTAGGCCCTAGAGGCAGTGATGAGCTGCCAAAATCTTAACAACCGGTTCCCTACCGGGTCTTCGGCGGCACTTTGGCGGCGGGTCCTTCACTCACTCCGGGTCTTCGGCGGCGGGTCCTTCAGTGCCGCCGAAGACCCGGAGCAAGTGAAGGACCCACCGCCGAAGTGCCGCCGAAGACTCGAAGCGCCGCCCGGTGAGTACAGGCCCCACGTGTTTTATTACGTGGGTTTTTTTTAGTAATCCCTGCCGGGGCCCAGTCGAAACTGTTCGAATTGGGCCCCGCACTTCCTAAAGCCGGCCCTGCACATCGGGGTTGCAAAATTGTATCGGGGGCCGGCTAGGGAAGGCTGTGCCTCCCAAAACAGCCTGTCCCCCCCATCCGACCCCCACCCATGTCCTGCCCTGACATGAATCTCCCTATGGCACTGATATTAAATGTAGACTATAATTTGGCATTTGAGAAGTGAAAGGGATGGTGGTAGCCCTAAGGGAAAAGATAACAGCTTGGCTCTTTGTGTTAAATAGCTGTCTGCAAGCCTCAAACTGCTGAATGAGCTTTAGGGTAGGGAAGGCTGTGACTCCCCAAACAGCCTGGCCCTGCCCCCTATCCGACTCCCACCCACTTCCTGCCCCCCGACTGCCCCCCTCAGAATCCCCAACCCATCCTGCTCCTTGTCCCCTGACCTCCCCCTGAGACCCGCCCCAACCACCACCCCGGGACCACACCTCACACGAACCCCCCCTGCTCCCTGTCCCCTGACTGCCCCGACTCCTATCCACCCCCCTAGAGTTTGTAGCTCTAGACAATATGGCCTGGGTCTGGATTATGTTTAAACTGGGGTTAGGAATTTGGGTTCAGGGCTGAATGAGGGCAAGGTTTGAAGTTCCAATTCAATGGCACTGAAATATGGCAAGCTGTTCTCATGACTTTTTAGCCCCAAATGACAGATATTTCATGAGATCAGGTTTTCTTCTGAGGGCTGGGCGTGAACAGGGTGGCTATTTCACAGAATCAATTGATCTCACAAAGTTTCTGCCATCAGGAATGGTGGACATCTTGTAATGTCCACTTTATGGAGAAACTTTGGCTGCATACAAACCACAGACTCCTTTTGGTTCTGGATCCAGCATGGAACCAAATCTACAGGGGCCAGTTCAGAGCCAGCAATGGGAGAATTACCCAAAATTAACCAGGGTTTGGACTCAAGGTTCTAGTTTCTATCTTCTAATTTCATTCAGCCTTCTGTTGGCAAACATCAAACATATTTTGGAAACAGCCCCATTTAGTTACACTGATGGCAAAATAAACCCCAGCTCATCATTGAATTACCCAGAAAAATGTCTGATCCCTCATAAAGACTGTTAATGACTCTACAACTCCAAAAGGGTTTATTTTCCTTCTCCCCCCGAACCATGCCCCCCTTTGCTCTCTCCTTGACAAGTTGGTGAGTTGGGAAGGGTTTAACATAACTAAATAAATACCATGGCAGGACCTTGGGAGTATGTCTACAGTGCAGCTGAGAGATGTGATTCCCAGTGGGGAATACAGACTTGTGCTATCTCAACTTCAGCAAACACACTAAAAATAACAGTGTGGACATTGCACGCTGGCGGTGGCCCAGGCTAGCTGCCTGAGTCCAAGCCCTCCCAACCCCCTGCGTCCAAGCTCAGGTGGCTGGCCCAAGCCGCCGGCCACGCCACGAAGTCCACACTACTGTTTTTAGCGTGTTACCTCGCGCTGAGCTACTGTGAATCTGTCCACCCGTGCCAGGAATCACACCTCCCATCTGCAGTGTAGACATACTCCAAGTGAGAAAAATGAACAGGGTTTTTAAATACTTTGAGTAAGGCCCAAAGTACTTAACTTGATGCCTGACTGGCTGCAATCAGATGATCTCAGCGGCTCTGGGAAATAAGCAAATCTTAGAGGAGTGGGGCGAAGGGGAGGGGGAAATGGGCTCTGCTACATTGGTCTTTATTTTGTCATGGATTTTATCACAGTATTGTTCTTGATTTCCTCCTATTTATAGGCTTTAGCATTTTGTGTTACTTTTGTGTTTGTGTTATCTCTCTTCCACCGACAGTTCACCTCTGCACTTGCCCAGGGCTGTATCTATGCGTATGTCTACACTGCAATTAAAAACCCACGCCTGGCCCATGCCAGCTGACTTGGGCTAAAGGGCTCAGGCTAAAGGGCTGTTCAATTTTGGTGTAGACATTCGGGCTTGGGTTACAGCCCGAGCTCTGGGGCCCTCCCTCCTCGCAGCGTCCTAGAGCCCAGGGTGCAGCCTGACCCCCAACGTCTACACGACAAATAAACAGCCCCTTAGCCCGAGTCCTGTAATCCTGAGTCAGCTGGCATGGGCCAGCCGCGGGTTGTTAATTGCAGCGTAGACATACCCCATAAGGCCAGGCCAATGATTTTAATGGCACATCTTCTCTCCCAAGGCAATGCAAGTGAACTGCCCTTTTCCAAGGCCCTAAACAGTCTAAGATGGTTGATTTAAATAGTCGTGATTACTCTGCACACTATTACGTAAAGGATGTTAACAGTTCGTTGCAGGGCTTTTGTGTAGCAAATGTTTAAATTCTTTAGGTTCCCAAATCTTTTAGGGTAGTGGTTTCCAAACTTGTTCTGCCACTTGTGCAGGGAAATGTTTACCTGCCGCATCCGCAGGTTCGGCCGATCGCGGCTCCCAGTGGCCGCGGTTTGCTGCTCCGGGCCAATGGGAGCTGCTTGAAGCGGCGGCCAATACGTCCCTTGGCCCACGCCGCTTCCAGCAGCTCCCATTGGCTTGGAGCGGTGAACCGCGGCCAGTGGGAGCTGCGATCGGCCGAACTTGAGGACGCAGCACGTAAACAAACCAGCCCGGCCCGCCAGGGGCTTTCCCTGCACAAGTGGCGGAACAAGTTTGGGAACCACTGTTTTATGGAATGGAGGGGACAATTTTCTTAAACTAAGTTTTAAAATAATTTGTCTGAAAATCCAACCCCCCTCAAGGTCAGGCTGGCTCATTAAGCACTACGTTAGTGGGAGTTGTTATTAATTATTTTACAACACCCACACTTGTGCAACGCACTGAGCAGAACACAAACAGGGACTGATTCTCTTCCCACTTATGCTGGCTTTACACTGATATAACTCCACTGACTTCAGCTGAGAACCGCGGAGTTAGTCCTGATTTAAACCAGTGTAAATGAAAGGAGAATCGGGCTCATAAGCTTCAGGTCCCTGCCCTGAGGAACTTATTATCTAAATGATAGACGTGACGGGCAAGTGGGGATACAACAAACACCAAAAAGTCATGGGACAATGTTAGACACAGGTGTGTGCTCACTGAAGTCAATGATTTACATTAGTTATGGATCTGGCTCTTATCATCTCACTTGATAGGCATGTGTAACTCCTATGTAGTGTTGTTGTACCTTACCCTCCAACGCTAGTCATAAAAATGAGCAAGGTCACATAGTAAATGCAGGCGTCATGTGCACTAAATGTCAAGATCAGCAGTGGTTCAGTTAATTAAACGGAAGGTTTAATCCCAGATAATAACTCCCTTTCAGGATTTAGTGGGAGAAAACAGACAGGTTTCACATGGGTCCATGGCTTGAGTCACTGTTTCTAGTTTCTTAAGCGCAGGTCAGTCGCCTAGGAGCAGAACAAAGGCCTGGTCTACACTAACCCCCCCACTTCGGACTAAGGTACGCAAATTCAGCTACGTTAATAATGTAGCTGAATTCGAAGTACCTTAGTCCGAAGTTACCGCGGTCCAGACGCGGCAGGAAGGCTCCCCCGTCGATGCTGCGTACTCCGCTCGCCGAGCTGGAGTACCAGCGTCGACGGCGAGCACTTCCGGGATCGATCCGGGGCACTTCCGGGATCGATCCGGGATCGATTTATCGCGTCTTAACCAGACGCGATAAATCGAACTCAGAAAACCGATTGCTTACATCCGGACCCGGATGTAAGTGAAGACGTACCCAAAGAAGCTAAAAGCAGTCGCAGCACTGACCAACCCTTAACCTAACCAGACATGTCAGCCCTCTCCCTCCTAACAGAGAGCCCTGCTTTGGGTACCTTTCAGAATAACCATTCATCAGAGCTGCCTGTCGTGAGTTGGTGGAAAGTTCCAAAAACAAAATGAAATGCTTTCTTAGTGATTTATTACAGGGACCAGCAGGAATAGACTGTTGGTTGGAAGAGTCATTTTTAAGTGGTTTCCTTAGTTTCACTTGCTTTATAACTTACTGCATTTGGGGTCTGTGTCTCATTTACACTAATGCCACTTTACACTACCAGAAATGAGAATCAGGCCTTTTACATTTAAATTGTGCATTTCCATGTACACTAGAAGAAGAGACAGGACTTGGCTGTAAGTAACATAAAGGCAGTCCTTTATTCAGGCTGTTTGACACATTCACGCTTCTGTAGTTCTCCTTGACTCTCACCAGCTTCCAGACTGACTAAAACACAGTTTGTCCTGCCTGTTGTCACCACACAGGATCTGTCTAAATCTTGGTCTGAATTAAGATGTCCTGGAAGGGATTGCTGAGTATATGCCAAGCCAATGGTCAAAACAGGAAGGAAGAAAGTGATGGTGGAGGCAAGGAGACACATAGGATGCTGCAGTCCAGTAAGAAAGCATATGAAAAGATGATGCTGGAACAGAAAAGGGCCACTTGGATGCTCACATTAGTTGAGTCCTTTATTTCTTTTAAGAAGATACTGAATTTTAACTCAGGAGAAATGCTAATGTAAGTGCCTTGCCCACCCTACCCCAGCACCATGCGTAATGCTGTTCACATAGGGAGGCTGTTGTGAGACATTTGCAACAAAGGGTTGGAATTTTATTCTGTTTAATTAGATTAAAAAACAGATCCATTCCGCGGGAAGGTCGGGGGTGGATGGGAATAATTTTATTAATTGTTTGCTTGAAAACAAGCCCCTTTTCCAGTGACAACTAGCCCATTTCAGAGTGAAAATTGTCCACATTGTGAATACAGTATGACTCAGATTTTCATCTGTTGAAATTTGACATTTGAAAGTCTCCCATACACTGACGGTGAAACTAACCCTTTTGCCAAACATGATCTGTGTGTAAAAATGTGGTGCTGTTGGAGTCTTGTTGATCCTTGCATATTAGAGGGACAAGGTGGGTGAGGTAATATCTTTTATTGGACCAATTTCTGTTGGTGACAGAGAGGGGCTGTCAAGCTTACATAGAAGAAGAAGAACTCTGGATAGCTTGAAAGCTTGTCTCTCTCACCAACCAATGTTGGCCCAATAAAAAATATTACCTCACCCACCTTGTCTCTGTGAAAATGTGACAATTCATTTCTAAACCAGGAAAAGAGTCCTTTTTCTTCAGTCGTCCACATTCCAAAATGGTGGAAGGGTTTTTGCGCCAAAGTGACCCTAAGAAGTGATTATCTGGGAAACATGAAGGCGTGGAAACAGGTGCTTAGAATGGAAATTGTTTTGCAATCTTACCTGACATGTTCGCTCCCAAGTAAATGCTACAAGAATATTGGAACTGATCCTGAGCAGTGCAGGACAGGGGAGATCCTGAGAGACACTGAATGTCCTTGATAATCATTGACACCAATGGGAGCGAAAGGGAGCTCATCACAGAGTTGGGCCCATCCTTGGGTTCTTTTTACATAAGAACATAGGAATGGCCATACTGGATCAGACCAAAGGTCCATCTAGCCCGACCCAGGGGGAATGAACAGAACAGGTAATCATCAAGTGATCCATTACCAGCTTCTGGCAAACAGAGCTAGGGACACCATCCCTGTCCATTCTGGCTAATAGTCAGTGATGGACCTATCCTCCATGGACTTATCTCGTTCTTTTTTTGAACCCTGTTATAGACTTGGCCTTCACAACATCTTCTGGCAAAGAATTCCACAGGTTGACTGTGCATTGTGTGAAGAAATACTTCCTTTTGTTTGTTTTAAATCTGCTGCCTATTAATTTCATTTGGTGACCCCTAGTTCTTGTGTTATGAGGAGTAAATAACACTTCCTTATTTACTTTCTCCACACCAGTCTTGATTTTATACACCTCTATCATATCCCCCCTTAGCTGTCTATTTTCCAAGCTGAAAAATCCAAATCTTAGTAAACTCTCTTCACATGTTTCAGAGTAGCAGCCGTGTTAGTCTGTATCCGCAAAAAGAACAGGAGTACTTGTGGCACCTTAGAGACTAACAAATTTATTAGAGCATAAGCTTTCGTGGGCTACAACCCACTTGTAGCCCACGAAAGCTTATGCTCTAATAAATTTGTTAGTCTCTAAGGTGCCACAAGTACTCCTGTTCTCTTCACATGGAAGTTGTTCCATATCCCTAATCATTTTTGCTGCCCTTTTCAATACCTTTTCCAATTCCAAACTATATCTTTTTTGAGATGGGGTGACCACATCTGCAGGCAGTATTCAAGATGTGGGTGTACTATGGATTTATATAGAGGCAATATGATATTTTCTGTCTTATTATTTACCCCTTTCTTAATGATTCCCAACATTCTGTTAGCTTTTTTGACTGCTGCTGCAAATTGAGTGAATGTTTTCAGAGAACTATCCACAATGACTCTGGGATCTCTTTCTTGAGTGGTAACAGCTAATTTAGACCTCTCAATTTTATATGTATAGTTGGGATTATGTTTTCCAATGTGCATAGGGGGGAGGGATAGCTCAGTGGTTTGAGCAGCGGCCTGCTAAACCTAGAGTTATGAGTTCAATCCTTGAGGGGGCCATTTAGGGATCTGGGGCAAAAAATCTGTCATTCAAGGTGTGGGTGTACCATTGTTAGGGGGGAGGGATAGCTCAGTGGTTTGAGCATTGGCCTGCTAAACCCAGGGTTGTGAGTTCAATCCTTGAGGGGGCCACTTAGGGATCTAGGGCAAAATCAGTACTTGGTCCTGCTAGTGAAGGCAGGGGGCTGGACTCGATGACCTTTCAAGGTCCCTTCCAGTTCTAGGAGATAGGATAGGATAATTACCTGGCATTTATCAACATTGAATTTCATCTGCCATTTTGTTGCCCAGTCATCCAGTAACCCATTGTTTCTTCTGATTAAAAAAAGACTGTTTCCTCTTTATTGTTTAAGAGTCTGGTGGTCCTAGGTGACCCCTGCTCTGTCTTCTGAGAAGCAATTTGATTACACCATCAGATTCTCTCTTGCTACCATTTAAGGAGCATTGGCAAGTTGTGGTAATTTTCCAGTGAGACACTGAAATGGTTATTCACACTTTTATCACAGCCAGATTAGATTACTGTAATTCTTTATTGGCTGACTTCCCTGATGGGGCTCTGTACAAACTCCAGCTGGTGCAAAATGCACCCACTAGGATTTTAGTTAAGAAGGGACACTTTCATCCATTCTGCTCAAACCTCTGCCATGGCAACTGGATAGATAACATTTTGATTTCAAAACTGTTCTTTTCATGTGTACAGCCAGAGTCAGATCTTGGTCAGCTACCATTTCACTCATTGCAGGCCTGAATCTGTTACCATACTCCCACTAATGTACTACCCTGTCTTTGATTAGTAGTTCCAGTGAAGGTGGTAGGATCAAGCTTTGGCTCTGTGGGCATGTTCTGTCCTGAAGTCTGTGCAAAAGCTTTGCACAGACACATTACGTCTCCAAATCGCTTTACAGACATTAGCCGAGTTTCACGAACACTATGGCCCCTTTGTGCTGCTCTGATGATGCAAATGGGCTGCAAAGGAGCATCCTGAGGAATCCCCCTACATAGAGAAATCTGGTTGTGTAGCAGTTCAGTACCACCCCTCTTCTGGCTCCCAGCATAGATGGCATGTCCAGGGAAAATGGGCCATGGCCAGAATGCTGCTGTAATCCCCATGTTCCAGAAAGCCACTTAGGGATAGCAAGGCACAATTCGGAGTAGCCTTGGGGCTGCTCTGAGTTGCACCAATTAGTGAACTGGCTCCTGGCTAAAGCCAGTATCAATAATCCACAAAGGTGGTGTCAAGACATTTTTACCCTCCCCATCCTCCTGTCCAGCTCTAAGCACATCTTGGACACGCCAGAGAATGTGGGCCATTGACTTTTGGCATGAGACTAAAGAGGTCTCCTTTTTTTAAATCAAGGGGCCATACTGAGCCCGGAGTTTAGAATGTAGGCCTCTCATTTAGCTTTTAGTGGGTAAATTCCTGCTGGGCTTATAGGGAAAAAGTCTCAGGGAGGCCTGTATGATTTAATAAAAATCCAGTAGCGAATTATTGCACTATCTGGTTTTCTTAACTGTTATGTACAAAGCAATTTTTGATTTGTTGCATGAAAGCTACTAGAGTCAGTACTGAGCTTTTGGTAAGATACGGGATGGAATGGAACGGCATGGTAAATACAGCACGCTCTTGTTGTTTACCTCCTCTGTCACATTGGTAGGGAACCTGTGCCTTGTCACTCATAGAAGTGGATATAAAAGCAGTGTGTGTGTGTGTGTGTGTGTGTGTGAGAGAGAGAGAGAGAGAGAGAGAGAGAGAGAGAGGAAGGTTGTTAGTGAGAGGCAGCTGACAATGACTTTTTGTTTTATACCCATAAACTTTTTGTTTTGAAGGAAGTGCATTAACCCCCCCTCCCCCATATAAAGAGTTACACTGACTTTGCAAACAGCTACTAAATAAGGAAGAGAAAGTGGAAGTCAGAATTGGGGTCGTGGCTGTTGTCCTTTTAAAAGCAAAACATCATGTTCATTTCAATTCTTTTCAGTAGCCTGAGGTAGGAGAGGAAGATCTGAAATTGTTTGCCACATGGATTAAAAAAAGAAAACAGAGAAAACAGTATTTTCAGAGACTGGACAAACCAGGATCATTTATCTGAGACCCCATGAACTTTGGAGTTCAAGTAAAATGAGATCCAGATTAGAGCCCTGCAGGGGACTATTTTTTTAAATCCTGCTCCCCTCCCATCCCACAATAATAACTCCCACCTGCTCCCACATTGTTTCTTGCATTTTTATTCCTCTCCCACCTGCAAAAACCTTAAATCCTTGCAAGAGAGACAGATTCCCCCATGCTACAAAAAAGAAAAAAAAGGTCAATTAATATATTAAATGTATAAATGGAATTCAGACACAATTTTACCACTAAAAGAATAAAACAAATCTTGCTTTAAGTATGTAAAAAAAATACTTTAACTCCTGTTATAATAGACACCAAGTCTCTTTCTATCTCTCGCTTAAATTTAAGTATTAAAAATTTTAAAGTGTTTTTCCACAAATTACCACAGTGGTTTTGTTTTTGGTTTTTTTTTGCCCACCCAAACCTGCCCACAACACAGTACATTTTACCAACTCCATCTTCCTGCAGAACCTGCAGAATCCCAGTCTCACTACAGGGCTCTGATCCAGATCACATCCAGTCCAGGACCCTGATCCTTGGGACCAGATGACCTGCAGGATCCAAAGGAGGGTATAGGTGGCTTTTATGTTACCTTTATACACTCTCCATCAGATCATGGAACTGGCCTGTGGCCAGTTTGACATCCAGTGGCAAGTTAGAACAACTTCCGGAGGAGATCTGGGAAGGAAACATGAATCAGAAAGCAGTGCCCACTTACCCCTGTGCACCTGGACCCAAAGTTCAGGGAAGACACATATATGTAGGAAGAGTATTATTCCCACCCCCCAATACCTTCACCCTGTATGGCTTAGCGGGTCATGACCTGACCTCTAATCTAATCTATCCTACACATTTATGTGACACAGATAACTACATGAATGTGCACGTGATAGACTGCGGAATCAGATGATAAACATCATCTTCTCACCACAGGTCATCCAGCTATCCCAGACACATAGCAATGAAACCTATGTGCCACAGCAGACTAAGGGGTAGGCTCTCTTGATATGGTAAGTAGAACGTTGAATGCTGCAATTCTCAATTGTAAATGACAGTCCTCACTGTGGCATGTGGCTTAGTGGTACACGTATCATCTCCCAATACTGAGTAATTACTGGGCAGTCTTCCATGTTCTTAATTCCCTTGCTAGGCTTTGGAGAGATTTTTAAAACAAACACTACACATTTTTTAACAGTTTGAAACAAAACGACACACATCACAGGCCCTGTCTAACTTACTGAAGGTAACGGGAGTTTTGCATGAGCTCAGAAGGTCCCTAAAAGACCAGATTTTTGAAGAGTCGGGGAATTACTAAAAGACTACATGCAATAGTTGCCTATGCAGTTTTGAATCTCATGTGTATATGCAGCTCCTGTGACTGTGCATGTAAATGGCCATTTAGATTTCTGGTTGTTTGGAAGTCTGGCCTTAAATATCTATTATAATAAAAGAATTAAAGTGAATTAACAAACATTTATATAGCACCTGTAATTAGCAAAAAAAAATTACATGCAAGACTTCATGGATCAGATCCTCAGCAGGTGTTGCTCTTCTGAGGAGTTACATCAATTTACACCAGTTCTGACCTGGCCCCATATGTGTATGATTGACTTCCTTCACCACTGAAATGCAACAATGTTTTGGAGGGGACAAAAAGGAACCACAGTACCTGTTTAACAGCAACATTACTATCTACCAACAGTGTAGAAAAGGAAAAGGAAAACAATTTATCCAAGTGAACCTACA